>NC_092798.1:6680506-6986367 GCF_918797505.1 Bemisia tabaci
AAGAGAGGGGTAAGTGGATTCCTGTATGAGCCACGTTTAGCTAATGGTCTAATGAGTCTCGAGGCTCATCACAGATTTCACTTACACAGATTGCACTGTATTTCTTAGTTTTAATAAGAAATAAAATATAATTCTGTAAAATTAGTAAATAAATACCAAGACAATTATTCAGGATGTCCAAGACTGACTGAAAACTTTTTATTAACCTCATATTTTTTTTTTTTTTTTTTTTTTTTTTTTTTTATTTATTGGTATTTTAACAACAATCTACAATATATGTATTCAGTTGACTTTGGATAGGACGCCTCACAATATGATCACTGGCATATTAAAACGGGTGGGGAGGAACTTAGCATTCTAAATTCTCCAGCAGATAGCGCTAGCGGTGGTTCACGAATGAAAAGCCATGACGGCGAGAGACGACCCTCCCTGCCGAGATGCGGCAAACGAGTTTCACCGAAAAACCTTCAAATTTCTGCACTAACCACAAACCGTTGCGAAGCTGCTTTAGAGGTTATAAACACAGTTTTGATAACAGAGATAAGGGCTGATATGCTGATAACACTAGTGAACTGCTAGGACGACGTAAGAATCCTAAAATTTCATGAAATAATTTAATTTTTCGAAGCAAGCTCAGTTCGGTACTAGAAATTCATATCCAAAGCTATTCAGTCGATCCAGGTTCTCTAATTTTCGTGTCACTTTCATAGTTCCATCGTCTAAAATTTAAAACGAGGAAAGTCTATGTAAAAGTTGTATCCCTATTTATCACATCGTGTTTCTTTTACAGCCGAACAGTATCAATCAATTTTTTGTTCTTTACTCTCAAACTGCATAGTACTTGAATTTATATCATGCTGTTTGATGAGTGGTTAAAAATTGAGGAGTTGAATCATCGGATTCTTCAGATAGAAACTTAAATCTTTTAATTGCATTTACAAAATACCTGTCACTTCAACTCAACAATCCTCAATGAATAAATTTTTGCTCATTCTTGTTTCTCGGTAGGAGTTTGTCACTGGAGGTTCGCCTTCTTGGGCCCTAAGTAATATTCACGATCTATATGTTTTGATGAGAGACATTTTTTATGAGCCAAAGATTCAACCAGCAATTCTTGATATTGATTCACCGACAACTCACTCAGTAATCATCAGTACAGGATTCAGCCACCCTCAATTAAATATGAGAGGTCATATTGATGCTGCAAGCATAGAATAATAACTAGCATTTATTATTCTATGCTGCAAGTGTGTTCACAAGTTTTTGACTTTAATACATCATAATTGTATACAAAAATGTTGAATTTTCTTCCCTGCGTTAAAGCAAATAATCTTGGATACTGTAAGCCAAACTTTATCTCGCCCAGAAATTTCTTTACAGCCAAAAATTGTTTTACTATCCACAATTTTCTCTTCGGGAGGAAAATGAGTTTCATCCAATTAGTAAACTCTGACTCGTCCCCAGTGATTGTAAAAATTTGGGAACTAAACGTATAATCTCGTGAATAACACCAATGACACATTTTCCCTCTGTGTATGGGCATCATTGAAAAAAGCTTACGTAATATATCATTTTATTTCTTTGACCTCCCGTAAGAAAAGTGACACATAAGGCTTTAAATTTTTTATGATGCTGCTGATCAGTTTCCTACTGTTTCTGCAATTGGGGAAAAATTACAAATCAAATGAGATTTGACTTACTCTCAGAAAAAGATAAAAGCAGCGCATCTCTGCTTTTTTTGAATATGATCGACAGTCTCCCTTTGAAAGACGTCTAGGCATTCTTGACCAAATCAAGTCATCAAATGGCCAAGGCCAGAAGCTTTTTCTTCAAATAAAAATGACCCACAGGTATTTGATGGAATGACCATGAATATAGGTACAATTAAAAGTTTAGGTCCTTTTCTGCCGGACACAAGTGCACATGGACGAAGTATTTAGGTAACGTAGATGCACCAAACTTGAACCATATGTAATGTTACTTGGATGGGCCTCTGTAGGGTGCCCTTGCTCCAAGACGAAGGGGAAGAGGATGAAAACACGAAACACAAAAATATAAGGGATGAACTTTGTACTTCAACGTGAGAAAAGTGGAGGAGCCAGCCGAGGCCTGGCCTCCAAGAGGTACAATCG
Source organism: Bemisia tabaci (assembly GCF_918797505.1). Classification (NCBI taxonomy): domain Eukaryota; kingdom Metazoa; phylum Arthropoda; class Insecta; order Hemiptera; family Aleyrodidae; genus Bemisia; species Bemisia tabaci. The sequence goes on from NC_092798.1 coordinate 6,682,639, forward strand.
AACTCTATACGCTGCTGAACTGTAATAACTCTAAAACTAGACTAGTGTCCTGAAGAAATGATGAAGAGAAAGTCCTGATGGTTGAGGGTGACAAAGCCGGACTCCGCGCAGGGTGATCAGATAGAAAGTGCAATGTGCGGAATCCGGTGATGTGACGAAAGAAGAGGAAGAATGCGGATAGGTAGGTATATCGATAGGTAAGGAAAGAATGAACAGGAGTATGAGATAGGGCAGGAACACAACACATAGGAAAGAGATTCAAAGTCTTATTCCTCCATAATAATGAGGACCAAGTTTGAGGATTTTTTGCAACGTTCAAAATATTTTGACAGAGAAAAATTTAAGGCTCTTGTTTAATGCCAAACTACTCCAAAGTCATATTTTCCTTAATGCACCTTTAACCTTGATAAAGATCGCAAGGATCGAAAAGCTTCAGCTATAATCTAATAAATGTATCTCTCTTAACACCTTGGCGTTTTGTATTCACATGTTCCTACTATTAGTAACGCACTTTGTTGCATTTTTGTCAAAGTATTCGTTCAAATGATGATAATGCGATATTGCTCACAAATTTCTAGGAATTTAAGGCACATGAGTCAAAATTGAATCACAACATCAAGTCTAATGATATCGAGATCCTGTCAGCAGTTCAGCATCAATATTGCTTGATCAATTAAGTATTTGCTGGTTGCAAATCCAGTTTGCTTATTAGGAAAGCATCGGTATTTGCTGCTCTTAATTCAAACTTTATCAGGTATTGAGCGACATGTATGAAATGGTAAGAAAAGTGGAACTAATCTGGCCATCATAACCAGGGCCAAATCATGATATTTGGATAACATTGCAAAATGTAAAGTATGTAATAGTAGTGTAACAGAAGACTTAAAGGAAGGAGATGTCAATGACAGTGAGTGAGTGAGATCTATCAGCGTTCATTACATGGCAAGGGTACTATGATCTTGCTGGCTAAGATTCACATTCATACACTGATACTTCTTGCATCCTTGGAAGCATTCTGTTTTGACACAAACAGAAGCTTCACAAAAATTCAAATGACGTAGCTCATGTAGATAAAGAAAGAAGAAACAATATGTAGAATGTACAATGATTTACATTACAAAAATACAATAGTAGTGATAAGAGGAAATCAATTTCAAAAGCGCGGTGTTTAGTTAGTTTTTTTTTTAGTTTTTACTTTTTGCCCTATAACGGTGCTTTGGCCTTAGTGCATAGGCACAAACAGCCACTAACAAGATAAATGGTCAGTAGATAGCTAGACGTTACGATAGTTTGTAGTTGAGAGGTGACACTCCGTGGTGTACGTTGCTTGTCGTTTGCCGCATCTCAGCAGGAAGCAAAAACCGACGGCGAGCGATAAAAATATTATTATCAGCTGACACTGACATTGTTGTCAGATGAACAGCTCTATCAGAGCACGGGTACCAACTTTTGAAAAGTATAACAGAGGTGTGGAGATCTGTCAAAGCAACGTTTTGAACAAAACGGAGGAGTTAAATTCTCATTCCGAGAGTGCCGACCTGCTCAGCCATCCTCGAATCAGTTCGCTTGATTCTGCTTATATATGCATATTTTAAATCAGCGCGTCGTACTCTTAGGCTTTTTTTAAGAAAACCAAGTAACGTAGACTCTTGGTATTCACTGCACATAAACTAGAGAGCCCCAGAATGAGAAACAACTTTAAATCATAATTATTGACGGATAAATAAACTTTTTACACGCTTTGGAAAATCTCAGAAGTTCGCGGTAGTCACTTTTCGGTAAGGAACTAAGGGACTCGGTTATTGTATCGAGCAGGGTTCGAAACGATCGCAAAGGCGGTATACTACGTATACGCGCCAAAAGTCTTTGGTCTTACCAACGGCAGGGGACGCCATTCCCTCCTAATCCATAATGAGTCTTTCTAACAAGCTGTACAGGATGTCAATAATGATATATGAATGGCGCTAAGCGAGAGGTCGGCTCCGATGGCTTCGCGCCCTCTGATTGGTGGAAATCGGGGGACCCCCGCGAGTATCGCGTCGTGCAGTCTGCCGGGCGCCGGTACCTCTCAGTTTGTGAGCGTCGCTCGTTCAAGTCGTAGTCCACCGCCTCTCGTCACGTTGTGAGGTTATACGCGTGTTTACGTCAGTATTTGTTCTCCTCTTTTAAAAAGTTTCGATCGAATTGAAAATGTCGTGCGTTTATGGAGTTTCGTTTTAAATTGATATAAACGCGAAAGCAGTGAAAATTAACCGCGTTTTATACCTTGTTTCGGGTATCTATTGTTGGAACGAATTTTTACCTCTCGATTTTTGGAAAAAAATAATACGGTGAGCTATTGGACGGAGTGCTCTGTTTGCACCGGGATCTCTAGCCTGTGAGTTTTATCCTTTAGTTAAAGTTACTAGATTAAAGTCGCTTAAAATAGTACACTGCTAGTATCTGTGGTCACGATAAGTTGCGATTTGATATGGGGGAAGGTATCGCAATTTTATGGACGTCGAGTTATTGCAATATTAACAGATAAAAAATTGCGATAAAGTGCGGTTTCATCGCATAAATTTGCAATACAATTGGGATTTTATCGATGGCGATTTATTGCAATATTACCGAACAAAAAATCGTGGTAAATTCAGATAAGATTTCGATTTCTATCGGAAGCAATTTCATAGAGATAGAATTGCCACAATATTGAGGATAATTGCTGAGATGTTGATTATCATGTCGGGTTTCCGTTAGAAAATGCTACTTGAGACTGCAAGGACCATTCGAAGAAGATGCATATGTCCATCTTGTGTTGCCAAGGTCATGTGCATTTTTGCCGTTCTTTTACGCTAATAAAAATTCACTTGACCCCGCACAGAATTTTTAGGATAATAATCTTATAGAAGGGAAGGTTGTAGAAGGCAAACATGTAAAAATTCAAAGTATCGATCGACAAAGAAAAACATTGAAAGCGGCACATTCTGAAAAACAACAAATGCATATGTCTTCTTTTTATGGATGGTCCTTCATATGAAGTAAATGCTGAGGAAGTGCATGTCATCTATCTGTATGAAAATTTTGGAGCAGAATTGAGGGGCTTGGAAGATGAGGTGCATAAGTGCAGTTTTTGAAACATTGATGTATTTAATGCTTTCAATGAAAACTAGTCTCAAAATATATTTTGTTAAAATTCAGTACTAAAATCCATATTTGACCCATCAAAAAGCGGGTTTGAACTTCCTCTCCGCCCTAAGACTCTATGTGACTTTAAAACTTTCGGTTAAAACGTTGAGTCAGTGTAAGCTTCCTTATTTCATATTTCAACAAAGATATCTATTATTTAACGAAGATCGGCTGCAATGGACCACTAGACAAGGTACGAATTTAAGCAATCTGATACATGTTTCTTAACCAAAATTTCACGTAGAACACGATTCACGCTACGAAAATTACCGAAATCAACTTCTAACGAAGATATTAACGTTTTTATTTCGCACTGATTACGAGGAATTTGAACTGCCCGCTCACAAGAAACTCAAAGCTCTACGTGAATCAAATCGCGCACTACGACGGTTTCAGCAAGCTTCTCAATCGAGCAATGTTCATTTTCCACCATGTGTTGTTCAAACTATTGGTAATTTGCTATAGCTGAGCCAAAGTGTCAAGATTAAAGTTGAAGATTTTTACATCGCAGAGACTGTCATGATAAACATTTAGCGCGCGATGTGAATCACGTAGAGCATTGAGTTTTCATGAGCGGGTGGTTTGAATTCACGCATCAAGAATCATTAAATATCTTCGTCAGGAGTTGATTTTGGTAATTTTCGTTGTGCGTATCGTGTTCTACGTGAAATTTTGATTGAGAAACATGTATCAGAATGCTGAAATTCGTACCTTGTCTAGTGGTCCATTCTGTAAATATAATTTTCACATCAAATTAGATATTCTTATTTCACACTTTTTCATGACTTTTCGTTTTTCGTTGTAGGTTTCCTGATCTGTCACTCTCAATCAGTAAAGTGGACTATTTCTATCAAACGTAACTATGTGCATTATGACGTGAGCCCTATGCACATATTCGTATTGGTCTCAGGTCTCATGTCGTAATGCACATAGTTCCGTTTCATAGAAATACGTCCAATTGGGCCTCTCACTACGTGAAAAAGTCCCCAGAGCTTCCTCAAAAGCTTCTTTGAGCAGGTTTTGAATTTCCACCCTTCAGTTGCTCATTTTTCGACAAAAATATGTCTGTTTCGGGTTTTTATCACTGCACAAAAAAACTTATTGGATCTAGAGTCCAGACTCTTGAAAACATTGACAAGAAAAAATACTCCTGATTCAATCAGATTTTTGCTTAAATCAAGAACCAAGCCTCTTAATTTGAGCAGATTTCCTTTTGATTTAAGCAAAAATCTGATTGAATCAGGAGTATTTTTTCTTGTCAATGTTTTCAAGAGTCTGGACTCTAGATCCAATGTGTTTTTTTTTCCAGTGCATCGTATTTAGCAAAAAGGAAACAGCGCGACTACTGTATTTTCAAAATCGTAAAACTTTTCCTTCCCTTTTAAAAATATACTTTATAAATGTACAGTATTAAAATTCACACATTTGTTTTCCTTTAAAATTGACAATGTTTTGGTGGAAAGCCAAAGTTCTTTGCTGTATTGTGGGGGCTTTTAGATTTAGATAACTATTAAGAAGCAACATTTTTACAACACTGTAATCACGCTGGCTCCTGTTTGCTAAATGCGATCTATTTTTCTAACCCTCCTCCTTCTGCAGTTCCCACCATTCACGGAAAAAACAACTTAGCGTTGAGCTCTAACACTTAAGGTAAACGCTAACTGAAGCCAGTAAGACTGAGCCTCACAGCATTAGGGTAGCTATAGGGCTCACTCAGCACTCCTCTGCCGTGCTAAGGAAAAACGCCGTATGAACATTCGATTTTTGCCAAATTTCTCTTGATAAAACATGAATTTTTTAGGAAAGTTATGCATCTTTTTCCTTAAAATTTTCAGATATTTTAGATTAAATCTCGAACAAAATTGTCTGACAAATTTGAAGAAAAATATTCAAAATTTTCCCGATACATTTTTTCTTCATTGAAGGAAATATCGACGGTGAAACTACCAAACCACGTATCTCGTTTGCGGTGTTTAAAAATCTACGCTCACATTTTATTTTTTTGAAGTAGACCAAATCAATATCATTCCTTGAAATTTTCACGGAATTTTCTCCACACAAAGAGGAAAAATCACAGAAATTCTCAAGACTGGGTGTTAAGTAGTTTTTCATTTAAAAAATAAAGCACGACAGGAAGTCTGCGACGTCGCAAACCGAGATACGTGGTTTGGTAGTTTCACCGTCGATATGGCAACGTCTGACGGCTCATACGGCGTTCTTCCTTAGCATGGCCCCACTACTTTTAGTTGGCGCTATTTTATTTAAAGTTTTAGGGTTCAGCGCTAAGTTGTTTCTTACGTGTTACATGCTTGCACTGGAAAAAAAAACACATTGGATCTAGAGTCCAGACTCTTGAAAACGTTGACAAGAAAAAATACTCTTGATTCAATCGGATTTTTGCTTGAATCAAAACGAAATCCGCTTAAATTAAGAGGCTTGGTTCTTGATTTAAGCTAGATTCTGATTGAATCAAGAGTACTTTTTCTTGTCGATGTTTATAAGAGTCTGGACTCTAGATCCAATGTGGGTTTTTTTCCAGTGCGAGAAATTCTCAAGACGGGCACTCAAGAAATAGTGAAGCGTCGAGGGATATTAGATCGGAGGGTCACCGTTTTGAGGGAAAATTCAAAGCCTCTGATTGGTCCGCACGGTGTATGACGTCACGGCGAGCGTGGAACGGGACATGTGGCGGATGTTGTTCGGGGGAACTTGGGATGACGCTAGGGGCTGGGGGAGCCACGCCGCACAGTGGTTCGAGTCAATCAGAGAGGTCGGACATGAAATTTTCGACTTAAACTGCAAATTTTGATGTTTATTTCGTCAAATTTTAAATTTCGAGGGGTGTTTTTAGAAGACAATTTTATGGGGAAACCGATGAAACCACTTTTAGAACCTCAAAGTTTTGTGTAAACGGAGTTATAAGCGTTTAAAGTTTCCAAATGCTGTCCGACCTCTCCTATCGACTCGCTCCACCGTGCGCCGGGTCGAGCCGGGCCCATTTGCACGACAATTCGAGCGACTCGAACGAACCGTTCGTTGTGTCGAATCTTGGTCGAGCAACATGCATGCTGCATCGCTCTGCCGCCACATCAATTTGTTTCTCATCCCAGTTTTATTTCGCTTTGTCTTCTTCTTGCGCCTTCGCGTTGATTGCGATTAGAGTACCTACATGTGGGGAGAGTAGGGACCCGGTGGTAATTTTGGAGGTTAGGTCATGGAGCTATCAAGGGCAGACAACCTATGAACTCAAACAACCCAGAATGATTTATTATTACAGTTGCTACAATAAATTGTACGATTTGTCGTTTGTAAAGCACGTATTTGACTTAATTTTTTCATTTTACTCATTTTTGCGAAAGGACGCTCAGTTATGAACATTCTCAGCCACCTTTGTTCGAATTTCGAATCTGAAGATTAGCTGTGATATTTGTTGTGCTAGACGGTTTGCTGCCCTTTTGGGCCCCAAAAGCTCCATATTTCGATCTGTCTATACCCTCCCTATTTAAATTCTCTAGTTTGATCGCCTATATCTGTAATTTCCAAAGTGGATTCAAAGCATAAACTGAAAGGGTTCTTCATCAGATCCGAGTAATAACTATTCAAACTCAGCCACGGTGGGGTTGCATATTCGCATTTTTGAAGGCGTATTACATCTCATGTTTTTTATCAACGGCCCCCGCGTGTGATCTCGCGTACCTAAAGTTCCGAAGGGGAATTATTCTAAGTATAAACTTGGAAAGTCCCTCATCACATCCACAAGCGATAACTATTCAAACACAAGCACGGAGGGGTTGCATTCTCATTCTTTTGAAGGCGATTTTTGAATCTCGAATTTTTTTCTGTGCATTACAGGTACAAAGCTCTCGATCATATTGAAATAAAAGTTAATGTTTATCTATATTTGGACGACATTTTGCTCTAAAAACTGCTGATTGGACTGCGTATAGCAGGAAGGAACCAAGCCACATAAGCCATTGCAAAATTTAACCGGGCAGTTTAATTTTTACAAGAGATCGTCCGTGCGGATACCTATGAAAATTTTAAGGAATTTGCCTCGTACTATGGAGGAAATTTACTGAAATTGGTACAGGAATCCGCACAACCATTTGCATGGAAAAAATTAAGTTGAAAATAAAAATTGAATCAGTCTTTGGCAAAAGCTAATGTGGTTCGGTTCCTTTCTGCTGAAAGGCTGTCCATTTCTATCTCATTTGAGAAACGACTTTTATGCTGTTATGTGCTGGTTACTCGCTCAAATTCCCATCAATTCCCGATCGAATGGTGACTGGTGCGCACCATCTACCATCAAATTTCTGCGGCCTGCAAAAATTTGATGGTAGATGATGGAGCTGTGGGGCTCATCCTTCATCTGATTTCCACACAACCTTGCTTATTTCATGCTTATTTCATGCTTATTTCAATCAACACGCTGTTTTAATTAATTTTACCCATCAATCTAGATAACTCTCGACCGCCATCTTGGTCATAATTTTGATCGGAATTTGACGGAAATTTGAGCGTGTAACCAGGCCATTAGATTTTCTATGCAGAACGGTGCTATTACGGATGAGCCAAAAATTATAGTTCCCTATCGCAAAATGTAGTTCAATTGCAACCCTGCGCTCCATCCTCGTACGTAAGTGTGGGACAGTGCTCTACTGCTCTGTGTAGCGTGTAACCGTGCATTCCATGACCGAGTCGCGTCGCGCATCTGAGCACCAGCGTTGCCAAATCCAACATAAAAATGGACGATTTGGTTACCAATTCCCTAGACTTTAAGTCGAGTTTTTGTATGCTGACAACAGAGTGTGACGGCGACAGAGTTAGCTCGGTTGTGCAGTTTTCTCGCACGAAAAAGTACACCCCTGCTTTGTTTTCGGATCAAAGATCGCTTGAAGTAACTCCTTAGGTAATAAGTCTGCAATCAAAGGCAGTGCAAAGTGTCGCGGACCACCCGTCCCAGACTTTTTTATCGGTTGTTTTAGGTCGCCTGCAGTGGCGTGGCGTGCTTTGCGATATATCGATTGTTATTCCATTTAAACCTATGGAAAATGATCGATTATTAGGGTGTCCGCAGCGAACACCGTAATAATCGATTCTTTACCATAGGTTTAAATGACAGAACAATCGATACATTGCAATTCACGCCACGCTGCCACTGGTCGCGTGATGTCGGGGATTGCGGGGATGAATACTGCCGTGCTAGGCAAGAGCGCCGTGAATCCATCAAGATTTTCCCTCGTTTTTTCGATCTTAACACTTCATAAAATTAAATCTGTTTTAACCATCCCTAGTAAAAATTGGCGATAAGAGCTGCGTTACAAAATACCATAGGAATTCTTATAGCCGGCTAAAGAAGGCTACAGAAAATCATATAGCTGGCTGTAGAATGCGGAGAAAGTCATACGGCCGGGCTATACGAAGCGATAAAAAATTATGCAGCCGGGCTATAGTTCCTATCGCCGGGCTTTACACTTTATCGCCTGGCTGTTGCTTTTTCGCCATCGATTATAAAAGGCTATAAGAAATTGCGTAGAAATTTGCGTGCTTTGGAAATCATTAAGTTTGATACGGAACCACCTTAATATTTACAAAACACACATTATATTTTGCTTTAATACATATTTTTTTTCATCAATTAAAATGAGAATAATCCATACAGAGTGTGCAAACATTTCCAAGTCATGAGTTGAAAAACGCTGACTCCATGAGATTAAATATTAGAGCCTAACACAAAGCGGAGCGGCGACGCACTGGCGCCTACAAACCTAACAGGGATACTTCACGCATTGCGCAACGCGTGAAGTATCCCTGTTAGGTTTGTAGGCGCCAATGCGTGTTTCGCGCTGGCTGCCCGCCTGCCACGGCGCTTGAAGCAACTATTTCACACCAGAGGTATTGCACAGTATCATACGATACTGAAGGCGCTCTAATATATTAGTAATGGCAGGCAACCATCAAAGGTTTCCTCGCAAAATTAATAAGATACTACGGCCCAAAAAGAGAGCAGTATTCCAAAAACTCACTAAGTCCTAGCATCCGTAATTAGTAACGTTTAGCATAAACTTTATCGCCTGGCTGTTGCTTAATCGCCATCGGCTATAAAAGGCTATAAGAAATTGTGTAGCCGGCTATAGAAGCAATTGGAAATCTTACAGCCGGCTGTAGGTCTATGGTATTTTGGAACACAGATTCTAGTGCCAAATTTTATCAGGGATGCACCTCAAATTTTCAGGTTAAGTTCGTGATAGTATTTGCAAAAGAATTCTGTAAGAACATTGTCCAAAGGTACATAAGTTTTTTCGTCTATGATACATTGTTCCGAAAAAATGTAAAATGGTGTTTACGGTGTTCTTGCGTTGCACGCCAGAATAGGGAATCGATTTCAAGGCATCCAAATTTCATGGCCTCGGGACCCTCCCCTTCCCCAGCCTCCCTTGGGAGATATAGAGGGGTCACGATCCTACAAGAAGTGGAGTTTCTGACCGACCTGCGATTCAATTGCATTAAAATTGAAAAGCATGTAAAATACATTTTAAATTAACCGTTAAAAATCCAAAATCGGCTTACTCTAGGCCCGAAAATTATCCCATACAGCTAGCCGATTACTGAAATTTTTAGACAAAGCTGTAGACAAAGAAGACATAAGGATTATGGAGCGATCCTGTCGGTTGAAATGGGTGGTTCCTATAGACTAAGATGGACTACCGGGTCTCTGGTGGGTCGCCGTTCTATTACCAACGTCATTTGTCCATCACAACTACCCGCTTCCACCAATAGGATCCCACCATGTCCTTTTTTGTCTTCTTTGTCTATTGCTTTGTCTATCAATTTTAATATCAGCCAGCTGGAGGGGGAAGGAGGCAGTAATTTCTCCATTATTTCTCTTTGATCGCAAAATTGTCGTAGATTCTCCGAAAAAACGACCCAAAACAACCGAGAAAAAAGCCTGGCACGGGTGATCTGGGACACCCTGTACATCGCAAAAACCCCGCACCAGCCTCTTTGTTTAAAATTTACATTCGGCGGACAATCGTTCAAATAGGTGCGTCTCTGTTTTATAAACTCGATCCAAATTACGCATTCGCTAATCTCGCTATCCTCCTATTCCAAAGTCAGCCTCTCTCGATACCGGAAGGGAAACAATCCCTAGAAAGTCGAGCGATTGTCCCACAAGACGGTGCCACCCTAGCAGCTTTCGTTGCAGTTTTAAGTGGCGTGGCGTGCTTCGAGATATTTCGATATTTCCCCATTCGAAGCTATGGCAAAGAATCGATTATTAAGGTGTTCGTTGCGAACGCCCCGATAATCGATCCTTTCTCGCAGGTTTGAATGGCAGATCGATCGATAGATCGCAAAGTACGCCAACTGCACTGGTTTCAATGGCTCCGAAATCGACGTCGGCGACTGGAATTTCGCGCGCCCATTAAAACTAATCATCGGCTACCGACGCGCTTTTAACGAGAGGGGCCCATTAAAAACCGATCGCCGTCATCGCACCGGTTTATTACTTGCGGTTAAGACGTTGTTTAGTCGTAATGCACCAGCCCAACAGCCAAAAACCGCACATGTCTAACAGCAACTCCACGCACTTAGGCGGGTTTCGCCTCTCGTTCTGCAGCACCTGTGCCTCTCTGCTCAAACAAATTGTAAATTGAATCAGGATAATGCCCGTGCTGGTCAGTTGTTTCCGCTCCGTTTTCAATTTAGAAAAACCGAAAATCGCGTATCCTCCGCGAAAAATCCAGTCCTAAATGCGGTTTTTGCTTTACGTGGAGTTCACCCGTGCCGACAAATTGTAAATCGAGTCAGGACTGGTCAGTTGTTTTCGATTTAGGTTTAGTTACGGGCTGTGTGTTTCCACTGATGAGATTCACTGTTTACACCCCTGGTGTGGTCTCTTTAGTTTTCTAGTTACCTTGCGCGCGGAATGTTAATCGTTGCTTTTTTATTGGTATTCGCTGTGAGTTATTGCTCTTGGTTGTTCGCACTTCTCGTTTCGAATTGCTTCCGCCGCGAATTTCAGGCGTTGGTGGAGGAAATGGATTTGGACGCATTTCTGCCAAACGGAGCTATGTGCATTAAGACATGAGCCCACAGACCCATAAGAATATATGCGTAACAGGGCTCACGCCATAATGCTCATGGATCCGTTCGGCAGAAATACGTCCATTTAACGAGCCATTAACCTTTTTCCCGGGAAAATTGGAAACATCCTCTTGTCAATTTTAACGAACGAAAGGACCATTAATGTCAATATCACGATGGAGTATTTTGCGAGGGATCTGGGTCGCAAAATGGTGTAAGAAAATCATGAAACTGTTGAATTTTTGTTTTTGTACGTGTTTATTGAAACCGAAATACCGCGATTAAAGTGCGATTAAATTTTTGTCTTTTGGAGTGGTGGTTCGTATCCGTTTTTCGATCTGTAAATGCGCTTCCAACTTCGTGAAAAAGTTCTGACATTGTTTACCGCGCAGATCGGCCAACCAAGTCGAAAAATTCTGGTTTGACGCGAGAGTGAAAATGATTCGTGAATGAGATGAGTGTCTAGTGTATAGGTGCTAAGTACGAATGCAGAAAGTAAGTGAAATTAGTCATAAAAGCATCATTCTGCTAACCATTTTACCACCGGAACATGAGGAATTTATTGCCGGTCTTCGCGTAGTCTTCTTGGGTGGCAAGTGCTTCTAAAAATGTTTCACTTTTCCCTCGCAGCCTTTAGTAAGTGATTCGCTCCGTGAAGTCATTCGGCGCCCAGTTAGAGCTTTTGCGTTGATCTTATCCTAAGTAAAAGAGAAAATGAGTGTGTAAAAATTACAAAATATAAAATTGTAAATTATTGCGTAATACTTGTTCGCGCATCCTTACTCGACACTCGAGAGATAGGATCAAGGTTTGTTTCTTGAAGGTAAATAACGAAATCAAAATGTAACTATTGTACTACTTCTATAGTAATATCGTAAAATGTACCAAAGTTAGGTAAAAAAAAACCCCTTGAGTAGAGTGCGAAGGACCCCGTGGTCTCTGGTATAGTCGATTAGCATGATATCATGCGGAATCAGTAAGATATCATGTCGAATCACTATGATATAATACTGGATCAACATGATGTTGGTATATGATGTTAATAAAGATACTAGCATGATATGATATGCTGATAAAGTTCTGAAATGGTGATTATATCATACTGCTCGATTTAACTAGGGCGATAACCATACCATTTCCTAGAGCTGTTAATATTGCATCTTTAATCGCACAAAACACCCAAAAATCTCAAATCCGACTCTTCGGCAGCAGTTCAAAGTTTAAGGACTGAAAATAAGCAATTCGGGAGAACCGCTTTAAAATTTCAAGCTCTGTTACCAGTAATATTAGGGACGACCTACTAATTCTGGCTCAAACTTGCTTTGCCCACGTTCATCATTAACAGTGCATATTATGTCTTGCAGTGGCGTGGCGTGGTTTGCGATTTATCGATTGTTATGCCATTTAAACCTATGGAAAAGGATCGATAAACAGGGTGTTCGCAGAGAACACCTTAAAAATCGATTCTTTACCATAGGTCTAAATGACATAACAATCGATATATCGCAATGCACGCCACGCCACTGATGTCTTGAAATTGTGCTCGTTGTAGCTGATCGAGAATGATACCGGTACACATGCACCGAGCTTAGTCTTTTTTGACACTGACCTAAGTGTTATTTGGCACTGACCTCAGAGTTAGATCCCTTCCAAAAGGCAATTGATACTTGCCATTTTTAGAAAGGTAGGCACTCACACTACTTATTTCGGCCAAAATTTTTCCGCCCAAATAAAAATCATCCCGGTATACTGCGATAGATTGGACAGAGCGGACATCCGTTGGCGTGTTGTGGGGGAGGCAGGAGTGAGGATACGAAGCAGAGCATATCCGACGCTGCCAAAAAGCGCAGAAAACGTGGAAAGCTCTCCACTGAAGGTAGCTTTAAAATCCGGAATTTTCCACGAGACTTGGAACTAGAAACTGCGGCATAGTTCGGAAGCAGAAGTGTGACCTGTGACTGTCTAATTAGTAATTAAATTACGCTCCGTACCCACCAACTTTCAAATACTAACGAAGCAACATTCTGCTCGGTTATTGATATTTTGGTCAAGGGCTGAGATGGATCCTTTTAGAGCTGCCACTAAACTATGGTGCAAGAGTTGTTTGTAGATATGCTCTTACACGAAGAAGGAATGGAGCTTGAAATTTGGTTTGCGAGAGTTTTTGTGGAATTTTTTGGAATGTTCAGTATGTAGGCGTTGCTTTTCAAAGGTGGATGTGGCAACCTGGAACTCAAGGGCTCCTACTTTTGGAAATTTTAAAAGTGAGAACCGTCTCCTTAGGAGGCCCCTTTTAGTTGATGCTGTTATTAAAAGAGGTTTAAGGAGATCATTTACATAGCATTTGGAATGATTACATAAAATTTACCGTCTTTTTGGTCGATTTTAGTCAGTCGCACTGTGGAAGAACACTGTTAAAAATATCGAGGTGAAGAACACTTTTTACAACCTCGATTGAAATTCAGCAGTATCACTCTGGAGATGTATCCTTCCAACTGATCACAATGATTTGTCACAAAAAAAAATGTACAATACGAAAGAGCAAAATTTAATAATTTTGACAAACTTTAAGGTAGGTCTGAACCTACCTCAAACTTTAACAGTCGCACCGTATTTTCACTCGCATTTTGTACTTTTTTAGTGGTGAATCATTGTAATCCCTTTCAAAGACCCATTTCCATAACTGTGATTCCATTCTAAGCCCCCTTTTTATTGTTATATTGCTAAATTTTACTCAAGGTTCGCAAAAAAAATTATTTTTTTACGATGATATGCTAATGAGTCTGTACCTTCCTTTATCACAATTTCTAAAAAAAATATGCCCCCTCCTGAGGGAAGAACAGGGTGGCGAAATTTCATGAAATAAGAAATCTTGAAATTTCTCGTAAAATATTTCATGAAATTTCAGAAATTTCTGAAGGCGATTGAAAAAATACCGGTCCCTTTTCATGTTCCGCAAAATTTAGAAATTGTGACTTTCTCCTGTCGTTGTGTGTTTAAGTGCGGGTTGCATACTCTAGTCCCTGAAAAATATGAAATATTTCACAGCCTCGTGAAATTTCATGAAATATTCCACTGCAATTTCCACTCATTCATTTCTCCCTTGCATTTCGTGCCACCCTGGGGGAGGAGCTGTTTAAGAAACGACTATAATTAAATTACGAACCTTTATCGACCAAAAAGACAGTGAAATCCCCGAAATCGGTTAAGTTTAAGCAGACAGGTCTGTCTCCTTAATATTGCAGTTAGTCCAGAGCCCGAACTTGAAAGGATTGAGCACACTTGTTTCATTTCATATTGTTATGTTTAATATTTCACAGCTTCGTGAAATTTCATGAAATATTCCACTAAAATGTGCAATCATTCATTTCTTTCTTACGTTTCATGCCACCATTGCCACCCTGGGGAAGGAGCTGTTTAAGAAACGACTATAATTGCGACCCTTCACCTTCATCAACCAAAAAGACAGTGAAATCCCCGAAATCGGTTAAGTTTAAGCAGACGAGTCTGTATCCTTGATATTGGAGTTAGTCCCGAGGCCGGACTTGAAAGGGTTGAGTACATCTGTTTAATTTTCATATCCTGGCTCCCCACGGCGTGGTGCCGCCGCCGGTGGTGGTGGATGTGGTGGTGGGGTCTCGCGTGAGGGGTCGAGGCCCGCGGCCGGGGTCGCTGCGTCAGCCGGGCTCGGGGCCCCAGGCCCGGGGTACACGCTACACCTGCCCGATTCTGTCTCTGCCTCTCGCGGCCGCGCCGTGCGCCTCTCTGCCAAGTTCGACTCGTGTTGGAGTCATCAGTGCGTGTTTCCTGTCCTGCCCGTCAACCCTCCTCCCCGCTCCACCGCTGCCAAATTTTCGACACACTCGAAAAAAGTAAAAGTTGGAAAGCATGCTGCCGAGGAGGAGATCAGACGGTGTAATCTGCCCGATGATTTGTGAGAGGATCGATTCCGATGGCGATTTGGAGTCGCAGAGCGCTCTAGTGCGCTGAGGTAGCGGCTTGATATGTATGTATGGAAAGCACGCTGCCAAGGAACGTGCCTCCCCAAAATTTGCCCTTTTTCGAGCAAATGGGAGTTTTATCGAATTGTGGCCAAAATTTAAGTCTCTGGGCAAATTCTCCGGTTTAAGTTTTAGCTAGAGTTTAGAGCTGGCTTCGGCAATAAAACTATGATTAGTTCACAACACACAAGTTCAACACACTCTAAAGAAGTGTAAAAGTTGGAAAGCATGTTGCCAAGGAAAATGCCTCCCCAAAATTTGCCCTTTTTCGAGCAAGTGGGGTTTTATCAATACCTTCTCGACCATACCTGGTCACGCCCAGATTGAGGTTATGTCGTTAGTAAATCGGTTTCCGCAATGTGTTTACGTTAGTGCTAACGGGTTAAGAGTGCGAAATCGCGAGTTTTCTTGTTGAATTCAAGTTTAATCAGTTTTTTTCTGGCAGAAATCAATTCTGTGCCATAAGCCTCCCTCTTGGTGAGATTTTCAACGTTTTAATTAGTTTTATCGGTTCAATTTCTCCTCGTATTCCCTAAGTGATTGGACGGTTCTTCTCCATGTGTTTGACTGAGTGTTTTTTTTTCAGGAAAAGCTTCGTGTTTCCTCCCGCGACCTAATGTGTTAATTTTTGTGTGGATCATTAAAGCTTCCTAAGAAGTTTCTCAAATAATTTCGTGCAAAACCAAGGAGCGAACTGCTGTGTGTGTCTTGTGAAGTTGCAGCTGTGGTATGATGGCTTATTTTGTCGTAACAGAGGGACCATCAATGCTTGCCTTTGATCTCCTAATAATCAAATATGAAGTAAAATTAAGTTTGAGTCTTTCAGACCTCTTAGTTTCACTGCACTCTGAGCGCACTCAACTGCACTTTGAGTGCAATGAAACAGCCTTAATTTACTTCACATTATCTACGATGATGCCTTCTACACTTCAGCGTGCGAACTGGATCGTTCCTTGGAATTGTAAGAATCTTAATCTTATTGATTTTAAGGTGTGTGCTAGTTTTGATCCGTTATTACCTAATTTTAGGGCATGGATTTTCTTTTTCATAATGCCTTGGATTTTATATGGTACTTAAGTAAGCGTTAGCTTCTGTGATATTTCTATTTTGCTGCTGCTTTTGCTGAACTAGACAATTGTGCAATTTAGAGCAATGGGTAGATGCTGCTGTGTGCCTGGCTGCAAATCTAATTATGCAAGCTCCTCTGGTCCTGATGTCTCAACCTTTAAATTCCCTGATCCTGCCAAAGAGCCAGAGCGTCATGCAAAATGGTTGAGTGCTCTCAGTAGGGATAGCTTTACGCCTACCAAAAGTTCTGTAGTATGCATGATCCACTTCCATCCTCAGTTTGTTGTGACGCATGATGAGTTTAAGAGCAAAGAGGGCTCTATCATTCGAGTTGAGAGACAGAGACCAAAATTGACTGACGATGCTTATCCCTCTATCTTTCCCAACCAACCCATATACCGATCAACTGTCCCTGCTAAACGAAGAAAAGATCCTGCAGAGCGAGAGCAAGACATGGCTCAAGTTCAATTGAAAAGAAATTTCCAGCTACAAGACGAGAAAGACATAATCCCTAGCTTTGAAAAATTAAAGGAGGGTCTTTCAAAGAGGAACGAATCTTTAAAGTCAATATTACACCCTGGTTATATTATTCTCATTAAAGCAGAAGATGATGAATTTGATACAGTGCCATTCATCATCTGTGCAAAAATTTATAAGGAATTGACTGTGAAAGTTTTTAATAATTTTGCTGAGCTACCAGGAGAAATGTTCAAGTCTTGTCTTGGCCCGAATCTGAAATGTGATCGTTGGTCATTTGATTCATTGATTCAAATGTTACCACAGAGAGATGTAAGGCCCCTAAAAGAGAAAGTAATTTGTTTTGCAGAAAAAATATCTGATGCAGTGGTATGGTCTGAGCCAGTTGCCGATATTGAAACTGAAAGGGCAGCAAAACTTAATTTCCTGGTTGAGCAGTTAAAGTTAGCTGTAGCTACCAACATACGCTACTCACCGGAAATGCTTAAGTGGGCGGCTGCAATTTTTTACACTTTCCCCGGAACTTACAAGTCAATGAGAGCCACGCAGCAATTGACACTCCCCCACCAAAGGTACCTGCGAAAACTCCTCTGCAAAATTGGAAATGACGATTGCGGGATGGGACCAACTCAAAGGGCTTTTCTGATAGAAAAATTTAAATTACTCTCAGCTAGCGGATTTTTATACAAGCAGCGACCCTTCATACTGTGACATTGGTTTGATAGGGATTTTAAATTTTATGTTTATATGTACCAAAATACCATGCTCAAACGTTTGGTTGGGAATTAGTAGAGTTTATCTAAACTTTTTTTAAAGTGCATAATAAACAGCAATAGTGCTGGGAAAAATAGCATTGAAAGAGTATAAATTAAGGTAAGATATTACCAATCCTTGGCATTCATGTCGGAGGTCTAAACACTACGATGAAAATAACTTTGATGAACAGTTTTTAGCAATTGGACTGACAAGAGACCACTAGATTCAAAACTGATTGTCAAAGCAAAAATTTGGGCTTTCACACTGCAACAGCGAGCTGATTTGGCGAGCAGAGGGTACTTAAATACTTATTGGATGAGAAAGGAAATCATTTACAAGATACTAATTTAAGAGGTGAACTTGTCTGTCTACAAAAGAGTGCCATATCTGCTTAGGAAAGAGAGCAATCATACAGAGAAACTTCCTGTGGGTTTGAACTGGGTAGGTAATGAAATCCCACAGGAAAAATGCGAGCACAAACCTCAGAATGGGCTTCATGGCTGCATATGAGACAGAAATTCGAGACTGCATTTTTGTATTACAGAACTATAATGAGAGAAGATGATTTAAAATCACTTTCCTATGATGAAAACTCCACCACTTGAACGAAAATCAATTATTTCCACCCTAGTAGCAGCAATCTGCATGAAGCGCAAGATTAGGTACTGATCAAATCTTCAATATTTTCCTTGTAACGAGTTTAAACACAACTGTAACTGCTCATATCTTCAGGGGAAACTTGGGGAGTCACAACACACAAAAAAAATGATGAAATTTGGCCGTACTATAGTAAATTAACGTCAAAACTCACAATTTCCCATTACACTGCCATTGATAAACAGGCGTTTCATCGATTTACTAACGACATAACCTCAATCTGGGCGTGACCAGGTATGGTCGAGAAGGTATTGGTTTTATCGATTTGTGGCCAAAATTTAAGTCTCTGGGGAAATGAGATATGATTGTTGAGCAGCCCGCGACAAGATATAAGTTTAAAAAAAAAAACAATTTAAAAAGCTGGTAACAAGGTTAATTTTCGTGAGTAGAACCAAAACGTTTCGGCTGATAACGCATGCCTTCCTCAGTTGCATAAAATAGTAAAAAGAAAAATGGTAAAAATCTAAAATAGTACCTGGCTGTACCTTTCAAAGCGAGAATTTTGGTGTCTCTGGGGAAAGTTTCCAGTTTAAGTTTTAGCTAGAGTCTAGAGCTGGTTTCGGCAATAAAGCTATGCCAAGTTCACAATTTTTTTTCGCACATCTCTAATGTCCTACGGAAAAAAGGTGTCATATGTTATCCCCCACAGTTATGATAATACCCCAATGTGTTGGAAAATATGCGGACATTTCAAATTAATTTTGGTAGTACCGGAATATTTGCGTTAGTAACCAAATTCATTGACGTAGACCAAAATTAATTGAAGCACTATCACAATTAATTCGGGCACTACCAAAATAAATTGGAAATGTACATATCATCCAACAGTCGGGACTTAACCCCTACCTCTTTTTCTTCCGTGCAATATGTGGGCGATGAGAGTAACTCTAGAGGCGCCAGACTAGACTTGGCCTCCAGGAAAGTGTGGACGATAAAAGAAACCCCTAGAATTTTTAATGTATTTGCTTTGGTGCGAAATGAGATGACAAAAATGAAAGAAAAAAAAAAAAAAAAAAAAAAATTAGATGCATCTACAAAACTTTAAGAAATCATTTGAACTGCCCCTTTTAGGAACATGGGGCCTAAGATTTCTCCTAACCACATATTTACGTTTCAATATGTGATCGTTAACATGATAATGAAGAATAATATTTATTCCTTATCAGCCTGATTTGAAAAATCGAAGGAGTGAATCGATTATCACAAGTCGATAGGGCACAGCGTCAGAGGTTTCGCTCGCCACGAGACCACGAGCTTCCTCTCGCGTGGCGTGGATGGCCAGGGGAGGGGGGTTCATTACCGGTGTCGATACATCCATCATGTCCCCTAACCAGGGCGTCATCATTAGTGTGGCGCTCACCGGGAGGGGGCTCTGACCCACAGGTCGGAATTTGTATACTCGCAGTAGCGGTCCCTATTGCAGAATACTTGGACCACATTTTGCCATGAGAACCAATATTTCTGGCTCATTTCAGAAACAATATTTGGATGGCATTAGGCAAGAAGAAACCAGGATCTATCGGGGATGAAGAGCCCAGATCTGTCCGCTTTAAAGTGCTCACATTTTAAAAAACGGCGCGATAGTGAGTACATTGGAATCCTAACTGGAAAAGCGTTAAAATGCGAATGATCGGTAATGTGTCTCTAAATTACTGAACGAGTTCCAGTGTTTTTTTTTCCAGTTTCCGTAGAATTTTTCATCGGTGGTCTTTAGAAGTTTTAAAGAACCTCGAAAATATTTTCTGTGGTACTTTCACTTTTCCTCACTAAATGGAAACGCCAATCAACTCAGTAAATGTAAAGTGATATTTAGATTATGTTTTATCGAAATGGGGGGGGGGGGGGGGGGTCCGGGCAGGCGTTACGTAATTTTTTAGGGGGTCTAGCACAGCGTTACGGAACGCCATATGGGGGTGGGCAGTGTCAAAACACCGCAAATTTAGCGTTACGTAATTTAGGAACGGCCCGTAAGGTCATGTGGAAAAAGTATGACGACTCCAACTATATTCCTGACTGATTTTGGCACCAGCCAGAGCTGCCAGACATATGTAGATACACCAATCAAAATTATGGTTGAGTCAGCAAAAAGTATGGTTGCACCAGCCAAATGTAAACTTTAGTTAGCAAGAATAAGATTGATTCAACCACTTCCTAGCTGAATCAACCATACCTTTGGCTGCTGCAACCATTCTTCTGGCAGTCTGACTGGTGCCACACTGGAAAAAAAACGCATTGAATCTAGAGTCCAGACTCTTGGAAACATTGACAAGAAAAAATACTCTTGATTAAATCAGATTTAAGCTTAAATCAAAAAGAAATCCGCTGAAATTAAGAGGCTTGGTTCTTGATTTAAGCAAAAATCCGATGGAATCAAGAGTATTTTTTCTTGTCGGTGTTTTTAAGAGTCTGGACTCTATATCCAATGTGTTTTTTTTCCAAAGCAGGGTGCTTAAATCAGCCAGGTATATTGTATTAATTGTCATACTTTTATCCCTGTTCTCAAATCTGTCTAACTGGACTAAAAAGTCGCTAGATGGGTTGTTTGAAGTAATGTTATGCTCCAAATTCGACCAAAAATCAAAGACAAGCATTTTTGTACTGAGGTGGTGGCTGGTGGCCTTTAGCCGTTAGCCGTTTATTTAGCTTATGTTAAACATGCTGCTCCAAACTGAAAACCAAAAGTTCACGATAGCGACCTCTCACGCTAAATTTTTCCTTCTCGGTGAACTTTGACTGGAGTCCTTCAATTTATCAGGAAGAGAAACCATGACAGCCCTTTAATTCCCTTGTCCGCGATCACACCTCAGGGGTCGTCGACCCAGATCTTACGTATTGTCCCGCAGATAAGTTCCTGGGGACCCCATACAGGTTCCCGTGTTTCACCGACCATCAAGATTCGCGAAATCGCCATCGATGATCTTGATACGCCACAACGTTGCCTCGATAGCAAAAACTTCTTCGAGAAAGCCCTGAAATTGGAATTTTTTTCGCCAAGCGCGGCAACGGTTCTTCCCGTAAACGCGAACAAAAAACAATTAACCCGGGGATAGAGAAACCGATCTGCGTCGCCTCAAAATTTCAGCTAATGAGCTCAAAAATGATCCCCGTTTTTTTTCCTGGGACGGTCTCGCGTTTCTCCTGCGGGACAAGAGCCGTGGAGTCCCCCTGAGTAATATCCACTTAACGTCAAGGGAAATCGGTTGGAGATCTGTGGTTTTTGATTAGGATAGCTCTGTGAGACGCCGCGCTAGACCAATAAGGAGTGATAGCGTCGCTGGTCTTCGGCAATCGTTGTTCCCCATCTGACCAAACACCAAGTGCTGCCCCTGTAGGTTGCCAATTTTCAAATAGATTTTGTAAAATGCGCATGTACACATGAATTGTACTTAGTAGAGAGGAGAGGAGTTACATTTAATGAAAAAATGAAGATTTACAGTTATCCTATTTTATAAAGTCGATAAAGTGGATGTACAGCATCCTCTAGTCGATAGTCTTTAAATCAATCGATAAATTCCAGATTCAAAGATGTTTTCTGTAAAGGCTCTTCTCCGCGTACAAACGAGAGGCTTCAAAGGGGCTCATCGATGTAATTGTCGACTGTTGCTTTTCAAAAGATCGTCGGCCCGACAATCTTCGAAGGTAACCATTCTGATAGATCAAATCGTGAGATTTTCAAAGAATTTTATACAGGTCTAGCTGAAAAAGCACAGAATTAGTGCCAGTTTGTGCGTGGAGAAGAGTCTTTACGAAAATCCTTAGAAGCGTATTTTTGTTGATGATCGGTCGAGCCAAAATACCGCGGTAATGGCGGCGAGATCATAATCGGTTGGTAAAAATTTGAGGTTCGACTTTCGAAATTGATGCTGGTCGGATACCATCATCATCATCAGGTCATTTCTAAAGTCTACTTTTTGTGGGATTATATTTTGGCTCCACCGTTTTCAAAAATTCCACCTCCTGTCCGCGTGGTAAGTCGCGATGTTGTTCCGAAAAATTATGATCGCGACCAAACAAAATACGAAACCGCATGATCCACCCCCATTTTGGTTCGACCGATCATCAACTAAAATACGCTTCTATAAAGTTATATCATACCGTGACGCGCCAGGTATTCGCTAACAAGATTGATCTTAAAATAACTTCGCTGTAGACTGAATTTTATTGGTCATGGACGGCCGGAATCGATAAAATGCGTCATTTTAATTACCACATACTGTCTCAAATATGTTCAATCAGAGCCATAGTAATGCCAGTCTTTCCTTTAATTATAAGACCTTATAAACAGACAATAAAATAAATAAAATAGAGAACCTCTATCCCCTTTTGCGTGCCTCAGCCAACTTAGCCCAATGGCAACTTGTCAGGGGTGTAGAGTGTTCGCGAACCAACGACGAAATAAACGGTCGTTCGCTCGAGGAGACGGCCGGCGCAATGCTTGAAGTATCCCTGCAGTTTTACAGGCGCTCCCTGCGATCGTTTTCGGTGCCAGGTTTAAAGTTTCGGAAATTTTCTCCAGAAAGATAATGCTCCTTTTCACAGATCCGGTCACATTTATGAAGCAACAAAATTTTCTTGCGTAAATCACCATGAAAAAGATCTTGATCTCTTTTCCAGTGTCTCAGAAACTTCAACGCAGGAGTAGAAAAGTCGGATGGGGCGAAACGTGTGATACAACTATTTCAACTTTCAAGTAGTTAGAATTGCATATCACTCAAAATGTAGGAGAATTTCCGTTCGGCTGACTCAGAGACTTTAACGCACGCGTAGAAAAGTTGGATGTGGTCAAACACGCGACACAGCTTTTGCGACTTGCAAGTAGGTAGAATTACATATTCACAAAATAAAGGAGAATCTCTTTTCGGCTAACTCAGAGACTTTATCGCACGAGTAGAAAAGTTAGATGTGGTGAAGCACGTGACACAAATATTTTAACTACCAGGGAGTGACAATTGCGCATTCTCCAAATGATCGAGAACATGGTGTTCTATATCACTCCAACTATTCGGTTTGTCAAACCTAACTTCATTCACTGTAACCGAAAGTTCGGTTCGCAGATGCGAACTTATGAGCTTAAAAAAACTGATAAGAGATTTTTGTTTAAACGAATCGAAACATGTGTTTTATTCTGTAGAACGAACACTCAACGCACTGATTTTTACGAAAACTCATGACAAAGATGTTAATATTTGAAAATGAGTGCAAACGCACTGAGTTTTACAAAACTAGTACGACCGAGTTAGATTTTTTAGAAAATGTACTTCGGAGGCGTTGAATTTTTAGAAAATTACTGCGAACGCCCTATTTTTTGTTGAAAATTACTGTAAACGCGCGATATCATAATGAGTGTATAAGCTGAATCCCTGGTTGCTCGAAAATACGTAGGCCGAAGAATTTTCCGCTTACCCCTTAGCGGCAAATTGAAACTTCTGCTTTTGAGACTCTGTTAAAATAACTCCTGAGTGACAGACTATATGATTACGGCCTCACCAAGTCCGTTTAACTGAATAAACTTTGCGGCTGACAATGAGTGACTGAGAATTTCAAATCATCGTTAGGTGAATTTGTTTTGTTCCTGATACTCTCACAAGTGACCAGTTTCATCCCTTAACTCTCAAATCATTTTGTTAGGCTTAAAATTTTGAAGTTTGCTTGGCAACTGTGCCTCCGGTCACCCACTTCGCAAAGAGCCATCATTCTTTCTTGCTTCCTCCTGTCATAATTAGGGGCTCCATTCATAGCGTCTTTATCGGGCCCGAATGATCACGCTGCGCCGCACTATGGTCCCAATCCGCTCGGGAGCGCCCAAAAGTGGATATTTATGAAATTGGACGACATTTTTTTTTCGAGTCAAAATTGATAAATATAGTATGTACGGGTCATAAACTACACGTAGTATACCTCAAAAAAATTTCTAGTCACTTTGAAAGTGTCACAAACTGTGCGAATAGTCGGATATGTATTTTCTGACCCGTGAAGTGGCCCGTCATATATGCGCAATGAACGCATGGTTTTCATCCAATCTAAGCAAGTATAACAAGCCAATTGTATGGCAGTTTGTGATTTATGTGAAAAAATGACGGTAACTTTTGCAAATGATTTTTTAGGGAAAAGCTGAGGTCAAATTCGGATTTAGCACATCAAAATCATTAGGAATACATATCTTAAATGTATTTATACTCAAACGGAGAGCCGCTATGATTTTTGATCACTGAAAAGTGAATTGGGACCATAGTGCGCCGGTCGCTGATAACCAGCCGCCGAGACCGGCTGTTTAGCCTCGCCGATTAGCTATCATCGGGATTGGGATTCCGGATAGATTTCTTAACTCCCAATCAACCGACCAGATTGCCTACTCTGTAACTAGCAGGCGCATTCTTCTGCTCGACTTTCAAACAGCTTTGTATACGTCTTCTTCCAGTTGATTTTTTTGAATTCACTAGGCGAATTTCTACGAGTGGATTTGGTCGAAAAAGTCAACTGTCAAAGCATTGGCGGACCCAGCAACTTGGCAACATTGTTTTTCTCCATCTAAACCTATGGGAAGATATCGATTCTTGGAGGGGCTAGGTGCTCCGATAAGAATCGATTATTTATCATAGGTTTAAATTAAGGGAATCCGTTGTTGCCAACTTGCTGGATCCGCCTCTGCGTCAAAGTCTACAGAATCGACAATTTGTTCAACCCAATTTTCTAGTCTGTTTAGCTCATCAGCAACTGGTGTCTAAACAAAATCCAAAATTTCTCGACCCACTACCAGAGATAGATCATGAAGTGGATGGGAGTAAACTTCTTCACCAGAAACCTTGAGAAGCAACCAATTTTTCCAACTTGGCTGTGTTCCGTGCGACAAAAACCGTGCTGAGGTGATTGTGATGATATTTTATGTCATAGATTGATTCGTGTTGCATTGGCGCGCTGTTTAGAGCCTAATCCGAGATTTGGCTCGTTTTCTTCATGATTTGGTTGAAACTTAGATGCTTGATTCTGATTGGTCCAACCAACGATGGTACAACAGTCATCAATCCAAAAAAGTAATAAATTTGGCCAATGCATTACCTACGACTTAATCTGCAATATAAAATGTCAGACAAATTATAATACGAACATACCAAAATATGTGCTTTTTCACACTTTACTGCATCACCATCGCCTCACCGTGGTTATTGCTGCTTACTTGTTATTTTTGCCGTACAGATCACCATTTTGGAAAAATTGGTTGCTTTCTCGACCTACCTCCGAAGGATTAGAATTTGGTCGAAAAAGTCAATCAAATCCTCTCGCGAAAATTCGCCCATAGCGACAGCGCAAGGAAACCTCGAACCATGTTGACGTATGAGCTGAACCCGTGCGGAACGGATCCATTCAAACGTTTTTTTATCGCGATCGAAGAAACTCTTTTAATCCCTCCCGTGCAGAATTCCTCGCGTGGCGCTAAACGGTTCTCAGCCCGCGAGTTTAGTCGCGAACTTTACGACCCGAATGTTTATCTGGATCAGATCGCCACTGTTACAGTAGCCCTGCAAATCGAGACAATAAAAGCGAAGAAACCGGAAAGTCCACTTTTACTCTCTTCCGGTGCCGGCTGAATAAACATCGGGCCGGAGATTTCTTTGTGCAGACTCCAACGACTCAGCATTCTCGCTCGGAGCGCGTAATCCACGTCCCCGTCACTTTCCTCCGGTTTTCATTCATTCGGACGACATTCTAGCTACAGCCTCTTTACGCTCTCGCTGAGCTTTTAAAAGCTCATCAGCTGATCTGAATGGCGAGGAAACTTGTTTCATTTTCAGTATTACTTTGCTGAAGAAAGCCACGTACTGTAACGTCCGTCTAATATCAACACTATCATACAATTCAGATGAGCAAACGAGCAGAAGCAGAGAAGGCAGGGAAAGCTTGAATCAAGATCTTTGTACATAACCCGGAACATACATGTAAAACATGCAGAAATGATAGCTGGATTCATTTACGCATGTCGTTAACGCATACATTTTGGGGGAAATAACCTGAGACCAAGAGAGTTTTTACTTTCTCGCTGACCTTTCCCATTTGCACCAACCGCTGGAAGTTTCGAGTTTCTCGGAAGTTTTAGTTTCACCGTTCGAGAGATCTTCGGGCTGGGATATACTCTATGATTACATTTCCCGCGGTTCTCATCTCTTTACAAATATGTAGATATTCTGATGGTTACATGATGATATCGACAATGATCAAAAACTTACAAATGAGTACGCAAACTTTGATTCAAAAACACAATTTCTCTGATTATTTTCTATTTTCAACTTTCCGCGCCTTTACCTTTCACTCCTTATTTTGCAATTACGAATTATCTGGAATGGAAAATCGGATAGTGTGATACCAAGCATCATAAATTATAGAGATCATTCTAATTTATAGCGATCTTTCAGTTTATTTGGTAAATTTCACATTGCGGACGATGGGCATGCCATTCTTCAGACCCCTAAATGTGTCATCTACCCCCTCTTTCTTCCCATCCCCCTCGATTCTTCCCAAATCTCACCTGACGAAATCCTGGATAAGCCTTCACACATTGCGAATTGATTGTTGAAATCGGTAGACAAAGCGATAGACATGAAGGATATGAAGGAACCCTATTGGTAGAAACGGGTGCGTGCAATGAACAAGAGATAGGCAATAGACTAACGGAAACCCACGGGAGACCCTTTAGTCAGACCATCATTTTCTTTCTTAGAAACACCCATTCCAACCAATGGGATCGCTCTATACTCCGTATGTCTTCTTTGTCTATAGCTTTGTGTAGAAATTTCAACAATCAGCCTGCTGATCCATCAACTAGATTCTCGTTTAAGTGAGAATCCCACTCTCTTCCTTTTCCTTTGCTCTGCCCCTTTCCCTCCCTTTCCTTCTCTGCCGCTCATTTCCCTCGAAAATAATAGGAAATAACATCACACGTTGTTTTAATGAAAAAGACCCGGACAAAATAATACCAAGGCAAGGATTGCATCGTTACCCGGTAACTCGATCCGGAGGCATACCGCTCCCGGGCCGGAGACTGCCGGTCATGGGTGTAACACCTCATTACTGTAATCAAACATTGGAGTTTTTTCTCATTTTCTCCAGATCTCGTTCGGCTCTAATTGAATCTCGAGGGCCGGGCAAGGGGTGTCTGCCCAAGGGGGAGTTGACCTTGCGCGTGGGGTCCTGGGACCTTGAGTCTGTGCGGCCCAGACCATTTTCGCGGTCGGGCTTTCGGTAGCGTCTCGCGGTTTGGCTCCGGAGCTGATTATTTGCTTCGCTGTCTGCGCCGAACAGAAAGAGAAATGGAATTTTGGAGTCTGGATAGTACGAAATAGGAGGACTCTTGCTCTTTTGAAGTAAGAAAATTTGTTTGAAAATCGACAAGTATTGGAAATATGATCATTGATTTTTAGAAATTTGAAGAATTCCAGTTTTTTCATAAAAAATAATTCCAAAATTCTGATGACCAAGCATGCAACTATTCGTTCATTGGTGATGACTTTTGCATCACGTGAAAATGAAGGCGCTTTTGAAGGGTTTCATTCACCAATCTCAAGCTCCGTGGACACATTTCCACTCCTTCCACGAAAAGAAGGAGGAGAATTGCACTCCTTCGGAAAGCTGAAAATCAAAGTGAAACAAGCTTGCCCGTTAATTAAAACAAACTGAAGAAAATCAAAAATTTTCTCTCGATGGCTCGAAGCATCGATGATGGCGCAATCATTGAGAAAAGTCCTGTAGCAAAGGCATATACCCATTATGTGTCTAGAAATAAAGACTTGAAGGTAATTATCGCCATTAAAAACTTTGCACACGCAAATTCTCAGAAACTTCAATACTCGCTAATTTTTCTTAAAATGTCTCAAAATGTACGATTCCTCCGGGAACGACGATGATGCGCTACACATCTCTTGTGACTCTTTTTAACATCTTTGTGCAATTGCAGCAAAAAAAATATTTTAGAAACAGTCCCTAAATAAATTCTACACCACACCAACTGAAAGTTTTGAAATTACAAAGCTCGCTTAAAAAAAAAGATATTGTTTGATTAATTCTGTTGTTAAAATTTTAGTCAAAATTCGATTCAGAAGAGTTGTTCTCTTGTCGCGATTTTGTGTTTTTCAATATCCCTTTCTTTTACTGCTAATGAATGCAATGCTGTTCGAGTGATGTCTTAGTGCATAATATGCATATAAAAGTGAAACACGCGTCCTGCGTCCTTTCATTTGATTCTGCCCTCTGCACCAGCACTGCAGCGTGCCTGCATACCATACTCATACCAGCTTAATGAAAATACTTTCTCAGTGACCCACTTCGACTTGACTCCAATCATCACAAGTGATAAAAAGAGGAAAAAATTCCCTAGTACGTCAAACATCTCAGTCGGAATTTTTAAAATTTATCGTGCTAACGAGAAACGTCGTAAGAGATCTGGCCGTTGCCAAACCTCTTTTGACATAAATCAATATTCTCGAAGATTTATAGAAGTTTTCCTCTGAATATTTCAGAGATTTTTTTTGCAGCTCGATGTAATGCGTCCGGCCATTTTAGGGAGGAATATTCGTAACGTTTCTTTAAAATACAAATTTTATGGACTGAAAATTTAGCAGTATTCAAATTCTCGTATACAGCTTCCTTCCATACAATTGAGAGCAAGTAAAAAATTGGTAATTGAGGCTAACTAATTCAAAACACTAGAACGGTAGACCATTTTGAGCCTTTAGAGGCTCATTTTCAGCTGCGAAAACGAATGAAAGAATTGAAAAAAATTGGGGGTGCGACCTGAGCCCAGTTGACCAGACTCGATTTTTTTATGCATTTTGTTCCTTTTTGTAGCTGAAAATGAGCCTGTAACTGCTCGAACTGTTCTGCCGTTTTAGTGTTTTAATGTTTTTAGCCTTTTTTACCCATTGTTCCCTCTCTTTCTATTGTATTCGTATTTTCGGACCATGTTTTCGAGTGCTTTTTCGTTTTTTTCCTTCAGCATAGTAGTATATACCTCATCGTGTCCAAGTCCGAACTATCAATAGCGATAAACGGTGGCTGGTGTAAAGTTTGTGTTCATTTCAAGTGAAACATTACAATATTCGTTATGATGTACCTTCCAAAGCCGCATTGCCAAATTCCATAAGAATCTCCGATCTCACATCGTTTGGAGTGAAAATCAGAAAGATCATGCACGAAGTGTCAACGCTGACTCGTAGCGACACCCAAAACAAGTCGCGTGGCCCAGGAATAATTAAGGAACTCGACAGACTGATGTATTTCGAGTGTTTCATCAAAGTCATCATTAGTGGAGCTGTGTGGATTATGAATGGATAGGTGACTTTTTGGAGTTGGTTTATGAGTGCCCTTGCTTTTACTTCGTGCCGATTCAATTTAGGTTCAGCCTAGATTTGTGACGGGGATTTTTGGTGACCTAGAACTTATATTGTTTTAAGGGTATTTGCATATGCGAGTGTATCTATCTTTGGAGGAAAATTGCGTCAAACAACCTGAATAGATTCAATCGATTCTGATCATGGAGTTTATGGCGAATTTGCTGGTGCCTGAAATTTAGTGAATTTCACGTTTCAGATAAAACTGCCATGAAATCAGAGCAAAAAAATAGCATTTGGTCTCTAAATTGACCAATTATTTGAGGAAATATGACGAAATGAAGAATCTGCTAAAATACACGTGCCTGAATGGTACATGCCGCCAGATGACGCCACAAGGCGGTACAATTTCTCACTTTTAAATGTATTTTTCTACAATTTCCCATATCAGTAATACTACGAACTTAGCTAATTAAGCACTCTCAGATGAAGCAGTAAACTTTTTTCTTGCAAATTTCTTGCACTCTGAAAATATGACCCAGGTTTTCTACTAGTACTTGATAAATGTGTAGCTCGCCCCATTCACACAATGTAAATTATCGTGTTTGGTCACAATTCATTCTAGAGATTTTATGGGCTCATTCTTATGGTTTCCCGTCTATCCTAAAAGGCCGTTCTGGATGAACTTGACATTTTCAAAACTTGAAATTACAACCCAGCTGGCCGATTCTTGAAATTGATAGACAAAGCTATAGACAGAGAAGACAAGAGGAATATGGAGGAATCCTATTAATGCATGGGAGCGGGTGGGTACAATGGACAAGGGAGGTAGGTAATAGGCTAACTAACGGCAACCCATAAGAGATTCTATACTTAGTCCATCATTTTCTCTCTTAGTCTATGAGAACCACCCATTGGATCGCTCTATATTACCCATGCCTTCTTTGTCTATAGCTCTGCCTATCAAATTCAATAATCAGCCGGCAGGATAGATTCTCTCTCTCCTTCGAGATGGGCCAAGTAGTGGTCAGGGACCCAAAGACTGTACCCTTGAGTATCAATATGCTCTTCAAAATATTACACCATGATGATCGAACCCAGGACTCTTGAGGAGACATTCCCAAGATGCGAGGAGGATTCGCAATGGAACCGCTTAATAAGTAAACTAGCTTCCTAGTGGGCGCGGGGTTGGGGGTGGGGGCAATTTTATGAAAAAAAAAAACATAATCAAGAAAATAATTAGATAAGGAGCGGACCGCTAGTTTGTAAGGTAATTCGCGTCGCGGCCGCAGGAGCGCGGGGTCCCCGGTTCGACTGTGTACGCGCGTCGAATACGGATACCGTTGTGATATACGCACTCGCAGCCTCTGTCTCATTGTTTCGGCTCCTGAGTCGAGTGCTGCCAAATTGGAATGTCGCTTCAATTATTCCAAGATCCTTGGTTCATGATCAAATGGACAGTGCGCTAAGCAAACCAGTCATATTTACATCATCGAGCCTATTTAAAAAGAAGCGATCTTTTTCCTGACTCAGCGTTTAAGTCACTGAGAACGAGAAATGCTACCGGAAAGTTATTACAAGTAAAGTATACTTTCAATCCACAGCTCGCCCTTGCATTTTCATTGAAAAGGGAGGCGACCAGTGGTGCTTTCCTCACTGGAAAGAAAACTCATTGGATCTAGATTCCAGACTCTTAAAAACATCGACAAGAAAAAGTACTCTTGATTCAATCAGAATCTAGCTTAAATCAAGAACCAAGCCTCCTACTTTAAGCGGATTTCGTTTTGATTCAAACAAAAATCCGATTGAATCAAGAGTATGTTTTCTTGTCAATGTTTTCAAGAGTCTGGACTCTAGATCCAATGTGTTTTTTTTTTCCAGTGGGCGATCTTTTTCCTGAC
Source organism: Bemisia tabaci (assembly GCF_918797505.1). Classification (NCBI taxonomy): domain Eukaryota; kingdom Metazoa; phylum Arthropoda; class Insecta; order Hemiptera; family Aleyrodidae; genus Bemisia; species Bemisia tabaci. Next base: position 6,714,073 of record NC_092798.1, read on the forward strand.
TCAGCGTTTAAGTCACTGAGACCGACAAATGCTACTGAAAAATTATTACAAGTAAAATACACTTTCAATCCACAGCTTGGCCTTGCACTTTCATTGAAAAGGGAGGCGACCAGTGGTGCTTTCTTTTCTATTCGTGCGTTAAAGTCTCTGAACATACTACCTGTTAATGAACATAGACGGCCTTAAACAGTATGGAACTAGCTTTGCTGTGTCTTTTTGTAGAGAACATATCTAATTTGGACAACATTTTACGACAAGGAACACTATTTAACTAGAGACAGATGCGTTGAGCCGCACCAATAGTGGCTCCTTATTTGCAAAGTTTAGTTCCACGGAGAATTCGCCTGAAAAAATTTTATTGCTGCATCTGAAAGTGCATGATACGCTAGGTTTGCACTATATTTTCATAATTTTTTTCTGATATGGGACATTGTAGAAAATTAGATTTAAAAGTGAGAAAATCTGCGGCTTTGTGACGCCAGGCATCATTTCCAAGTTATACACGTGCACTTCAGGAGGTTAGGTCATATCTCCTTTGATAATTGTTCATTTTAGAAACGAAAGACATTTCCTTGCCAAATTTACTCAGTAGTTTTTTTTCTAAAAATAAAATTCACAAAATTTCCGACACCGCAATTTCCCCATAGTGAAACCAGTCCCAGCAAGCAGATAGGTAATTTTATTTATGAGTCATAATTAGTCGTTTCTTATGACAACATGTAGTCTATATGTGAAATTAGCTCCCCAATGCAGATGAGTACTTTTACACAGGATACGGAAAAAATGTTTTCGGGGTTATCCCCTAAAATTGTGGTACTCCTCTAATTTGTTGGATGATATAGACATTTTCGGTTAACTGTGATATTACCGCCCAACTTAAGTTGGGGTATAGTACCGCAACATTTGGGTGCGTAACCTAATATAGTGGGGTACTACCCCCAATTGATTGGAATTACCCCTATCATACAACAGCCGTTACCCCTTTTTTTCTGTGGAGTCAGAAGTAGTGGTTCCTTTGGGAATTTCCAGACAAAATTTGTAAAATTGTGAAGGATATTTTTTTTTCTTTCTTTCTTTCTTACTTTTTTAAAGATTCCTTAGGTTATTTTGCAGTAAGTAGCAATATTCTGTCACAAATATTCATTGCAAAACACAGTCGCACTGGAAAAAAACACATTGAATCTAGAGTCCAGACTCTTGAAAACATTGACAAGTAAAAGGACTCTTGATTCAATCAGATTTAAGCTTAAATCAAAAGGAAATCCGCTCAAATTAAGAGGCTTGGTTCTTAATTTAAGCTTAAATCTGATTGAATCAAGAGTATTTTTTCTTGTCGATATTTATAAGAGTCTGGACTCTAGATCCAATGTGGTTTTTTTTCCAGTGTACCATCAAGCAACCCCTATCTCTTTTTCCCCCGGAGCCAGAAGTACAGGTTCTTTCGGAAATTTCCCGACAAAATATGTAAATTTTGAATTTTTTTTCTTGTATTGCAATAAGTATTATTAGTCTGTCACATATATTCATTGCAAAACACAGTCGATTCTTTAGTGGTAGCCTGGTGGGGAGTTTGGCAGCGGTGGTGGAGTCGTGGCTGGCGATCCGTTTCTCGTTTGGATCGGGAGAGCGAAGCAACGCGATTCTCGGTTCCCGGAGCCGGGAGCCGGGCAACGGAAGCAGAAACCCCCGCGTGGTCATGAACAACCCATCATTTTCCGTCATTTTCCCGAGACCCAAGACCACGAATGCCAAATGAATGGGACTCGAGCCGCGCCAAGAAACGGTTTCGTTAAACCCACAGAACCCGGCACCCGGCGCCCGGCGCACTATCGACCTTGACGTTTCACGGTGGAGAACCTGCACGAATCCGTGGAAATGCTATGAGAGTGAAATACACTACAAGTACGATAGTTATTATAAAAATTATGGTAAAATATGGTACTGTGTGGGTATTAAGTCATATTCATAAGATACGAAAGTGCACTTCGTTGATGCATCGATCAGATTGTATGATGCACCCTGGAGAGATTGGTTTTGTTAAATCGATAAAAGACCGCCTCTATACTCACCTTGAGGTTTCACGGCAGAGAACTTGCACGAATCAGTGAAAATGTTATGAATGCCTGAAATACACTACAAGCACGATGGTTACTATAAAAATGATGGTAAAATACGGTACTGTGTAGGTATTAAGTCATACATAAAATAATGTAAAATACGCTACAAGTACGATAGTTATTATAAAAATGATGGTAAAATATGGTACTGTGTGGGCATTAAGTCATATTCATAAGATACGAAAGTGCACTCCGTTGATGGATCGATCAGATTTTATGATGCACCCTGAAGAGATTGGTTTCGTTAAACCGACAAGAGACCGCCTCTATACTCACCTTAACGTTTTTTGGCGGAGACTTTGTACAATAAGTTGATATTCAAACATTTTTGTTGGAGTAGTACCTTTCATAATTAGAATTAAAATGAAGACAAAAATCTGGGTACTATACATTTAATACATGATATGGACGTATTTATGCGAAAAGGCGCTAAACGCCATTTCCAAACTTCTCAGTAAAGCAAGTTTGACTAAAACAATTGGCGTTTCCGTACTAATGGACCGATTTTGGTTTACTTTAGCTTGTTTGAAAGCTGAAGAGTTCCTCTAATTACTTACGTTGCCAAAATTAGGAAAAAATGCATATTAAGCGAGATATAGGGGATTTTTGCACGTAGGTCCATTTGATTTAATGCGCTAACCCGGATTCCGAATTAAATCAAAAGGCGCTATCTCCACTTGAATCACTTGATTGACGCGCGCGCGGCGAAGCTTGGTGGAAACTTGGTGAAATTTTGTACCAGGGGGTATTTTTGGACGGGAAACTCGAATTTCGGGTCAAATTTTGAAAATTCAGAAATCCAAGATGGCGGACATGGCCTAAAATGCTATCTCGGCCCCTATCCAGCCGATCTTGGTGAAACTTGGTATCAGCGGGTATTTTCGCATGGGAAACTCGAATTTCGGGTCAAATTTTGAAAATTCAGAAATCCAAGATGGCGGACATGGCCTAAAATGCTATCTCGGCCCCTATCCAGCCGATCTTGGTGAAACTTGGTATCAGGGGGTATTTTCGCATGGGAAACTCGAATTTCGGGTCAAATTTTGAAAATTCAGAAATCCAAGATGGCGGACATGGCCTAAAATGCTATCTCGGCTCCTGTCCAGCCGATCTTGGTGAAACTTCGCATCGGGGAGTATTTTCGGACGGGAAACTCGAATTTCGGGTCAAATTTTGAAAATTCAGAAATCCAAGATGGCGGATGTGGCTTAAAATGATATCTATTTCTTAAACAAACGCACTACACGTCTAGAATGGCCGCCAATGAACCTGCGTAAAACGCACGGGCCGGGTTGTGAAGGCCGGAGGTGGTGGGAGCCCAAATATACCTACCTAACCTCAATCTGCTTTCCCGCTGCATCTTGCCAATGTGGATGAGATGTGGAAATTTCCACGTTTGTAAACTTTAAATATATGGCACTCTACACGGAGAAAAAAACTCGTGCGTGGGACCCGAAGTTTGGGTCATATGGATCTCTGAAGTTTTCGGATTGAGCATCTGAACACTTTAGGTCTAGCTGTCGAGGTTCGGATCACACATCTGAAACTTCAGTTCTTACGTCTGAAGTCTTCAGGTGTGAGAACCGAAGTTTTTCGGATGTGAGAACCGAAATTTTCGGATGTGAAAACCGAAGTACTTTAGATGTAAGAACTGAAGTTTCAGATGTGTGATCAAAACCTCAGCAGCTGGACCGAAAGTGTTCAGATGCTCAATCCGAAAACTTCACAGATCCATATGACCTAAACTTCGGGTCCCACGCACGAAGTTTTTTTCTCCGTGTACGTTCACAATACACCGCCTCGTCGAGGTGCGTGGTTTACCTAGCAGCGTCGGATCGTGAATTCCCTTCATGTGCTGATTACCTATGTTAAAATTTTCGTATCTAAATAAAACAGTTTCTGTTGTCATTTTGAGCCCCTAATACCGAACTTCACACAAACGATTCAGGCATTGAGCTATTGTTGAAGGCCACATCCGCCATATCGGAGTTTAAAATTTTAACAATGAGGTTATTCAGTAATTTTTAATTTTTGCATTTTTTTGGAGGATTGAGTACGCACAGTTCGCTGGAATTTTCTCCGATTTTTTGAAACATTATTAACCCACGGAAAACAAGTTCGAAGTTGCGTATTCTGAGCTCCCATTTAAACTCGCGTCTCCGAGGAAGTCAAGATGGGGCCTGACGAACCCCTAGGTGACGGTCACGCTTTTGACCACGTAATCCTTCCAGCGCGCTCTTAATACTCATGAATTTCTAAATACTGTTCCGATTCCAATAAAGTACCTAACAGTGATTTTAATGAAAATTAAGTGATTCCGATGGGTTCGTTAATTTGTTCGCTCGTTAAAAGCCCCTTGTCCATGTCAGTGCACACTGACATCGATCGAGCCAGAGGGAACGCACGGTCGATATGTGACCGTCACTCAGGGGACGACATCTGGGATTTTTTGGCGATGCGCGTTTAAATAGGAGATAACATTTTAGGCCACATCCGCCATCTTGAATTTATGAAATTTTAAAATTTGACCCGAAATTCAAGTTTCCCGTCCGAAAATACCCCCTGATACCAAGTTTCACCAAGATCAGCTGGACAGGGGCCGAGATAGCATTTTAGGCCATGTCCGCCATCTTGGATTTCTGAATTTTCAAAATTTGACCCGAAATTCGAGTTTCCCATGCGAAAATACCCCCTGATACCAAGTTTCACCAAGATCGGCTGGATAGGGGCCGAGATAGCATTTTAGGCCATGTCCGCCATCTTGGATTTCTGAATTTTCAAAATTTGACCCGAAATTCGAATTTCCCGTCCGAAAATACCCCCTGATACCAAGTTTCACCTAGATCGGCTGGATAGGGGCCGAGATAGCATTTTAGGCCATGTCCGCCATCTTGGATTTCTGAATTTTCAAAATTTGACCCGAAATTCGAGTTTCCCGTCCAAAAATACCTCCCGGTACTAAATTTCACCAAGTTTCCACCAAGCTTCGCCGCGCGCGCGTCAATCAAGTGGAGATAGCGCCTTTTGATTTAATTCGGAATCCGGGTTAGCGCATTAAATCAAAGGGAATTACATGTAGTTCCTTTTGATTTTATTCGTAATCGCTGATTCCCTGTTTTGCGATTTTTCAGGGGCTGATTCCAGGGGATGAAATTAGTATTTTGGGGGCATATTTACGTGTGAGAGCAGCCTATTACATGGAGAATCCAGATCCGTTAAAAACTGAAATTTGGAAATTTGGCGCTTAGTTCCCTTTCGTATAAATACGTCCATATATTACTCGCATAGCTGAAAGCTTTTTCAGCTCACCTCGAGCCATCATCAGAACCTCGAAAAAATACACAAAATAGTGGTATACGTGTAGTGTTGTAGTTTATAGTAATTTTGTGTATTGCGTCGAAGCTCTGATGATGGCTCGAGGTGGACTGAAAAAGCTTTCAGCTATGTGAGTAAAGTATTATGTAATAAAATGTGTAGTACCCAGGTTTTTATCTTCATTTTAATGCTAATAAGTTGATGGAAGTACAGTTGTAGATATGACGTCCTAATACAGTGAAAAAGAAATACTAGGTTGTAATATATTAATTCCTCAATTGTACACGACTAATGCAAGAGATTGAACCAGTCGTTTTGGAAGTCACCAATGAATCTTCCCAGCTCAAAAATGTGACAAAAATGTCCCAGCACACAAATTTTCACATGAGATCAGGGGAAAAATCAGTGAAATTTTCAGTAAAAAATACTAAAGATTCTCCCGGTAAAATTACATTTGCGAGGAAAAATTTGGCAACATTAAAATGTAGCTACGTTTTTTCGTCAGGGAAACGATGACAGTTGAAGCGCATACTTACAAAGAACAAGCATGGATCATCTTCAAAGAGAAGGGATCGTTCGCAGAGCTGTCAGGAGCCCCAGATCTCCAAAAGCATTAAACAGTAGGGTCCATGAGCTATTATACAGGGTGATCCCATTCTTGACCACGCCCAGAAAATTTTTCCACGACGCACGCAGGAAAAATTCAAACCGTAGGTCGTGCACGCCCATCCCAGGACGCGGCGCGGCGGAGCCCAATTGGCCGAAACCACGTTTCTGCCCTTTGGTTTCGTGCCGCAATTGGGCCATCCGTGGCCGATTCCCCGGGACTCCGCCTCACGCACCAGGGACGCGCCGCGCCGCGGTCGGTGGGAAAAAATCGGCGGAACACTTTCTCCGCACCAGTTCCATCTCGCTCCGAATCACAAAAATCTCGCATCGGGATGAGATGAGGGATCGGGGTCAAAGTTGAGGCTCGGTCGTCCGTCGACGGGACCGTAAAAATGTATAATTCAAAGTTTCCTAATTGGCGGCCGCTTTGCTCGGGTGCCCCCCCCCCCCCCCCCCCCCGGATGCGGCTGCTCCGCCGAAAATGACCCCGCATTCCCATCTGCGGCTCGAGGAGTTTAGGCCTAATTTGGGGTCTCCGGATTCGAAGTGTAACTGATATATGATTCGGAGGCTAAAAGCCGTCATTGGCGGATCCAGCAACTTGGCAACACCGGATTTCGTCCATTTAAACCTATGGAAATGTATCGATTCTTGGAGGGGCCAGATGCTCCGACAAGAATCGATTACTTAGCGTAGGTTTGAATGGAGAAAATTCGGTGTTGCTAAATTGCTAGATCCGCCTCTGAGAGCCGTATAGTCATTGTCGTACTTCGAACCGTTCCTTTTCCTCTTGAAGCTTCTGTATGATTTACATCGTAGGTAAGGGTTATCTTCAAGAATTAGCAGATTTTTTCATCAACGTCATGAAAAGGCAACTTTTTACCCCTGTAAAGTAATATGAATGATATTTCCCACTGCAGATGATACAATAGGAAGGAAAATATTCAATGGTTTTTACAAAACTCGCAAGATTCTCCCTCTGAATTTTGTACATTGTGAGGCTGAAAATTAGTAGCACCTCATTACAAGGGTGCAATTCTAAATATAGCACAGGACTTCCCTCGAGTTTCGTAAAAAATTGTCCCTATTACGATTTTACCCTTGATTTTCCCCGCGGAAATTCAAATTTTCCCAGAAAATTTCCCGAGAATTCGTAACTGAGATTTTCTTTCCCAGGATTTCTCAATAATCCTCGGGACCTTTCCCACTCCTACTTTTGGTACTTGACTTTTCCGCGAAAATTTGATCTCTATGCTTCCCTGTACAACTTCACAAGCGCCAAAATCCCTCACTAAGACATCCATTTACCACGAATTTAATGGGTTTGGGTTGGTAGCCGAGTGCTAGAAATAATGCAAAAAATGTTTAAAAAAACACTTACATTTTATTAATAAAGTACCAAAGCTTTTCGAAGCGGACGCCTCATCGTCAGGGTAACAACAAAATCAATATCACAAAGGCCGTTGCCATACTTTAAATTTCAAAATAGGTAACAAGTGATAACAAGCTATTAGATCAGTCTTACTAATTTCTTACGAATTGTCTATTGTCTTTCTATTGTCTTACGAATTTAACTCCCTGCATAACGGCCTCACAACACGTGCTCGTACAATTCACGTGTGTCCAATCTTCCCGCGCTAAATACGTGGTTTAGTGAAAACACATCACCCAGTTTCCACGAAGCTAACCCGGGTATGACCTGGTGGTGGCTTATCTGTCTTTTTTACGCGCAATTCCTCCGCTAAACCGCACCGACCCTACAAGCTCATCCAGTCATCGTCTCAATTGAGTCGTCGTCGGAACCAGGTTTTAATGACCCGCCGTCAGGAGGAGCTTTATCAACTATCTCGAGATTTTCCCAGCGACCCAACCTCGGCCGTGAATTCGGAGCCTATTATTTTCCTTGGGAGTCACCTCGCCCCCTCCCCCGCCTTTCCCGGGGGGCTTAAACGCCGCGATTATCCTGGCGACAATCTCGGGAGATGGAGCGTCGGGACGCCCGCAGTGGCGTGGCGTAAATTGCGATATATCGATTGTTATGCCATTTAAACCTATGGAAAAAGATCGATTATCAGGGCGTTCGCAGCGAACACCTTAGTAATCGATTCTTTACTATAGCTTCAAATGGCGATATATCGATAATCGATCCTTCACGCCACGCCACTGGACGCCCGCGCTTGCGTCGCGTCGCGTCACGGCGCCGTTGACGGTCCTCCGGTTCGGGGATTGAGGCCGCGGTCACACAGGCAGCGCGCGACGCGATGTTGATCGCGCCAAGTCAACCCAGAGTCCCTTTATACTGAGAGTCAAGACAATGTGAATCCATTTCTGATTGGTTCCCGTATTTTAGGCCTCCACAGTGTCACAAACGGGAATAAAGATTACATTTTCACCGATCGCAAAGATTATAATCTGGAATGGACCGGGGAATTACGGGTTCGGCAAGGAACAAACGGAATGAGAGGAGGAACGGAGAAAGGAATTTAAGAATGGGCCGATCAAAGATTACAAAGAACGTTCAATTTCTTTAATCTTTATGCCCGTTTGTGACTCCATGAGGGGTGTTGTCTTGACTCTCAGTATAAAGGGACTCTAAGTCAACCGTCAGTGCACTAAAAAAATGTTGAAGGAACTCAATTTTTGAAATATTGGCGTTATTCCCTTTTCGGTAACAAGGTAGCGAGCTTATTGATGGAATCGATAGACCATTCAATGGAGAAAGGACTCTTATGATATTAATTAATTGATCTGTTGTTACTTCTACGTACATTACTTATAATTTAAGCTAATTGTATATATTTCCTGTATTGGAAGCAGGGCCGGATTTAGAGGGTGGTCACATGGGCCGCGGCCCATGGCGGCAAATTTTGCACTTATTTAAATGCAGGTATTAAAAAAAATCGGATTCAGAAAAAAAATTGCAAAAGAGAAAAGGCGACAAAAACTCTCATTTCTTGAGAGTATGGTAATTTCTAATTTTGTCGTCTTTCGGTGATGCAAGAGACATCACCTTTAATTAGTCAATGTTAAGAGAGAAACCGCACACGTAATTTGGCCTGAAATGGCGAGGTAAGCAGAGCAATGACGAGAAATTGAGATGAAAAGGAGAAGCCCTCAGCGCGGCGGTTAGCACACACATATTAGCGCCTACAAGACTGCATGAATACTCCCTGCATTACATCAAACACAGTGCGGCCAGCAGCGTAGCGGTCGACGCGAAACGCATAGCGCCTACAGATTGTAGGAATACTTCACGCATTGCGCAAAAACACAGATCGTTCAGCACCGTCAGCGCGATGCAGCCGAAGTTAAATTTATTAAACCATATTTATGTTTGTCCTTTCATAATTTTTTCGTTCATTTCTAATAAACCTTACTCTCGCGCAAAGTTCCATGAACTTTTGCTGGTAGTGTTGATAGGGCTTTCACAAAAAGTGTGTCCAACAAGAGTAAACGCGCCTTATGCACCCCTCCCTCTCCGTCACGTTCACTTTATGGTTTTTATTGATGTTTCAAAACGAATGAGAAGGGGGTGGCAAAATACAGGCGACCCATGGGCGGCAAGTAGGTAAATCCGGCCCTGATCGGAAGCTTACAATAAAATAAATATTTTTTAAAAAAAATAGAGAAAGGAGACAAAAAGAAAACGGAGCTATCCAAATGACGGACATTGAGGATGAAACAGGTAATTTTTATAGACTAAGGGCGAAAACTATGGAATAGCTGAGGGGTCTCTCGTAAATTGCTGTGAGAAAAACCTATACCTACCCAGTCCATTTCAACTATCACCAACACCACCGATCAACATTCACCGATTGGATCGGTTGCTTTGCCCTTTGCCTTCCATCTCTATAGCTTTGTCTATCAATTTCAATTATTGGATTGCATTTTGCGAAAAGGAACCAGGAGCATTGCAATGCTGCTAAGATTGTGCAAATTCTTTTGTCTCGGATGAAAAATATGATTATCCATCAACGGTTTCTATTTTACTCGCTGAAAACTGTAAATTCGAGACAAAGTCACAATATAAATTTCATATTTTTTTCATGGTTTCAGTAATTTTATTGCAAAGTATGAGAATGCACAATCTTAGCACCATCGCAATTCTTCTGGTTCCTGTTTGCAAATTCAATCCAATTAGCCTACAGGTATGCAGTTTATCGCGTTCGTAAGACTCAAATCTATTAGCTAACCCTGTCGTTATGGTGACGCGGGCCACCTTCTCAGTAGCAACCAACCGGCAGGTTTAAAATCATCATGAGATATGTTGAAAACTGAGCAGCACGTGACAAGACAAACATTTTTTTAAAAAAATGTACTGCGGGTAACAAGGCTGATAAAAAAAAAAAAGCCATTTACCAATACGCTTCGGTTAAAAACACCATCGCCCTCCTCAGTTGGATAAAAATATGTGTAAATTTTTAAAAATTGTTAATTTATTATTTTTTATAAAACATTGGAAAAAAACACATTGGATCTGGAGTCCAGACTCTTAAAAACATCGACAAGAAAAAATACTCTTGATTCAATCGGATTTTTGTTTAAATCAAGAACCAAGCCTTTTAATTTGAGCGGATTTCCTTTTGATTTGTGCAAAAATCTGATTGAATCAAGAGTATTTTTACTTGTCAATGTTTTCAAGAGTCATGGACTCTAGATCCAACGTGTTTTTTTTCCAGGGATATTTTTCATTTCATTAATTTAAAAATTATTTTTTTAATTTTTTAAAATTTTTAAAATTATTGCACCCGGTCGCGCAGTTAATTTCGCGTCGCGCGCTGCTTGTGGGAGCGTGGCTTTCCCCGGTGCGGAAAGGATGCTCAGCCCACGCTCAACGACTCTATTGTCAAGCGGCCGATTGTCAAAGCGATTTGCATATGCTTGAGCCGCCCGCAGTTGTCGGTCAAGAAAGCTCCAAGTTCCGGGCTCGAAATCCGGCGTGATAAAAAAACATGAAATATGTAATCCGGAGCCAGAAATTGTCAGATCGTAACGAGACTTTACGCTTTCCCCGTTGTCATGGAATACAATCCTGTAGAAAATGGGTTGAGGCCAGTTTGTGATCGAACCCTGATCAGCTTCGTCTAAGTCATCCCGAAAAATGTCAGATTAAAGGTTAAAATGCTCTACCAATGACTGACTGTCTTTGAAATGACTTTACTACCTATATCTTGTTTTGTGCTCTGGTAAAAGCTAGTTGGGATCCGTTCATGAACTGACCCTAATCGGGTTTAAAGAGAGAGTAGAGAGCTTTTTTCCATCGGAAACTTTCGAAGTAGAATATTTGAGCCGATTTTTAAAAAAATCGGACTTTTGGAGAAATGTTCATCGAAAAATATCCAAATCGTTAAATGTGTTCAAACATTTTGATTTATGCACAGCGTTGGTGATTTTTTTCAACGTGTAACAAAAGTCAGTGCGAAATTGGAATTCTCGATGAAGAAGACAGCTTTTCACTTCTAATTTTAATTTTAACACACGTTGACATAATCAAAATCGCTTTTCCAAACGACTCGTGCATTGAACCGCAGTCTGTTCGTAATTGTACTTCAGCTCTTCAATTCATTGTGCTCATATTCCTTTCATTTGTGCTCATATTTCTTTCGTATTTGTGCTCTTTCCTTTCCGTAATCATATTATCATTGTGTTTCAGGTAAAATCAATTTTCCATCGGTGACATTTTCAGATTGTAAGTAGCTTTTACGAATCTTTATTAAACTTTTCTTGAATCTCTCACAATACATAACATGTTTCATAAAAAAAAAAAAAAAAAAAAAAAAAAAAAAAAAAAAAAAAAATGAAATTGGTTTCACCTATTTCTTGTTTTCAATTTTGAAAATCTGTTAAAATTTTTGTGGGCTGAATTGTTTTGACCTACCTTACTTAAAATCTAAAACTATTGTATTTTAATTTATTTTCATAATATTGCATTATGTATATGTTTTATGTGATAACGTTTTATCAGATAATTACAAATTGGAATGGGGTCGACAGCCACCCTACCCAAGAGGAGAAGAATAATTCCCCATTTGCAATTATCATTCTAATGGTTGATGGGGTGGCAAAGCTCCTGTCTCTATCAATTTATCGTATTATTTTGCACTTTTATTCTGCAAACTAGCACACAAATGAACCTAACTACTCGCAGTTTATTCTTTGGGATACCAGCGGAGGCATTTTTCTGGTTTTTTTCATTGTTTCTAGGAGCTTAAAGTTCCTATGAAACTCAAGATTGCTGAACCAATCAGAAATGGGTCATCTTACGACCGCACTCTCTTCATATAAAGGCACTCTACAATGCTGCCGTGCTAAGGAAAAACGCCGTATGAACATTCAAGAATTGCCAAATTTGTTGTCAAAAAATATTTATTTTTGAAGAAAGTTAAGAATATTTTTCCTTAAAATTTTCAGGAATTTTAGGTGAAATTGCAAACAAGATTATCCGTAAAATTAGAGGAAAATTATGTACAAATTTCCCCGAAAATACGTGATTTACCAAAGGAAATTTGGCAACGCCTGAAGGTTCATACGGCGATATTCCTTAGCACGGTAGAGTGTACGGAAGGTGCTCACCTAAAAAATTTGCTCTCGCTGTGCAAGACGTCCTTCCCCGTGGATGGTCTTTTGGACTACATTTTGCAATTAGGATCTACAATTTCTGGCTCATACATGAAAGCAATTATGTCCATAGGGGAACTATTGGTACATACGTTGTTTCTAAATTGAGCCAGACATTTTAGCTCCCAACTATAAAGTGTAGTCCATTCATTGGAGGAATTTTGTCGTGGAGTAACGTAAAATCGTTAGGGCATTTTGTCTCATGCTCGGATTCTTGATGATGTTGGAGATCTTTTGGACTACATTTTGCAATTAGGAACTACAATTTCTAGCTCACCCATAAAAGCAATTATGTCCAAAGGGGAACTATTGCTACATACGTTGTTTCTAAACTGAGCCAGAAATTTTAGATCCCAACTACAAAGTGTAGTCCATTCATTGGAGGAATTTTGTCGTGGAGTAACGTAAAATCGTCAGGGCATTTTGTCTCATGCTCGGATTCTGGATGATGTTGGAGATCACGCTCTGTTCGATGCTCGTTTGTTGGGTTTGTTATGAATTTGTTGCGCAACGAGCGAGGAATGATTCGCGGCTCCTCTGACGAAAGGACGTATCTCGAGTTCTGCACGAGCCCCAGAAAGCATGGATTTATATGTGAAGCAGGGCTCATATAGAAATTGTGATACGCTTTTACGACAGAGGAGCGGCGGGTTGTGAGACCGAAGCCCGCGAACCGGTGAACCGAGAGGATCCCGATCCTGCACCAGACAACAACTCGTCCACGACGACTCGACCGACGTTGCCTCTCTCGCGCGCCACCCCCGCGATTCGATCGGATCCGATTCGACCCTGATTAGTGATGACGATGAATCGGAACATACACTGAAAAAAAAATCTCGGTGTTTTTACTAAGAAAAGGGTAAAATTACCAAGAATTCAGGGTTCTATTTGATCCCAGTTTTTTCTTAGTAAAATGACCAATTATGGAATTGGTAATTTTGCCGAGAATCTCGGTAAAATTATTGAACTTTCTCGGTAATTTCACTGGACCTTGGTAAAAACGCCAATATTTTTTATCGACTGTGGTTGAATTACCGAGATAAAATGGCAAAGTTACCGGGAATTGATTACCAATAAAAGTGGTATTCTTACCTGAGAAAAACAGTAAAAATACCGTTTTTAGGTAAGCTTACCAGTCTGTCTTGGTAAAATTACCTATAGTTGGTAAAGAAAGTGAGATGGTAAAGGTACAAACGGACCGAGGTAAAAACGCCGAGAATTTTTTTTCAGTGTATTTAGCAAAAAGGAACCAGCGCGATTGCAGTGTTTTCAAAATTGTGCATCTTCTGCTTTTTTTTCTGAAAATACTCAATACGTATACAGTTTTGAAATTTACTTAATTATTTTCTTTTACAATCAACAATATCTTGGTGGGAAGCAAAAACTATTCGCTATTTTAAGAGATTTTTTGGATTTTTGTAAAGAAGCAACATTTTTACAACACTGTAATCGCGCTGGTTCCTTTTTGCTGAATGTGGTACAATTAGGGAATTTAGAAGTGATCTAGCGTTACATAACGATCATATCTTATGAATTTTTCTAGATTTTTTGGATTATAAATTTTAGCGGGTCACATTTCCAAGAGCGCCAATTTGGAATTTTGGAAACGGTCGATTATTCTCCTTCCCTGGGTTTTAAATTGGATTATTTGGATATCTATCACGGGGTGGTTTTGTCACTTTGATGCCAATTCTAGGATACTCTCTTCCCCTCGACAACTTTTTGCGGCCTTCCCTTTTTCCGAAATTTGACTGAAGTGGTGCCTCAGCAGTCAGCACCTATTGTTGACCCCGTTTTAAAACGAAAAAGTAAAAATGAGGTAAAGGCCAGTGTTACAAGAAATACCCTAGATGAGTTCGGATATGCGTTATATCGTAAGGGTAGAGGAGAATGGTAGAAAAAATTCTAAAGAATTAATTTCATATAGTACTTGAATGTATCCTAGATTTCTGTAAAAATAAAATTAATATACTCTGTTCAGTGGGAGCAGTCCAATTTTTTGACTTATTGACTGCGCGTATCATAGACACGGACATTTTCCGTGAGATCTATTAAAAATCTTCTGAGGTATCTTCTTCCAATGGGTGTCTATATGTAGGTGTATAGTCAAAAACGGAGGAAAAGAAGCCGGCCAGGGATATTTTACATGTCCAACCTTCTCTTGAGCAAAGACACTATCATCGGCTGCGTTACGGATAGAGACAATAAACCCTCCACTGGGGTCTTGGCAATGATGGCACCCTTTACTTTCGGGACTCGAATATTCAACTGTTGACCTACCTACTAGTTGTGTGGTTAACCACGTGTTGAGAATTTCTTTTGCAAACAAACCGAAGTTTGGAAAACTTGTTTGGTTCATTACATCAACCGAGGCTCATCATTCATCTAGTGTGTAGGTCAACAGCCGAAAAAAGGGTGATGACCGGCGCACCCTTAAAATTATCCATAAAGACTTGTTAAATCCCCGAAAGTTAAAACTTCCACCTGTGGTCAAGAGGTCGGTGAGCAGGGTGGCATGAAACGTATTAGAAAGAAATGAAAGATTGGACATTTCAGTGAAATATTTCATGAAATTTCACGAGGCTGTGAAATATTTCATATTTTTTAGGGCTAGAACATGCAACCCGCACTCAAACACACAAAAGTAGAAGAAAGTCACAATTTTTACATTTTATGAAACATGAAACGGAGCCGGTATTTTTCAATATCTTTCATAAATTTCTGAAATTTCATGAAATATTTCATAAGAAATTTCAAGATTTTATTTTTCATGAAATTTTGCCACCCTGCCGGTGGAGGGTTTCTTGTCCGTGGTTACGGAATTTCTGTACGTAACGTCAACTTGCGCCTCTCTCTTGTGGCAACAGTGCTGCTCATCGTGGCGAGTTGGTGAGTTATGTCGCGCTCGAGCTCTGCCTCGGTTCTGCTTTGAAAGTTTGTTACCCGACCCTCGCCTTTCTTTCCTCCATGCCCAGTCATGACCAAAGCAACGTATATGCATACGAAATGTTATTGGATTTACGCGGTTCTAGCTTAGCGGGTGAGCCAGGGTCTCCTCTCTGGATCTCGAGTGCTCCGCTCTGGCTCTGTCATGCCCCGTTGCAACTCACGTGCGCCATGCAGCCCCCTTCGCCCCCTATCGCCCCTTCTCGGACACCCCCGCGAGGTACGCTCATTGTTAACGTCCACCCCCTCCCTATTTTACTCGCAGGGGGCGGACACGGAGACAATATGTGACCGTCCACACGGAAGAAAAAACCAGGTGGTGGCTATACTAGACTTTCTGGATAGACAATGTATGATCCTGAAGAAAATTAGACAGTACCAAAAGTTAAGTATTGGCTACCAGATTTCTTAGGAAAGCTCACAGTGCCAAATTGGTTACATTACGTTTTTCGGGTTAATCGCCGAGGCGAGGTGTATGGGTCCGACGAGGCACGAAGTTAAGCATTCTGATATCTGTTTCTTAACCAAAATTTCGCGTGATTCGCGCAACGAAAATTAATGACATTAACTCGTAACCAAGATATTCAATTTTTCTTAACGCGTGAATCCAAACCTCCCGCTCATAAAAATGCGATGGCCCACGACTTGCGTTTTGTGACCGGGCAATTTGAATTTCCCGTGACCAACGTAAAATAAAAACGTTAATATCTTAGTGAAGGGTTGAACACAGTAATTTTCGATGCGAGAAGCAAGTTTTTCGTGAAATTCTCGTTGAAAGATACGTGTATCAGAATGCTTAAATATTTACCTTGCCAATTGGTCCATTGCTTCCAATCATAGTTACGCCCTCCTTTTTCCCAAGATTTTGATCAAATGTTATCTGCATTTTGGCGACGGCTATGGACCAAGACTTATAAAAAATGGCTATCACCTTTCATACTTTGAGTTTCAGTGATAAACGTTCTTCATTATGCTGAAGAACAAGATTTACCGAGTTTTGTATATTTTTGCGTCAATAGTGGGCAGAGTGATAATTTTCTATATTTTAGGATATTTTTTCAAAATTACCTGAAAGTTGAATTTATGCACGAGAACAAGTTTTTAGAATAAAGTCTAAACTCACAGCCAGAGTGATTATCGCAAATCTATTGTCTTTTGATTAGCCATACTTAGTTGGACCGCAGTTTTCGAGTTTTTTTCGAAATATTTTATCATCAAATTGTGCATTTTGGTGCCTGACGCACAACACAATGATTATACCTTGCGAAATATTTGGTGAACAGCTCGTAAAATAAGCAGTAAGTAAGCATAGTGGTTGCAAAACCCTCCACTAAAATGTCGTGAAATTTCTTCAATCTGGGAATGTAATCTCAGAATGCTAACAGTGACACCAGGTAATTTCAATAATGACGTCACACCGGCATCCGAATGAAGAAATGCACGTACAACTTCCACTTTGCATCTCGCCGGTCGACGGATCGAGTGATAAACGAAGTTAATTGCTTCGAGGGGTCGGAGGTGACAGAAAATTGGACAAAAGTGAAAAAGGCGTTAAAAGTAAAAGTGTTGCGAATATTCTACGTGTCTCCCGACGGCGGAACGTCAATTAAACGCTGACGTTGCCTCACGCCGCGCCGCGCCGTCACCCAGGCAGAATGACGTAGGATATTTCCGACGGGGACGTCAACCATATCGGCGGTATCATCTGCGCTCGTAACAGTGATTTGCACTCGTGCCCTTGGCATTGCGATTCGCTCGCCATTTTTACGTGTTTTTTATTGGAGACCGTCACCTGCTCCTACTGAAAAAAGAGCGTTTGAGACAGGGTGAGTGGAATGAGAAGGAAATTGATTTTAAATTTTTTTCTTGTTATTTTTCAGGGCAATAATTTTCTGGCTAAAAATTTAATCAGATTATAAAAATCTGTGGCTCATGCTAGAAGAAAGTTATTTTATTGAAGTAGACATATTCTAAAAATTGCAGCCTGGAAGAGTTCCTTTGGTTTCAAGAATAAAATCTCTTGGTTTAAACAGAGTTTTGCTTGATATTAGTGACTTTCTTCTTGATCAAGAAGGATTCTGATTGGCAACAAATTCAAGAATATTTCTGCTAAATCAAACCCCTTTTCACTAGCGTTAGGGAGCTTTTAATAATTTAATGAGACCTTTCTTTGAAAGACAATGTCAGGGCATTTTTAGATATTCCTTTAAATTGTGTCTCTTGCTTACAATTATTGACTGAACTGACGAGCCTCAGAAGCGAATCTAATATCTCCATCTTTTTATGTGCACGCCTTATAGTTTTTAATTAAGGTTCATTTTAAATGTCCGATTATGGTTTCGCAATTTGGAGAAAACATATTTTTCAGAGAGAGAGATATTATGGTGTAACGACTTGTGTATAAAAAATTCTGATTGTGAGCAAAATTCGTTTCAAGTTTAATATTTGCGTTCAAGTTCATGACGCACCTCAAAATTCGAATACTGAGGCAAAAAATTAAGCCTACTAAGGCTTAGTTTTTTCCTTTGTATTGCAGAGCAATTAGTGTCTGCAATTAAATCGAAGGGGTAAGTTGTACAAATTCATGAGCCCTAGCGTCCTGCGTGATCAACGAAAGCCAGGGCTTATGATTTTTTCGATTTTTTCCCGTCTAACAGAAACCGAATCATTTATTCAACGAAAAACCTCAAATGACAACATTTACTGAAATTAACAATCACTGCAAGTGTTTATAAAAAGTTCCTTCATCTGTTGTACCTTTCAAATTTTCTTTGCGTGAAATGATAGAATTGTGTTAAAGTTACATCAATTTTGCTTCCAACAGCTGAGACGCAACTGACGGGACATCGGGTGATTTTCAAAACGGCATGAGTTTTGGTTTGAGATTTTGGGTCAAATCCTGAAAAAATTGGGCAATGCACTCTTGGAACATTTTTCTCCTGCCCGACAGTTTCCCTCTTTTTCTGAGTTTGACGTCGGCTATAATTGGCCCTCCGGCGCGGCGTTGCGTCCAGGGGTTATCCGCAATTGACGCCGCCCTAATCCGTTTTGCCACCGCTGTTAGCGTGCCTAATCTAATGGAAAATGTTCAATTCACGTCTCAGATCGCTTGCTTAACCCGGGCCTCCTCCTCATTAGCGCGTTTTCATAAGTTTCGTCTTCCATTTTTTTTCTCTCTTTTTTTACACTTCTCCGATTTCCCGAGTTTTATTTTCTTTCGAGCAATTTCGTTACCTTGACTCTCGCCCTGGCCTTCGATGTTGCCATCGTAGCTTCTTTGTGTTTTTTTTTCTCTCAATACGCGGAGAGGGAAGTTCATTTTGACGTATTTCTGCCAAACGGAACTGAGTGCATTAAGACATGAGCCCTGAGACCCATGAGAATATATGCATAACAGGGCTCACGTCATAATGCCTATAGTTCCGTTTGGCAGAAATACGTCCATTTGAATTGTACGCATGGGCAGCACAGGTATGTATTCTTGTAGCAAAATCTCTCGATGGTCGTGGCAAGAAAACTGAAAATTCTAGTTAAATTTAATGAGTCAGGCACAAGTAGATTCGCCGAGTAGTTTGATCCTCGAGGAAAAACTATTTACTATCCTCTACAGCATCGTATTTTTTTAGAATTTTGTTTTAAAAACAGTGCAACAATGTAAACTGCATTGATTGACGAAAAAAACTAGAAAAGTTGTAAACTGAATGTTTTCAGATGGTAAATCAACCCAGTAAACCTAAGCGTGTTTTCACCATAAAACAAGGAAAATTTTTAGTTAAAAAAATCTTAACTTCTGTTACATGTTCAAATATGTTAATAATTTCAATAAAGCAATACCTGATAAACCGACAATAAATTCATCGCTCGAGGGATGCCCTTCATAGAATCACTCTGTTACGGGAGCAACTATTCGAACACAGACGTCGAGGAATTGCATACACATCCTTTTGAAGGCGATTTGAGACATTTGCAAATGAGTCAAGATACATTTACAACTAAATTATTTGAATTTTCTTTTCATGAATGAATGAGACATGTTTATATTTACTTTTCTCAGCTATTTCTTTTTCTTTGAAATACCATTTTATTCACCTTAAAATGAAGCTGACAACGACGTTACCTGATTTTCCAGCGCAAGTTGGAGCAAAAAATCTTTAGTTCCTGAGTTAAACTGGAGGACTGCCGCACTGTTGCTTCCAATTAGCTGAGTTACAATCCTAGCAATTCTCTCAATCGTATTTGGTTCCTCGTTCGTCTCCTATGGTTAATTTAATACCAGCTGCTGAATGATTGTCTTGGACAGCTTTTTCTTTGGCCATCTCTGACACCAATGAAAACTTTTTTCTGTTAATATCCTCTGTTTTTACCACCACTTCGGGACTTCGCTGTATTTTCTTCTGGTTGACCCATTGAACATTTTAAGCTGTTGCTTAAATTAAATTCATTTGTTTTGCTTTTTTTTTTACAACGAAGTGGCTTCACGAGTTTGAAGGGAGTTTGAGTGGTTTCCACGAGTGCTCTTCGTTTTTCCGATGAGTTCTGTCATCGTGAATTTTATCAAATTTTGTGTGCGTCCACATCTGACACATGGTGCCAGTCGGAATCCTGACCTGTACTTAAAAAAATCTTCTTTTTACAGCATGCGTGACATCAAGGGTGTTGATTCGTGTAACCAAAAGTTATCGATCATAGAAACCAAACTTTGATTTAGATCACCAACGTTAAGTCATATCAAAATCAAATTCATTGCTGAAGACCGCAGTACCTGAATCAACAAGCATGTGGTTCTTTAAAATTTGCATTGTGGATATTTTTGCGCTGATTAATGACGTCTTATTATCATAATATCAACCAAAATGATCCATCATCGTACAGCAATCAATGATTACATTTATAGGGGATAGTTCTTCGCTTTTCATTTAAACAGCTCTTTTCCTTTAGGAGGTCCAAAAGCAGCATCTCAAAATACACAGTTTATACAAACCCCGAGTAAAATTCAATAGACTAGTGGCGTGGCGTGCTCTGCGATATATCGATTGATCTGCCATTTAAACCTGTAGAAAAGGATCGATAAAAAGGGTGTTTGCAACGTGCATCTTAATAATAGCTTCTTTACCATAGCTTCAAATTGGGAAATATCGATAGTCAATCATTCACGCCTCGTCACTGCACTAGAATAATTTGAATTAGAAATACATAGCAAATGATAATGATTTGCTATTGATAATATGTAGAAAGTACTAAAGATTGTATACTATGACGATTGAACGTTTTAGCTAAACCAAGTGCTTACATTTAAGCGGCTGCGGCTTGTCAAAATATTAGAATACTTTTTGTTTTACTTTACATTTTTTGCAGCGGCAAATCACCGTGATCCCTTTCAAAGAGCTGTATCCAAAGGTATTCTAATGAATTTCATTCGAGGTGTGTAAAAATTATATTTATCATAATGCTATTTAAAATGTATCATTTAATCTCAAAACAAACAATATAGAGCTTCCTTAATGAGCTGTTAAAGGGACAACTGGATTACGTTTTGCAATAAGGAATCACTATTTCTGGCCCACTTTAAAAACAACATACATGCCATTGGTTTCTCTATGGAGATATGTGCTTTTATGGGAGAGCCAGAGATAGGGATTCTTTATTGCAAAATGTAATTCAACTACGAATACTGGTCATGCGATGGCCAAAGTGCAAAACCACTTATCTCCGTTCGTGACGTTGCAGACCTCCTGTCATACTCTATTTTTTCAATGGAAAACTAGTCGACGTAGTTTCTTGAAAAGTTCCTCGATTTTTCGTTTCTACCGGCAAAATATTCTGTAAAATTGTCAAACTTTAAAGTTCGAAAAAATAAAGTAAGATAGGGAATTTTGAAGAACTGTGAGGGAGATACGTAGTTTCTCACTTCGACCGCCGATAGTCTTGTATGCTCTCCTAGGACAGTTGTTTATCGGTGCACCTGTACTGCCGTGCTAAGGAAGAACACCATATAAGCCTTCGGACGTTGCCAAGTTTCCTCCGAAATAAACAGAATTTACTGGAAAAATTGTGAATATTATTTTCCAAAATTTTCATACAATTCTGTACGAAATTTAATTTAAAATATCTGAAAATTTCAAGTAACGCACGATTCAAATGCACGAATGTTGTCAAAAATACATGTTTTATCCAGGGAGATTTGGCAACTCTCAAATGTTCATACGGCTTTCTTCCTTAGCAAGGCAGTTTATTCAAAGGGCTTCCATGCTACTTTACTTCCGCCAAGTATTTGCCTGTTTAAGGCGTGCACTGGGGAAGTCTGTCATGAGTTATGCTAGGACCAAGCCCAGCGCCTACTTTTCTCCCACTGAGAGAGAAATGCATCGGAAGCCCGGTACGCAAAAAACGGGCGAAAAACCTTTAATTAACGCAGTGGGTGAACTGAACGCTGAACGTTGACTTCTGAGTGGGCCGGTCTGATTCCTTCGGAAGCCGGACGAGTGGCGATGATCTGCACCAGTTTCCCCGCCGGCCACGGCCGTTCGCGACTCTGCAGAGTTGCCAAATTTTGGATTTTTTCATAGATTTTGTTTCAAAGAAAATTGTATGATCTTAAAATGTTCGAAATTCACGAATTTTGCCGCCCAAATCATTATTTTTCTGAATTCTTAAGAATTTGGTTCTTCTTTTCTAAACGCAAAAAGAGTCAAATTAATTCGAAGATACAAGCGCACAGATGGTTTTCTCTCGAAAAACCTATCGGTAAAATCAATTAGACAATCAGAAGATCTGTCATTGGACGAATTATGAATTGTAACTGACCTCATAATGACCCACGAATGTTGCCGTGCACATTTAATAGTTGTGTCTTACTTTCCTATCCCTGCGTTAAAGTCTCCGAGCATATGTGTGACTGGCTTTTCAAGTTCGGTTATCGATGGTTCCCCATTTGAAACTGTGCTAAAGAATAGTTTATTAAAGTGCTCGTTGTGAACACCTTGTTCATCGATCCTTTTTTCATAAGTTTAAATGACAGATGAATAGATATATCGCAAAGCTCGCCACGCCACTGCCGCGTGCCGCGTACCAGTTTCTAGTTTGACCGAGACTCTGAGACCCATAAGAGTACATGCATGACGGGGACCATGTCACAGTGAAAATATCTCTTTTGATATGAATACGTCCAACTGAAGAATTCACTTACCAATAATTTGACAAACAAATTCAACGCAATATAGGCGTGGTTTTTTTAGAGCGAAAATATCGCATTCGACTGCCGTTTAGATAGTATCGAATGCGATATTTTCCTTTAAAAAAACCACACCTTCATTACGTTGAATTTGTCTGTCTAAATTGGTAAGTGAATTCTTTAGGCTCCTGACAACAGAATTGCGATAATTCCAGAAAAAATGACGAGTAGCTGTAAAAATGGAACCGATCGACGCGATATCACATGTCCTTTCGACACAAAATATGACGTCCATCGAATCATCCTAATTCCGTGGATCTTCATAAAATCTAGCATCAAGGCTTCGAAGGAGTGAGCAACGATACTTGATGAAGATTACCATCGCGTCGCGTCTGGCGTCTTGTCGCAGCGTGAATTAGGTGCATCGGAGATGAGCCGCTGCTGCTCCCGCCGCGCGGATATTTACCGAACATTAGTCCCCCGGCGGGGCAATCGGGGCATTAGTCCCCCAGCGTCCCAGCGTGGCGCCTCAAAAACGGCGTTTTTCTCTACCCTGCGATTGTTTTTCTGCTCTCCTAACACACTTTGCCCATCGCAAAAACTGCCTCATTCAGAGCTGCAAATCGCCGCCCGAGTCAACCGACATTGACATCCGAGACTCATTCCGAACGACTTTCATTCTGGATTGTAGTTAAGAGTAAAGAGTGCGTTAGCTCGATGGGAGCTATTAAGATCGTCATCGGTGCAATTTGAGAAAAGTCCTGCCGTGCTGGGGGAAAACGGCGTATGAACTATCAAACGTTGCCAAATTTCCTCCGACAAGCCACGGATTTTTCGGAAAGCTTGTGAATATTTCTCTTCCGATTTTTCAGAGGATCTTGTTCGTAATTTGGTCTAAAAAGTGTGAAAATTTCGAGGAAAAATATTCATAACTTTCCTCAAAGAAACACTCTTTCTGAGAAGAACTTCGGCAAATTTCGAATGCTCATACGGCATTTTTTCCAAGCACAATAGGATGTATTTCTATCAAACGGGACTATGTGCATTAAGATATGAGCCCTGAGACCCATAAGAATATGTGCATAATAGGGCTCAAGTCATAATGCACATAGTTCCGTTTGACAGAAATACGTCCAATAGAGTCTGGGCCCTCCGCTGTAACTATTGTCAGGTAGCATTGTATTTCAGAGATCACACGCACACGCCACGAAGTTCCCGTAGTTTAAAAGTTAATTTTTGGGAGCATTACTGTTTTCACTCATTGATGTCTGACGCTGGACGCGACGCGTGCAAGGTGAACGGTTTTCGGTTTAACAAACGAGACATGCTAGCTATCTATTGAATTTGATAGACAAAGATGTAGCAAAAAGAACCAACGGAAAGTAGAGCGATTCTGTTGGTAGTATCGGATGTTTTCAAAGGACAAAAGAGGTAAGTAATGGACTAACTAACGGCAACCTACGAAGGACCATTTAGTCAATCTATCGTTTTCCTCTTTTGTCTAATGCAACCACCCGCTACCACCAACAGAATCAAGCCATTTTCCCCTATGGCCTCTTGGTCTATCGCTTTTTCAATCGATTTCAATATATAGCCCGCCGATTTGACAGATTGAATTGGAAAACTGAATCAAGCCATTTTCCCCTATGGCCTCTTGGTCTATCGCTTTTTCAATCGATTTCAATATATAGCCCGCCGATTTGACAGATTGAATTGGAAAACTGCTTAAAAGAACTTTTATCAGGTATCATTCACCGTAAATGGTTGTCAGTTCTCGAGGCAAGAATTCGTGTTAAATAGCTTTCAAAAGTTGTTCTCTTTAAAATTCCCGCGTTGCGAAAAAATAAAGGAATAAGGAATACGATATGTCCCCAACCAGGAAAATTCGAAGTCATTACTATTTTTTAAAATATTTGTTTATGATGGTTTTTATTTCATTATTAATTAATGTTTCATTGTTTCAGATAAAATCCAACCGCCTTTTCAACAAATTTACAGAGAGAAGTTGAATTTTCAAGGTAAGGTAATTTACATTATGTTTCATAATTGTTTACGTATCATATTTTTTTTTCGAAGTAAGTAAGTGGTTTCAAATTGGGCACATACAATAAGTATTATTTTCTTTTTAACTAATGTAGCAGGAATTTTTGGCCGTGATTTTTGATGACATTTTTTCATCCGAGATCTAAAAATATGTAAAGTGACGGTTACCGTGCATTATTTTGGCTATATTTTTATGAGCCACTTGATTATGATGACATGCAGCTCAAAGAACAAATCAATTACTTCAAAGTATCATTATTCATTGAGCCTCAGCACAGTAGCTTCTTTTCGTGTTTTCAAGTTTTCCGTACCTGATATGCAAGATGCAAGGCTTGCGTATTTTCTGCATATATTTTTTGACGCAATTGCTTTCCCGCCGTCATCTTCGTGGTGGGAGGTCTTCCTATTTAAAACATCGGAATAAAAAGTATAGCAGCTCATTTCTTGACCATCTCCTAGTTATACGTGAATGTGCAAGAGAGAGGTCCACTTATAATACGGAGTATAGGAGATGTTAAGTGTGCCCTCACAACTCTCTGCGGGTATTACACGAGCGAAGCATTAATTGCGCTATTCTTATTAATTAGCAACTACTCATTTTAGAAATAAACGACGAGTGGATGTTTTGCGGAGAAAAAAATCATTTACACTCTCATTGGTGCACCAAAAGTTGTAAATGAGTCAGCGGAATTTAATTTTTTCATCTCTTTTTCTTTCCAACAGGAAATAGAACGAAAAACGCCCTGTCTAACTGCCTCATAATATATTTAAAATTTCTATTAATAATCTTTGAAAAATGAAGAGGAAGCAGAAATTTTGAAACTTCACGATCGACATTCTATGTTTTTCTATGCTCAAAATTAAAAAAAAAATTAGAAAAAATACACTATCATGACATAAGTGGACTATTTGTAACTCAAAAGCAGTTTATTTACGCAGGAAATCTACTGTTGACAGTCGAGTTTTCACTTAAAGAAATCCAATTACATCTACCAGGGATTCGGGTGATTCCCATTTCGGCAAATTTTACCCATTTCGGCAAAAAAGAAAGTAGACGTTTCGGCGAAATTATTTCAGCACATTGAGGAGGAAAACGACAAAGCGGTTTCCCATGTTTCGGAGGTATGTATTTCTCGTACTAACGTGACTCTGATAGCGTTGGAATTGATTTGAAACAAAATTTTCTTTTTCGATTAAGTCCTTCCTTCTACGCGGTGGATGTCCTTTCGTAGCAAATGAAATCTTTAATCTGCGGAGGGGTTGTTGCTCTTCCAAAGATTTGATAACATGGAAAATCGAGGGATGAGGTGTATAAAATTCAGTTCGTTGCTGGCTATGTAAACTTTCAGCAGCATTATTGGTGCTAACGCTATTCGAAGTAGGAGCATCAGCCCAAATGCAGGGATGGAATATATTGGTGTTCACATAATTTGAACATATTTGAAGGCGTTCTAAAGCGTTCGGTTGGGTCACGCAACTAAACTAACCTCCCAGAGAAGCGAGAAGTATCGCCAGATTTGAAGGCGTTCAAAGCGTTCGGTTGGGTCACGCAACTAAACTAACCTCCCGGAGAAGCGAGAAGTATCGCCAGATTTGAAGGCGTTCAAAGCGTTCGATTGGGTCACGCAACTAAACTAACCTCCTGGAGAAGCGAGAAGTATCGCCTGACTTGAAGGTGTTCTAAGCGTTTGGTTTGGAATCGCAGTCGTTAAAATGTAAAAAAAAAACACGAAATATCACAGTAGTTATTAATCGTATGTGCGATTCTTCTTTCGTGTACCGACGATAAAATCGAACTGAATGGCAACTTGTTTACTACATCCAAAGTGATGTTCATACCTACAAATGATAATAGACAGCCGCGGTCACCTCAGGACAAAGTTCAACCCAACATTTGAGATCAGTTTACGATTACATTCCAGTTCGTACCATTCATTCCTCTAATCGCACCGATGTCAGCTTTCGTGCCGAATTGGGCATTTTTTCTGAAACTTTCTGTGAGCTTAGCGATATTGGTCTTTTGCCGAATCGGTCCGTTTACCCCCTCGATGTGCTGAAATAATTTTGCCGCAACATCTACTTTCTTTCTTGCCGAAATGGGTTGCGCCCCAGGGATTCCTCGCCAGGGGCGAGGCGTTAATGATCGATTATCGATATTTCCCCATTAATGCTGTGGTAATTAATCTATCATTAAAGTGTTATTTGCGAACACTTGGTTTATCGATCCTTTTCCATTGGTGTGAACGGCAGATCAATCGATATATCGCAAAGGACGCCTTGCCATTGTGTCTGACTGTTCTGCGGTCCAATCCTGAATCCATATAACGTACTTGAAAAAAAAAGTGACTTGATTTAACCAACAATATTCTTGGATTTTGCCGCCAAGAGTACATTTTTCAAGCAGAGAAGATGTCTAAAAAGTAGCTTGATTAAAGCGATTTTATTGTTGATCCAAGAGGTAATATTCTTGACGAAAAATTAATTTATTTCCAGTGTGGGCGCTGTATACCCAAAAAAGACGTTCTGCGCCATTCGAAATCCCGCTCATAATAACTTGGAAATTTGAAGACTGTGATCTCGTCGATGGATCATTTCCCTTCGAGACGCGAAAAATCATAGAAATCGATCCGGGAAATCTTTAGGCTGCGATCAAAACAAAAATAAAAAATGGAGCCGGAGAGCTCAAGGTAATGAAGTTACCGTCAACAAAGATTGAAATCAGAAGCTGTCAGACGAGAAGAAAATCTTGAAGAGATGAATCACCTCAGATTCTGAGAGGAAATATGCCCGAAAATACCGGTGGATCGCGGTGCTAAGTAAAAACGCCGTATAAGTATTCAAATGTTGCCAAATTTCTTCTTTGGAAATATTTATTTTTGAAGATAATCATGAATATTATTCCTTGAAATTTGCAAACTTTTTAGATCAAATTACGAACGAAATCCTCTGAAAAATCGGAGAGGAAACATTGACAAATTTTTCTGAAAACCTATTTTTTGCCGAGGGAAATTTTGCAACGCCCGATGGCTCATACTGCGTTTATGCTTTGCAACTGACTGGCTCACTGCCGTGCTAAGGAAGAACGCCGTATGAACATTCGAGAGTTGCCAAATTTCCCTTGTTGAAAGATGTATTTTTCACAACATTTATGCATATTTTTCCTTGAAATTTTCAGATATTTTAGATTAAATTGCGTACGAAATTGTCTGGAAATTTTGGAAAATAATATTCGCAACTTTCCTTGTGAATTCGATTTTTATCGGAGGAAACTTGGCAACGTCTGAAGGCTCATACGGCGTTCTTCCTTAGCACGGCAGCTCAGTGACCGGAGAAAACGGGAGACGGGAGCCGGGACTCTGCGTGGAAATGGAGAGACAATAATTAGTTGAGGCTGACGTAGGGAAAAGTTTTCGCTTTCATTCGGAGATGCGTAATCTCACATAATCGCCGGGAACAATGCAAATGCCCCCGCCCACTCATTACATCGCCGCGAAACGGATCTTTTATCCCAGGTCGGGATTCCGAGCGATTTGGTCCGGGTCCGGCGTTCCTATAATTATTCGTCCACTCTCGTTTTTGGTAGTTTTTCCGAGTAAATTGTACAAACAATAAGGTGAGATCAAAAAACCATAACCATGAGATCAACAAGGAGACATCATATTTTAGACCCCCCAGGCCCCCGTTCTAACAATCAATGCGATTTAATCGGGTGAGGAAAAAGTTGAAGCGCGGAGATCAAAGTTATTTTTCTTTCAATGATGATCCATGAGCAATTTTTACAATTTTTTCTTTCGTCTGATGATAATGACTGATGAATTTTGCGGTAAGCACTTCGCCAAGAAAGGTTTCGCAAATTATGAAGGTTAAAATTTGCTCATACCGGTTGTTCAACTTCAACTACTTATCTGTCATCAGCGACGTTGACTTCTGAACAGTACTAATACCTTATAGGAAGGATATTGCGGGGTTTCAAAAGTTTATTCTCGAAGGAGAGCATAGAGATCAGAGGCAATATGGACTGAGACTCGCAGAAAATAACCAGTTTTTTTGAGAACATGGATAGCTCGTCAAATTGCAATTATTTGCATTGACATACCAAAGGTATTAGTAAAGACAAAACCTTAAAAAATGCTGCCTCAGCGCCTTCAAATCTGGTCCATACTCTCCGTTTTACCAAGCAGTTAGTTTAGTTGCCTATCCGAGCCAAACCTAATGATGCTCACTGATTTCACCCCACAGGCACTCGCGAGAGTTCAAGCTGGTAACATACATTTGGTATGAAAAATATTACCCGTTTGAATTCCAACCATAATAATCAGTACTCTACATATAAAAGTCAGGTTTTTTTACTTTTACATTTTTACATTATTTTATTCAACACAAGAAATCCGTGCTTTGCGAATTACATGAGACGAGTATTTCTTTGCGATTATTAGATTTCCGATGTATCGTAATCTCTTATCCAATAAAGTTTACCGAGTAGATTTCGAACGATCGCGGTAATCCGAGTAAATCAAGCTTTTAAACAACTTACAGGATTCTGTACTGATTATGTTCGATACCGAGCACTGTCTGAGTTCCAGACACTTTTGCTCATTAGAAATATCGTACGATTCGAGGGCCATAGTCGAGGGCGAAAGTTGTGTCGTGAACAAAGGAGTCTGAGTGGCGATGGTAACCTCAAATTGGTGGTAAATTGAAAATCCCGATTGCCTAGGCGAAAGCGCGCACGGGCCTCCCATTTGCACGTGTTTCGGAACAAACTCTCCGTTTCGTTGTCGTCGCTAAACTCATTTCAATTCTCCAAGTGCTGCTGCAGTCCTCAGCCTCGGTGGGGAATTACCTGCTTCGTAAATTTGTGTTTTTCTCCATTCACAATTTCTTGATGAGCTGTGTTTGAGGTTTTTTTTTTTTTTCATAAGTAGAAATTGGCCAGGAAATGTTCGGACATTCACACTACTGTGTTAAGGAAAAATGCCTTATGAGCATTCAGAAGTCTCCAAATTTCCACTAAAAAATGCTCATGCCTGAATGAAGTTCTGAATATTTTTCTTAGAAAAAAGTTGCAAAACTTCTCTTAAATCTATGAGGAAAATCCGCTGGAGGTGACATATTTTGGGAAATTAGGCTAAATTCATGGAGTGCGTGTTTTTATTTTCCTATTTTTACATGTTTCTCAGTACGTTTCACAACTAGTGGTATATTTTCTCTCGAAATGCAAAGTTTTGAAATCGTAATAATTCTTAGTTCCTAAAAAAAAAATAGCTGATTTTCAACCATATATCATGTGGAAAATCCAGCGATCGGAAACATATCCCAGGCCTCGTTTTCAGCGTGATTTTAAGATGTGATTATAATTCGGATTTTTATATAATTCGGATTTTTATTTAAATTTTGCTATCCGTTCGAGTCCCCGCGACCTTGAAACTCACCGATGCGATTTTTATCAGACCCCCGTGCTAATTTCCCGAATATTTTTGACGCGAAAAACACTCACGAAAGTGCTCCGAGCGCGCACAGAATGCGAGCGTAGGATTCGGAGCGTGAATAGCTGAATATAATTTCAGCTTCTAATTTGCATTTAACACGTTAAAAAGCGTAATTATTGTCTATCCTCGTAGCCTTGATACTGACCCAGTTCCACAACTTCAAATGCTCATTACGGCCTGTAATGAAATTTACGCCGCCAGGAAGTGCCATCCGACGCGTCCAGTCATGAAAGCTTCGTGGCCGGTTTTGTAATTAAATCGTCCGGCCAACGTGGGTTTAATATTGATTTTCGTCATATTTGGCAACGGTGTGAAAGGGCCATAGCACCGACCATGAATCGTCACTGAAAGCTCACCTTAGACCAAATGTCTTTGGTCCGAACATGGCCATGAATCAAAAGCACCCGGACCCACACTTTCGGTCGGGATCTATTCATATGCGTTCCAGGTTTGTCAGATAAAGTGAAATGCTGGAATATCTAAGTTAGATTTTATAGTTTTTTATTTTGGTAGTTTCTGGTCCTTTTCCTCTCGTCCCTTTCTTTCTTTTTTAACATCCTCGTAGAAAGATTTAAGAATATGGTAAGATCAAAGATGATTTTTATGTAAATTAAGGGACCAGAGCATAGGGAGGCTTTATTTACGAGAGGCACACTCTGTAAGAACCTGTGTGTTTGAAATGACCATTCAAAGCCCCAGGAGGATATTTTATCATTTTGATAGCTCGAAAAATCAATTTTCTTCTTTTTTAATATCCTCCTAGAAAGGTATCATAGGATTTCAGGAGATTTTGGTGTGCGCTAACGGACCAGGAAATAATCCTCCGCCCATTTTTTCGCTCTTTTGGCGTAAAGGGCGTATCTGAATTTCCACCTGAGCCCTGTTCTCCGTGCAATTCTATGCTCTCTGGGGTTCATATGGAAATATAGATAGATACATCTTTAAGTCACAGGAGCGACGATTTAAGTCGTTTCATTAATGTGCGACACGATTTGTATGATTCCGTGCAGTATTTTTACAGAAGACCACATTGAAAAAAGTCAACAATAACAACAAATCAAAATGAATTTCAACTCCTAACTCCTCGTGAGTGAAGTCTCCATGAAATATCACCGAAATTGGTTTCATGTAGAAGAATATAGCAAATTGCCACAAAAAGAAAAAAATTAAGAAGTACGAAAGAATATGTTCCTTTAACAATGACGCCCAAAATCGATCAAAATTTTGTCCTTTTTTGACCTCTTTGAACCATAAAGTACGTCTAAAGTTTTTCAGTGCCATCTTTCAGGTTCATCTTAAAGAGGGAAAAAATCAAGAGGCTGCTTTGTAGAAATGTTAGAAAGAGTTAGAATCATCGCTTTCCTGGTTCGTAGTAAGCGAACCTCTCCGACATCATAGTTCAGTAGAAACTATCAAATATTAATGCTTCCTTGTAGAGTATACCCAAAGAACCCAATAGAACTTAGAAATAAAATTCAATTCAATGCGACGACCATATAATTCTGACAACGCTGCTCAGCCTCCATCCCTACGCATCTCCTTAAATCTCACAAATACCCTTTTGTGCCGTGGGTACCTACTAACAACCGGCGCCCTATTCACGGCCCGAAAAATTAATACCTCGTTACACGTCACCCCGAAATTCCAGGTGGGCGTTATGTTGGTGGCTGTTCAAATAAACCACCTGGGGAAGGGGGGGGGGGGGGGGGGCTTGGTCATTGTGCGCCCCCCCCCCCCGCTCGCCTGGCTGTTATACGCCTCCGTATCAACGCTCTTGATTCGACCGTTGGGAAAAACAAATAGATCCCGGAAGATGCTACAATGTGATGTGTTGGTCTAGAACAATGCGCGGAGGAAGGACCTTCGCTGGAAGAATGCGGCCGCGGCACTTATGGCTCTCACGGTGTTTTGAATAGGAGTAAAACCGATAAGTGGCAATTTATAAGAACAAAGTGAAAGCATCGTGGGTGGAGAGTTTTTCTCGCGTTTAGAAAACGTTGACAGGAGGCGTGTTGCTTGGTGCGTTTTTGGAGAGTCATCCGTGAGTTGCGGATGAGGCTCTGGCGGCCCGCTCGGATTTGAATTCCGCGATTCGGAAGAAATGCAGACAGGAAGCAGGAAGAAGTGCGTGGCCATGACGTGTTCCGGACAGTCCGGGACAAGTCACCCGGCCCTCAACTCATCGTCCAAAATTTTCGTCTGAAAGGGGTCAACTTGAGCGATTTTGGGTGATTTTTTTGTTTTTTCAAAGACGAAGTAGACCTGGGAAACTCTACTCGTGACGGAACATACCCAGTCACTGGAATCCTAAATTTTGAAATTTTTGCAGTTAATTTCCGTCGATTTATAAATTTATTTGAACGACATCGGGCGTTATTAAAGTACCTACTCTTTGAATTGGACGTATTTATGCTAAAAGGAACTATGTCGCACGTAAAACCTACGCACATAGTTCATTTCAGCGTAAATTCGTCCAATTCTCGTACGGACTTGCTCCGAGATGCAGAGAACTTGCAAGCTCACTGAGGAAGAAAGTTCGGTTACGAGGGCTGAGCTTCAATTCAAACGGAATACTGAGATTTTGGCTCATACAATTGAAGTTTTCAGTTGTGCAAACTGCATTTCTGTGGTATCAGGCAAACGATAACAAAATCTTTGGTGAAAAATACGAGGCTGAGTAACGAAATCTCCAGATACCTGAACGAAAGTTCGATTCCCATGACCGGAAACTTGAGTTACCTGGACTGAGAATTTTAGCGTGCCATACGTACCGCAGATTCCCTCTCCGTTCAGACGAACGTATGAAGAGCAATTTCATCATATTAGAAATCACGACCGGAATTACTGCTACTACGATTATTACTTAATTGGTAGTTAACCAGGTAACAATGATTACGCTGTCAAATCCGTTAGTTCTAAGTCTCCTTTCTCTGATCCTTCCCGGTCAACTTACTACAAAATTTTATAGTCTCAACTTCTTGAGCCATAGGTGCTGGCTGACCCCGGATCGATTCCGGGGATTCCTACAGGTCCGCGAGACTCGGAAAAATTCCCCGTCGGCACGCCTTTGATGTGGCGTCGATGGTATCGGGTTTCCTTGGCCCGTTAAAGAGCCAATTACGGGGTTTTAGCTGATGGTTGTCGACGCCGCCGCGGCGGCTGGGACCGTCGCGTCGTCGCCCTGATGTGGACGTGTCACGGCTCACCGCTTAATCCAATCTTCTCCGTCCAGCTTTCGTCCCACGTTGTCGTCTCAACCCGATCTAGCGTTGTGTAGCCAGCAGAGAAAGTATCCTATATTCATGGAAAACAACTCAAATGAAAAGCAATTTAGTGCGCAAGAGCACTGTCGTGCTAAGGAAAACCGCCGTATGAACATTTACGTGTTGCCAAATTTCCCTTGGTAAAAAATGTATTTTTCACAACATTCATGCCTTTTTGTCCTTGACATTTTTAGATATTTGAGATTAAATTGCGTACAAATTTGTCTAAATATTTTGGAAAAAAATGTTCAGTATTTCCCGGTAAATTCGTGTTTTATCAAAGGAACTTTGACAACGCCTGAAGGTTCATAAGGCGTTTTCTCCTTAGCACGGCAGAGTAGGTGTGCTCGTCATGCAAAAGCTGGCAGAATTTCATTTAAATATCTTCCATGTGTAATTTTGTAGATGGTTTTCACGGTCAATTTACGGTTCGCGCTGCCCCGCCAAGGAGTAGCACACTATGTCTCGAGTGTTGTAAAACACCCGGGCTTTTAGATCGCATCCGATAAAAACTCGGATATTTACCTGGGTATCGTAATCGTGTAAGGTGAGCAAAAATTGTGGGTACTTGTCAATATCTATTGCAAGATTTCATATCGACGGCGTTAGTCGGCAATCACATATCTCGTTTGCGGTGTCTGAAAATCTCCGCATGTGTGTCATTTTTTTAAAGGAGAACAAATTGACATCATTCCTTGAAATTTTTGCAGAATCTTCTTCGCAGAGAGAAGAAAAATCACGGCAGTTTGAAAGAATTGCCGTTGGGTAGTTTTCCGTTTAAAAAATAAAGAATGACAGGAAGTTTGCAACTCTGCAAACCGAGTTATTTGATTACCGACTTACACCGTTGATAAAAGCATGTATTTGTGCGATTCTCTGTTAACTTTATCTGAGAAGATTAGTTTTTGCCGGAAAAGTTCTCGGAAATGCATACTTTGTCCCTCATAGTCACATCCTACACTGCACAGCAACCAGAAAGTAAACCCCCCAGATATTATGGTCCGTGCCGTCCTTTGATCGTATTACCGATTGATCGAAGAAACCACACAACGTGCACCTCTCCTCCCGACAGCTTCGTCGGATAGTCTTCCACCGTTTGATGGACCTCTTCCTGCGCGTAGTTCTACACCTGCGGGCGACGCCGACCGGTAAGTTGATGCAACACCGTCGGAACTCATCATTGTCACCGGAGCGAGGAGCGAGGACCGAGGACGTCCCGAAGGAACCAGAGGAGGAAGCAGCTCGGGTTCAGCGAGCATAAGCGACTCGGCCGGGCGGGCTGCTATTGTCCGGGCCCGGGGGGGGTGAGGGGGGTAAGGGGGGGGGAAGAGGGAGGGCGGGATGGTTACTTGGTCAGTAAACTGGGCCGGAGCCCGGAGGAGCTGGAGTCGCACGCGGTTCGGATTTCGTGCGCCGCGGGGGCGGACACGGACGCCGACGCCGCCGACGCGACGCGAGCGCGACGAATAGCCAACGTGCGCCACGCCAATGCCGCCGACGTAGCCTCCTCAAAAGAGGGGAAAACGTGGCGTTTAGGACCGTAAGTGTGTGTGATGTTCGACGGGTATTCCTGATCCGACGGACTGCGGGATTATAGGGATTTTGATGTATGTCAGATGAGGGCGCGTTAGAAATCGGGAAGGAAAAGAAGGAAAAGGGAAAAAAATGGGAGGAAGAAAATAATGAGGTGAGGAAAACGGAGAATCAGATGAAGAAGTGGAGGAAGAAGCCAAAGAAGAATAAAATGAAGAGGAAAAGTCGGAAGAAAGAAAGGAAGAATAAAAGAGAAGAAAGAAGAAGAAAAGAAGCTGAGGAAGAGGTTAAATTGAACTTTCCTCGTCTTTTTCTTCCAGTTTTTTCTCTTTTTTTCTTCTTCATCCTCTTCCTTTATCTCCTCTTCTTCCTCTTATATTTCATCTTTCTCGTCTTTTTCACTCTTTTTCTTTTTTTCCCTTTTTTCTTCTTTTTCTGCTTCTTCTTCCTCTACTTCTACTGCTTCTTCTTTTTCTGCTTTTGCTTCTACTTCTTTTTCTTCTTCATCTTCTCCTTCTCCTTCAACCTCTGATTTCTGCTGACATGTGTATTAAGGTCCCAACAGTATTTCAGTTATGTGTTTTTCCAAACACCCCCATGAAAGTGGCCTTCCTGAGTGTAGGTATTGCTTAGTTCCACGTGATTGTAGCTATAGTTATGGTTAGTCTCCAATCTAAAAGGACAAGTCGTTTACACTTGGAATATAGAGGATAGAGAACGAGGATATGGGCATGTTAGTTGAAACTATTTCGTAAGTAGTGGAAATTTAAAGATAATAAATAGACGCTAGGTGGCAATTTTTTGAAATATTCGAAAGTTCTTTCACTCAGCAGCATCCGAATAAAATATTCTAAGCCATGACATAGTTTTCTCATTTTCCCTGCCGCAAAGCCCATTTTTCCCGACTTTGTCACACTCACTCAGACTGAATAATGTTCGGAATGAGGAGTGGAATCCATCCGAGAAAGCATCGGCGATAAATTGTGCGAAGTTTCTTTCTGGGACGATTTTCACGAATATTTCATCGGGATCGGAATGAAAAAACTCTTCCGGTGCATTAACGAATGCAAACGGTGGGTCGTTGGTGAGGAATGAATGGTGCTTCCTCCGCGCCGGTCGGTCGGTGGTCGGCCGTGGGACACTTGACAAGTTGTCTTGTTTGTAGTTTGTTCACGCGTCATTTACCTCGTCGCCGGTCGGCATCATCTCCGCGGGCATTCGCCGCCGCGCCGCGACGCCCCCGACGCAAAAAATGACGCCGGTGCTGCTCATCATGCTGCACCGACATTTTTATGGATGCACAAATGGACTGATTCAGTCAGTGCTGTCATCTTATTTTATCAAGGATTCCGGGGTTCCATGAATTAATTGCATTTTCCAAAAGTTCTGAGAAAAAATCCAACTGGTTTTAAAAGCTCCGAGATACAATTCCGAAAAGCGCCCATATTCAATTCCAAAAATCGTCAAATTTGATTTAAAAAAAAAAAAAAAAAAAAAAAAAAAAAAAAATCATTGAATTTGATGAAATAATTGGTCATACTGACAAAAATACCCCAAAATTCCGAAAATAGCTGGAAATTCCAAGAAATTTTCAAAATTCCGAGTAAAGTTCCTAGAATTCGCAGAGGTTCCGAAATTCTGTATTCATTAAGGGAAATGGCAATACTGAACTTAGTGGCTACATCATTCGATATTATCGCAGCTCAATAATGGTTTCAATGTGAACAGAAACGTAACCTTCTAAAAGCATTTACCCCAGTGACATCATATCTTAGGGGCGAGGAATAGTCTGGGCAACTCAATAGGGCGAAGCAAGTGTCAAGCTTGAAGGGTCAACGCCACTTTTCGCGAAAGGCAAATTGAAGATGAGCTATTTGTTGAGCGTAAAATTAATCAAATGACTGTTGACTGCAGGGGTGAGCAATTATTTGCCAGGCAATTATTGCAAATCATGCATATAAAGTTTTGATGTAAGTCAGTTGCCTTTTCTACCCTAGCGTTTAAGTCTCTAAGCTATTAATGGGACTACATCTTGTGACGGTACAAGAACCTACGTATATTTCTTGATAATTTTAGAGACAACGTATGTGCCATTACTTTCTCAAGATTAAAATAAGAAGGAACTATTGAAATGTGTCTTTTTCAAATAACTATTCGTGCTTTTTGGTATGTTTGTTGCTTATTCGCCGGAATTGAAGGCGGACCTCAAGTAAGAGATATCTCTATCAATAATAGGTTTCCGCATGATCTATTGGTTTAGCAAAGCCTAATTGTGCTTTTCCTCGTCTTTTTCTTTCGTTTCATTTTAGCTCCCTCGCTGCGATAGAGAATGGCGCAACCACTTCTCGTGCACCACCTTCAATCCGGCCTTGCCGCCATGTGCAAATATCATTTTCTGTATGATAAATAAAAACACGGTATGAATCAGATCAAGCTTTCTTTACTTTGTTGTTAAAATATCGAAAGTAGACTCGCAATAAAAACTTAAAAAATAAATAGAGAAACATCATGACACAGGAACTAAAAACTAGAAGTGAAGTAATGATATCCAGGCAGAGAAATTCGAAGAGTGTTGCGTCGGCGGTGACTGGCCGTAGATGTGCGGCTCCGCCGTGTCTGGCCACATGCTCAACCCAAAACGTGGCTTTATCCAGGGCCACAGAGCTGAAATCGTGCGATATTGCAGATAGTTTTTTCGCGTTCTTGGAGTACCTGAAATGGAACGGAGTTAAATGAATCACAATCAAAACAATTGAGGACCGTGTATTTTTAGAGATTTTTGGGCTCATATGATAGATTTTATGGTCCGGATGACTATTTCCACAATGATTTTGGTCGAAGTTTAGAAATGAGAGTCTAACTTCCATTTAAAAAGTAGATACCCAGAGTCAAACTTGTCAAACTGTACCCAGAAGATAAATCCGCGACCAAAAAGGGATAGAACTGGGCTTTGATCTCTCTAGTAGAAGGTCTTAAAAATTTAATATTGAATATATAGTCTTGGCATGAATACTGTAAACTAGAGGAGAACCTGTGGTGCTGGAAGTTTCATTCCCGTAAATGAGTAGTATTCTTACTTTTTTAAAGCAAGTATGGGCAAGGACATTTCCCCCAAAAACCTCACAGAGATTGCTGAGAAGATGACCCAAATATCGCAGAAATGGCCTCCGAGACAATCCACACGATCCAACTGAATAAGTACTTCATATGAGGGGCTTGGAGGACAAGGCGCATAAGTGCAGTGTTTGCGATTTTGAGGAATAAAATACGTGTTCAAAGTTTCGAAATTACATGGATCCTTATGCCGGGAGGAAAGTTTAAACTGACGTTTTAATGCTTAAAAATTGGAATTTGGGAGGAAAATTTTCACGAAATATGCATTAAGACTAGTTTTATTTGAAATCATTGATACCTCAATTTTTCCCAAAACTGCACTTATGCGCCTTGTCTTCCAAGCCCCTCATTTATCCTTACCTCGCTCCGTGCAGTACCTCCTCGATGGCCTCTTTGATTTTCTCAGATGAATACAGATCGTTCAAGTGAAGCCGCACTCCAATCCCCGCATCCACCATTTTCGACACGAGACAGTGCTGATCTCCGTATCGCGGTATGCCCACCGTTGGAACTCCATAGTGCATTGCCTCCTGGAGGCTCTGGAAACCACCATGCGTTATGAAGAGTTTTACTTTCGGGTGCACTGTGAACATTTTACGAGTAAAAGGAAATCATCTCATGAAAATTCGACATTTTCCTTTAAAGCCTACCTTCGGTTTGTCCACCTTTCGAGACATATTTATTTATTTTATTTATTTATTTATTTATTTATTTATTTTTATTTATTTTTTATTATTATTTGTTTGTTTGTTTATTTTTTTGTACATGGAGCCTCTTCTTTGAAAAACTAATATGCACCTCAGTATAAATACATTTCAGGTAGTTTTACACAGAACAATTTACACTATCTACAGTACATGTCTATACATCACTACAAATTTCTACAAATGTGAACCAAATTTACCAAAATTTGAATTGCCAATTTTTACCAAAATGTGAACAGAATTCGTGAACCTATAAAAATTACCCATTCGTTGTTCATGATACATGGACTGCAATTTGCAATTTGGAACTATAAATTCTGGCTCATCTAAAAAAAAAACTTATATGCGTATGGAAACTAATGGCACATACGTAGTTTTTAAACCGGGCCAGAATTTATAGTTCCAAATTGCAAATGCAGTCCATGTATAGTTATAAATTATACGTAAAATGAAATGTTTTTCCTTAAAATCTTACTGTAAAAACTCCTTCGTAGCATAAATAGGGTTTTCCTCATATGTTTTTTCAGGTTTTTTATGAGTTCACAGAAAGTTCACAGGAATTTTCCAAGATTCATCAAATGGTAAAACCTAAAGAAAAGCGAGTTTAAATTGCGTATTTTGAGCTCCTAAGCGCTCATCATCGTGAAAGTCGTGCGTAGTCATCAAGGAAGCTTTGTCAATAGAAAAAATAATTACCCACCCAAAATACCGTGTTGTGGCAACCAGCTTTCCATCAGAATATTTTGGGGTATGTCTGGGGCCGCAGCCTCGAATTTCGCTTTCCAAACGACTCGATATCGAGGTGATAGCTCCCTGAAAACTTTGAGAAAATTACGAAGCACCTCAGCAGGCATTGATTCAACTCTTATATTGCTTCCAAAGCTGAAATAGATTACCCCCTCCTCTGCGCCATCCAGCCAACTTTGCAGAGTCTGGAATGAAAAGAAAAACGGTTATTCATAATCAAAAATGAAACGTTAATCAGGGCAACTGCTTACATGACAATTGTGCCTATAGCATTTTACACTATGGAAGTAGAGGATTTTGCATGGTAGGTACAGTGGCGAGGCGTGAACGATCGATTATCGATATTTCCCCATTTGAGCTGTGGTAAAGAATCGATTATTAGGGTGTTCGCTGCGAACACCCTAATAATCGCTTCTTTTCCATAGGTTTAAATGGTAGATCAATCGATAAATCGCAATGCACGCTACGCCACTGATAGAAAAAAAATGGAAATCAACTTCTCATGAGTCCAAATATTCTTTTGGAATTTTTACCAGCTTGTTGTTCCTGATCTCCTGGTTTTGTCCTATTTTCATTATTGGCCAATGGCCATTTCGGGAGTTGTTTTTCCCATCTGCAGGTCCTCTTTTTCTTTGCAATCACTCCTTGTTAGATTTCTTTGTGTTTGAGCTTCATTCCTAGTCTTTTAAGCCACGAAGAGCTTTGTCGAGTGAATAAATACGATAAAAAGTAGATAGAAAAAACAACTCCCGAAATGGTCATCGTCAAATAATGGAAAATCGGACTAAGCTAGGAGATCAGGAATAACAACCAGTTACAATGTCCGTGATAAGAAAGAAAAAATCAACAAAATATTATAATGCATGAGTGTCGAATTCAACTTTCAACTTTTAAACCTGTAGTTTGCGGCACGCTTACTTTTATGCAAGATTTCAAAGTAACTACTTTTCCAGTCCGAATATTATGAAGTTTGTGATATCATAATTTAATCAGATTTTTGCAAGAATATTGGATCAAAATATGTAACTCCTATGAAAATGTGGCTCAACACGAACATTATCGTCACAGAATGAAATAAATGCATTACTTGAGGTAGCGGCTGAGGAGTTTTCAAGTGCAGGGGTCCAGTTTCTATGATATTCGAACTCAGAGATCTTGGATAAAAATTCAGTGAATTTGACGTCACTAACGCAAGACTAATATTTTCATAGCACCCATCGACAAGACTTTCTTTTCCAAAACCGTACTTTCTCTTGAAATGCTGCTTGGCAGCGCCATTCATAATGCGATATTTATGATAAATCATCCATATATCTCGAGACCAGTTATTAAGTTTTTGCCAAAAAGACATTTTGTTGGTGTAATCGCTGAGGAGAGAAGGCGCAAAGGACGTGTGAACCATGTTTCCTATATATCTTTCAGCAAGAACGTCCACTGGAAATGATGAAATGGACACAATGGGTACAGCGCCAGTTAGTTTTCGTGCCATCCCGCATGTGTGCGGTATAAGTAGAGCCTCCACGATGACCACGTCGAAGACAATTTTCTCCGATTCCACGCGCCTGAAATGAAATTGCAGAACATATAGGATTGTATTCATAACAAGGCGGAACGATGATTTCGACTACATTTTGCAATTGAATCAGTGAGAACGAAAACACACCAAATCGAAAAAGTGAAACTAATCAAGGCACACACAAAACTGTACAGTAAGTGAAGAAGCTAGTCCAAGAAAAATAATTTTGGTGCCGAAAAACACGGGCTTAAGGACACCTTAAAGGTCCAAGTTGGAACAGATGCGCTAACGTCAACATTCTTTATGAAAATTGATAG
This sequence comes from Bemisia tabaci, assembly GCF_918797505.1. Lineage (NCBI taxonomy): Eukaryota > Metazoa > Arthropoda > Insecta > Hemiptera > Aleyrodidae > Bemisia > Bemisia tabaci. The sequence goes on from NC_092798.1 coordinate 6,755,575, forward strand.
TCTTGAATTTATTAAAATTGAGCATTTTCGAGTTACAGAGTTGGTGTGACCGAGGTTTTCGTTCTCACTGGTTCAATTAGGAGCTATAATTTCAGGCTCAGTTTGGCAACAACGTGTGTACCATTATAGTTCCCCATGCACAAACGTGCTTTTGCGGAAGAGCCAGAAATTGTAGTTCTCAATTACAAAATGTAGTCCAATTGGACGTATTTAAATCAATAGTAAATATTTTCATCGTTACCAGGCCCTGGGACCTATAAGATCAAATTTTTGACAAGACCTATGTTATACGATATGCATGGAGATGGATCAAACGATTCATTTAGATTTTAGGGAAAATGTCTGTCTTTAAGCGTGTATTTACTAATGCTAGGACTACGAATATTTTGAGCTCCACGCGAGGTTATATTCGACCGTCTCTTCTCCTCTAAGCGCAAAACACCTAATTCGCGGACGAATATTGCTTACACAACAGCCGGCACTTTGTGGCCTTTTAAGGGCCGCTTCCTGCTTTATGTCTCAAACATTTAAATAAAGGGGGCTCAATTTAGAGGTGAGCAGAGAGCGTGTAGAGGATTCAGAAAATGAAAATGTCACGTTGAAGAAATAAACAAAGGGGGCGCCCAGTGAAAGGACGTTGAAAGGTGGTTTTAAATAAAATTCCGGAGTGCTAAATCCCCCAAGGGCTGTGAGAGGACAGGGAACTGTGGCGGTAAGGCGTCGCAGATCGCCAGAGAGCGCTGTCAAAGCGGATGAAATGGGCTCATCTGGAGACAATTACCATCCGATGTGTGGAATAATTAATTATATAATGCAACTAAATTTATCTGAAAAAGGGATGAACCATAGGGGAAAATGAAAATTCTGGGAATCTTGGATCTTATGTTATACACAAAGCTCAAAACTTGTAAAATTTGCCCACTCAGAATTGTTTAAGCATAAAACTTGGTATGAACTGTTTCCAAGTGAAAATAGTAAATTATTTTGCCTTACGCACCGCTCGAACTGCAAGAATGTCTCACTACCAAATTGACTTTCCGCTGCCTTCGCAATTGCTGCCCAACCTATTTTTAGCATTTCGTAATTAGACATTTCTCCTTTCAGCGACAATACGGAGTTTTTCAACTCATCCGCAAGAATCTTGTACGAGAACGAAACATCAATGAATGTGTAGTTATCATGCTGCTCCAGTTCCTTTAAAATAAAATAAAAATAAAATAAATAATATTATATCTGTACACGAAGGTTGTCTCAAAGAAATTTCCTTCCGTTACTATTGAAAGTATTACTGTTGAAAAATATGCGTACGAGTACTATGGGATATCGTATACTTAAGTCGCACTGCCGCATGCCTTGTCACAAACATGCCTAATAATTCCCTGATAAAAAACGAACTTTCAATGCGAGAAGCTGTGACTTGTCGCTGGAAATCCAGAACATGTAACATGCACTATGTACATGCGTACTTTTTCCAGAGTGCGCCACTACAACGTGCGGTAACGTAACGACTCGAAAAATATGGAAATATTTTAAGAAGAACCAAAAGCTTCAGTTTTTGAGTTACCTGCACTTTATTCGGGCTGACCACGAAAACTTCATGACCACTTTTAACTAACTTCTCTGTCAAGGCCATAATTGGACGTTGATGGCTGAAGGAAGGCGTTGGAAATAGGACCAAAATTTTAAATGAGAAAGTAGTTGAGCAAATCATTAAACACAGCAAGAGGAGTTTGAGCATCATGGCTGTTCGAAAGATTCAAAATCGTAGACTGAAAAAGTGAATTATTATTTAGAAAGCTTGTAATCATTTCAAACTACAACTATTTGAATTCTTCCATTTGCGAAATAAAATTGTTTATTCTGTGTATAACGTTAATTTTGTTTTAACGAGAAGAAGAGGAAACACGCGGCCCGTCACATCGCAAACTGCACTTTAATTACTAAAAAGATTTTACTCATTGAAAATTCAGATTGAAATATTTTTATCTATATTCTCACCTTGAGAAATGAGATTGTCTTACGTTATCTATGTCTTCAAGCTAAGCCGCGATGTAGAAAAAATATCAAAAGCTGCGAGATTAAATTTAAACGTGTTCGTTTCTTTCATGAGTTTTTGAGAGGCAAATTAAAAAATCAGATATCGACGGTGAAACTACCAAACCACGTATCTCGGTTTGCGACGTCGCAAACTTCCTGTCATACTTTATTTTTTAAATGAAAAACTACTTAACGTCCAGTCTTGAAAATTTCTGTGATTTTTCCTCTTTGTGCGGAGAATATTCGGTGAAAATTTCAAGGAATGATATTGATTTGGTCTACTTCAAAAAAATAAAATGTGAGCGTAGATTTTTAAACACCGCAAATGAGATACGTGGTTTGGTAGTTTCACCGTCGATATGTTTACAGCAACTGCTACCATCAAGGTACATTAGAACTTCAGCTGGCGAAAACTTTAAGTCGGCCTCGACCACTCGTGGCATCGGATCAAAAAAGGAAAAAATAAAAAAGAAGAAAAGGGGGAAAGAAAAAGAGAGAAATAAAAAGGCTCCTAATTACTGAAACGATTTTAGGATAGAACTGTATAAACAAAGTTTACCAAGACAAATTTTACTGAACATTACAGAAATAAATAGTCCATATACTAATTAAAATCACGCTAATAGAGGTCTATTTGGTCAATTTTTTCCTTCTTCTTCTAATGACTAGGGCAGTAGAGAAGGAAGAAGAAAATTGACTAATTAGACATCTATTTGCAAGATTTTATTTTAGTATATGGACTCTACGAGTTTAGTATATGGTACTACTAGAAGTCTAATTAGTCAATTTTCAACTTACAAGTAATGAACAAATTGCAGGCTAAAACTGCCTAAAATCAATCTGAGAGGGCTAATTTTTTATAAAATTCCCTGGGGGAGGCCCCCCGACCATCTTGATCGGGGGGGGGGGGGGAAGGACCCCCAAACACCATCAGCAAATGCCCCCTCCCCTCCTCCTCCGACTCACTCTGGATCCGCTACTCTTTATGGAGAATGCAGTTTGATACCTCTCATAGTAATTTTGATGATACCTCCCAGATTCCACCATCCACGCGCTATACGCTCTACCAATCTGCCGTACTAAGGAAAAACGCCGTATGGACCTTCAGGGGTCGCCATACTTCCTTTAATAATCTACGAATTTATTAGGAAAATTCTGAATATTTTTCCCCCAGTTTCTCAGACGGCCTTGTTCACGATTTAATCCAAAATATCCGAGAATTTAAAGGAAAACTACGCATAATTTTCTTCAAAAATGCATGTTTTATTCGGGGAATTTTGTCAACTCTCGAGTGTTCATACGGCGTTCTTCCTTAGCACGGCAGCAATGCACACCGGCACTCCACGAGCCTCCAGCATCTGGGATTTTCGGTGCCGCGGACAAAGAGCATCCCGACGAGGCTGTGGAAAATAATAGGCAGGAAATCATTCCTAATTCCTAGCGCAGCACCGTTTCGGAAGCGTGTCCGCCCGCCGCCGGCGTCACCACCGCGGCGGCGCGGAGCGGCAACCCGCCGACACAATTCCCGATTTTGACACGATTCCGGCACGCAAATGGCGTGGCCGACCCGGGGAAAAATGATGGTAGTTTTGTTTGATTTGGTTCGATTATTCGCCAAGTTTTGTGCCCGGCTCGAAAGAATGCTGCCGCCGCCGCATCCTCCCCGCTAATAAGTCATAAATGCAATTATGAGTTTTGCATCCCAGGTTCTACGCTCCACAGAGTTGCCATTGTTTTCGGCTCGTTTCCAGGTCAGTGTTACTAGGGGGGTTCCCTCGGGCCGCGCAGCGGCCCAAGACCCCATGGGGGCCACACCGTGGTGTTAAAATACTCGGGTTAGGTGCGATAATTTGAAAAAAGCGGGGTGATCTGTTAATCTTAATCTGCCGGGAAATCACGGACAAAAGTCCCACAGATACCAAGAATCATGGCCGGATTCACCAACTTGCCGCCCATGGGCCGCCTGTATTTTGCCGCCCCCTTCTCATTCGTTTTGAAACATCAATAAAAACCATCAAGTGAACGTGCCAGCGGGGGAGGGATGAATAAGACGCGTTTACTCCTGTTGAACAAATTTTTTGGGAAAGCCCTGTCAATACCACTGGCAAAATTTCACGGAACTTTGCGCGAAAGTTAAGTTCCGTAAACCTATCTCTGTGTGGACATGACCTTCCATTCATAAGAAATGAACGAAAAAATTATGAAAGAACAAACGTAAATGTGGATCATTGATTTTAACTTCCGCCGCCGCGCAGACCGCACCGTGTTTGGCGCAATGCGTGAAGTATTCATGCATGCTTGTAGGCGCTATCCGTTTCACGCTGACCGCAATGACCGCACTGTGTTTGATGCAATGCGTGAAGTATTCGTGCAGTCTTGTAGGCGCTAATATGTGTTACATGCCGATTGCCGAGCCGAGGGCTTCTCCTTTTCATCTCAAGTCCTCGTTACCATTTCTCTCTACGTCGCGCCGCTCCAGGCCAAATCGCGTGTTTGCTCTCTCTCTTAACTCGACTTATTGAAGGTGCTGTCTCTTGTATCACTAAGACACGACAAAATTAGAAATTACTATACTCTCAGGAAATGAGAGATTTTGTCGCCTTTTCTCGTTTGTAATTTTGTTTTTATAAATCTGATTTTTATTACACCTACACTTTAAAAAATTTCAAATTTTTGCCGCCATGGGCCGCGGCCCATGTGTTCCGCGACCCCTTAATCCGGCTCTGCCAAGAATACTTTAAAGTTATCAAAAAATTGATAAAATTAATTAATTTACCGTGGTGGCCGGTCATTTTTTCTGCATTTTGTTTCAAAATCAGTCAAAAAGTTTGTTTCTCATATACTTAACAGAAATTATTTACGTTTCAGCCCACCCCTACCCCTCAATAAATTTTCAACTGTAAAGCCACTCCCTGTCCCCGACCCGTTAGTGTTGCAAAACTCATAATTGCATCACAGCGAAGGCAGATTAGACATCTTGAATGGTAGGGACAGAAGGGGGTCTTGTGGACTGCTACACGGTGGATCGAGACAGTTCGGACATGAAATTTTTGACTGAAACCGCAAATTTTGATGTTTATTTCGTTACATTTTAAATTTCAAGGGGTGCTCAAGGAAGAGCATTTTACGAGGAAACCAATGGAACCACTTATTGAACCTCAAAATTCTGTATAAACGGAGTCATAAGCGTTTAAATTTTCCAAATTTTGTCCGACCTCTCTTATTGACTCGATCCACTGTGTGCCACCAGAAAAATTTTGAAATTTTGTAGTATCTGATGTATAGTTTGGCTCAATTTCATCATGAATACATTCCAAATATAAGAGTCCCTCTTGCCTCTTTCCTCCGTTATTTTCTTCTTTTTTTCTTCCCATTTTCTTCCTCCTTCTTTTCGGGCGAACGGTAGGGGCGCACGCCCCCTACGCCTCCCCCCCTGGATCCGCCTATGCATCACTGTGACGATCACTGCGATCTTGTGACTCACAAAACATGCCCTACTGGAGGAATCGCCACGGCTAAACCCTCCAATTATCCGTAATATCCGGGTGACAAATTAAGTGGGCGTCTCGACAGTGTTTTGAATATGGCCGAGAGCCGGGTTAAAGAGGCGTTATTATTGTCGTAGCCGTCTTTCCGTCGGTCCACGCGACACTCGACGCTATTTAACGGATCGTAGCCGATTCAAGTTGTCCGAGGTCTGAAAGACTTCAAGTCGGATGACCTGGCGCTGTTATTATTTTTAAGAGTGTTTTGCACCGGTAGCGGCTCCCGGAGCGGAGCGGGCCAACGGTCCACTCATCGGTTAATGAGAGATGCGTTGCTGAACTCAACAATTGCGTCTTGCGAATATAATTTCCCGATGTCAGAACGGTCCCTGCTCACTTCCGTTAAGATTTTCCGTTGACGGTCACTTCAGTGTCGCGTGGGATTCAGAACGCTGTTCTGTTACTTTGCCTTGGTTTTATATAGTTTTCCGATCAAGCTCCTCGGCCTAAGTTTATGTCGAAGGCAATTAGTCAAATCAGGCATTTTATCAAATGCCGGGGCCGATAGTCAAATTTTGACAATTTACAGAATTCTGTAAATTAATTGTGAGAAGTTCACGGGTTTTCAATATTTTGGGAAGCATAACTCTTCAAATCCGCGAACTCTCCTCGTTTCTTCCTTTTTACATGCCTTTAGTACACAGTGGGTAACATCACTTAGCATTTTGAGCATTTGTAATGGACATTCGTTTTTTAATTCCTCTTCATCTTCTTCGTCCACTGGTCTCTGGTCACTCATTCACGGAAAAGCGAAGCAAAGAGTCGCGGATAACAAGGACAAGACAGTGGCGTGGCGTGTTTTGCGATATATCGCTAGATCTACCATTTGAAATACCATCTGCCAAATGGATCGATAGACAGGGTGTTCGCAGCGAACGCCTTGATAATCGATTCTCTACCATATCTTCAAATGGGGAAATATCAATAATCGATCATTCACGCCTCGCCACTGGGATAAGATGATCCCTCTAGGAGCCATTAAGTAAATAAATCCACAGATAATGGAGATCCGTCGTAACTTGATTATTTTCCTCAAATAATTGGACTACAATTTGCAATTAAGATCTACTAGTTTTAGCTCATAAAGAAAATCACCCACCTGTAGGAGGAATCAAATGGTACATATGTTGTTCCGAAAATGTGACAAAAATAGTAGTTCCTCATTTCAAAATATAGTCCAAGTGTAAGATAAGTACCTCCTGATATATAAATTCATACGTTTTAGTTAGAAAGTTATCCGCAATTTTTTTTTCTCTGGTGTCATTTCAAGACCAAGCAAGATATCTCTTTTTTCGCTGCCCTCAAATATACTTTCGCACTCATCGTGCTCGTGCCGGCATAGGTACTTCCAGCGCCTCACTACACTCGCAGATCGTCGCATTGGGACCCTCCGCTGGGCGCCAATATTTACGATGCCATGTAAAAACCTCGTATGAGCCCTCAGACGTTGCCAAAATTCCTTCAATAAAAAACGAACTTTTAGGCAAAAACCTGTGAATATTTTCTTCCAACTTCTCTGAGACTTTTACTTCTCATTTAATCTAAAGTACCTACAAATACGAAGGAGCCATGTTCATAAATTCCCTCAAGAATAAATACCTTATCGAGGGACATTTAGCAACATCGGAACGTTCATACGTCGTTTTTCCTTAGGAGAGCGGAATTGTCACCAGGCCGGGATGGTCGATATTGTTCCGGGGCCGCAGTGGACACTGGACAGCGATTGGACGCGCCGACCGTCGGTAACGGGACCACAGACCGGGGGTACCGGGTTCGAGTCCGTTCAATTCGGGCCCGCGAACGAATTCGATTTCGCGGTCGCCGCGCCGTCCCAATAAGCAAAAACAACGTAACTCCGCTTAAAACTCGACGAAGATCCGCTTTTTTTACTTAAAGGTCCTCCGCATTCGCTATTTCGTCGCATAATTCCATCACCTCCCCCCTCCCTTCCCGCGTCATTCCACCGCTGCGTGCACGCATAGGGGAATCGAGGCTCAGAGTTGCGTTCGGTTGGAAATTTCAGATTTTTGTGATGGGTCGTTTTTGTTTTTGCGCGGAGGGATGGCAACGCTGGAGATGCAGGTGTGAAGGACTATGAGTCGTCTGTCGGGAAAACGATGAGTGTTCAGGAAAATTCTGAGAGAGCCTTGTTTTGATTTGCTGACGATTGCGTGCGAAATTGCGTGGAATTTTTAATACACTATCAAGGTTTCTATTTTCAGTTCGGCGAAAGTTCGAACGAAGGGTGTACGGCCAAATAAGCAGCGTTTTTTAGAACGTACAGGACAAAAACCAAACTACAAGAGTGTGCTCTGGTTGAAATAAGACTTGTTTCCTCTATAAAGTTTTTCCCGAAATTGCTTTTAATCGAGGGTCCAACTTTCTATAAAAAACCCACTTAGAATATCATATTTTCTTTCTCGATATTTTTGACGATTATGAACCCAGTAGTATATGGGAAATGGCTGTCCCCCATTAATTTCAGGGCAAAATCTATCAAAATTATGAAAGCCCAAACAAAGAGAGATGTTAGGTGTCTTCGCTCCTTGAAGGGAAAAATCTCGATTTATCTCATTTTAATCCCCTTGAAATTCCCTCTAACACGAGTTTCGATGTTTTTGAGTCTACCTTTACATATACGAATTCAGCGATAATTCATGGGAAATAGCCACCTCTCATGGTTTTTCGTCCATAACTTTCGCCAAATTTCAAAGAAAACGATGCTTTCTCTGGGAATCTGGGGAGGAGCTCAGAGTGCGCAATGAAGATACTTTTGGAGGAAATTTTATAGGTGCAAGAAGTCATATTTCCACCAATATACAACACTCTTCTACAGTGTGGCGGTTAAACCTCGAGGCACCCTGTAGTCGTAATGTTTTAATGCTCTCGCCTCATTTTCCGAAGGTGTTCCCGTTTTCCCATCGGGACTCTGGAACATGACGCCATCACATCGACACAGCGCGATCACGTGAAAATTCCTTTCCGCCGACTCATCTCTCAGATGTGCCTGTTGCGCACTGTAGAGTTACTGCCAACTATGTAGATTTATCCGGATAAAATCGCACGAAAATTTCGTTGATAAGTACGTCATAATGGTCTGGACTCCACTTTTTAGCGCACAATATGCGTATCCCGAATGGCGGATTTTCAAATGTATCGCCAATGCGGGCATTTCCTCGCTATAGTGTCTGGCAAAGAGGTTTGCGCAGAGAGACACGGATGGAACTTGATCGAAATAAACAAACCATTCCGCAAGCTGTTTCTTACATGTGCGATTTAAATTGTTTTCAACCGTTTGTTTTCTCTTATTTCTTTTTTTTGCAAAAACAAAAATTTATAACGATCGGAGTTATACGAAAGAAAGATTTGCAATGGTTTGCGAGATTGTTTGTTTATTCATCAAGCTTTGTTCTACTACATCTCTCTCCGAGAGCACTGAATAGGCAACTGTAGGGGTAGAGGGTCAGACATTGCGCATCTTAGCATCACGCGCCGTTACGCTGTTATGTGTGAATTAAGGCGCATCGCATGCGACTATTCGTGCTTGTTAGGTGACCAGGTTGCTGATGTGAAGGATTGAAGGCACTCTGGCTTTCCTCATGACTCCGGCTACGATTATGCGTGCGACACGCTATGAGTTTTGTGTTAAAGATGAAGGCGCATCGCATGCGACTATTCGTGCTTAACGGATGTCCAGGTTGCAGATGTGAAGGAGTGAAGGCGCTACGGCTTTCTCAACAACTCCAGTTGCGATTGCACGATGTACGTGCGACACCGCAAGTTACGGATGAAGGTGCATTGCATGCGACTACTTGTGCTCAACAGATGCCCGTGTTGCACATATGAAGGAGTGAAGGCACTTCAACTTTTCTAACTTCACCGCCTACAATGATCTAGAAATACGCTACCTGATCGAAATTTTACGTTGAATACGATTGACGCCTTAAAATTTTCCAATTTTAGATTAAAAGTTAGGAAATAACAGGTTTTGTATACGTTAACGTTTAATATGCAGTGTGACTCACATCGACCTTGCGTTTTGTCATGACCGGAAAATTCGAATTCACACATACCTAGAAATAGTTAATTTTAGTAATTTTCTTGTAATTAATTTGCGAATCGTGTTTTACGTGAAATTTTAGTTACGAATCAATTGTCAAAATGCTTAGCTATGCATTTTGTCTAGTAGTCCATTGTACATTTTAGATATTACAGATATTCTCAAGCTCAGTTCCCTCGGTAGTTTCTCCCTGAACATGAAATTCACCATACTTTTTAGACATCTGCAAATTCTTCATTGTGCGTTAAAGACAGTATTTTTGAAATTTCTGATGTACTCAACGTGATTTTTGCGCAATGTTACTCCTAAAGTGTCCACTCAGATGGCTGTCTGTCTCTCTTGTGTGTAAGAGATCCGTTGCGTCGACGACACGGTGTCACATCTTGACCGTCAGATGCGATTGTAACAGCTAACGGTTGACGATGACTCGGCATTAGGCGTTAGGCATTACATTGCGACACAAGTTCAAACGGACCAATTCAGAAGGCAAACCAAGATGAGCCCATCTTTATAAAAATTGAGGTGAACGAGGCGCATAAGTGCAGTTTTTTTTTTTTTTTTTTTTTTTTTTTTTTTTTTTTTTTTTTATGAGATACTAATGATCACAACTTAAACTGGTCTCAAAATATTTTGGAGAATTTGCACACGAACATTTTACTGCTTTATCTGACAGTGTCTAATGCACTGAGTTCGCAGTATTTTGCATAATTTTATTCTGACATGGGAAATTGGAAAAAAAAATACATTTAAAAATGAGAAAATGTGCAGCCTTATGACGTCATCTGGCGGCATTTTCCATTTAAACGCATGTATTTAAGCAGATTAGGTTATTTTGTCATATTTTCTCCAATAATAAAATTGTTCAATTTAGAAAACAAAGATATCCTCGTACTCAGTGTTCCGAACAGTACCATTTTAAAGACGAAATTCACAAAATTTGAGACACCTGCAAATTCTCTATCAGTGGAAAAGTCACTGCTGAAATCCAATTTATAAGCATGAAAAGTTGGGTTTGAACTTTCTTTCCGCCATAAGGCTCCATGTAATTTTGAAACTTTAAACACGTATTTAAAACAGCAAAAACTGTACTTATCTCTGCACTATACCGCCGTTTGTGAGGCATGTATTTGACTTGGTTTTTGCATGAATTTACTTATTTTTGTGGAGGGACGCTCATTATGTTGAGGGGCTTGGAGGACACAGCGCAAAAGTGCAGTTTTCGAAAAAAATCGACGTATTCGTAATCTTAACTTTATCTAAGTTTGAAATAAATTCTGTGAAAAATTCATTGGTAGAATTCAATTTTTAAGCTTCAAAATGTGATTTTGAACTTTCTCTCCGCCAAAAGGCTCACTGGAAAAAAAAAAAACATATTGAATCTAGAGTCCAGACTCTTGAAAACATTGACAAGAAAAAGGACTCTTGATTCAACCAGATTTAAGCTTAAATCAAAAGGAAATCCGCTCAAATTAAGAGTCTTAGTTCTTATAATTTAAGCTTAAATCTGATCGAATCAAGAGTATTTTTTCTTGTCAATGTTTTTAAGAGTCTGGACTCTAGATCCAATGTGTTTTTTTTTTCCAGTGCTCCATGTAATTTTTAAACTTTAAACACGTGTTTAAAACAGCAAAAACTGCACTTATGCGCCTAGTCCTCCAAGCCACCCAATTCAGTTTCTTGAGAGGATTCTCCATCAGCCGAAGAATGTATCAATCCTGCTCCATCGAGTGAAATTTGGTCATCCTCATTGTTACGCACGACGCAGCTCCGACTGACGTCACCAGGAGTTCCGTCCGTTTCCGTTTTCCTTTTTCCGTTTCGGCCGGAAAAGAGCGCGGATCCAGTCTGAAAATCGAGTGGGTCAGTCGGAGCTGGAACCGCCAGCGCGCGGTCCGATGGATGTGTCGATCGATTAAAAATCCTCCGCATCATTTTTTAATGAACGAATTCCGTTAATTAGGAGTCGGTCTGTCGGTCGCTCCGGGCCGTTATGTGTGCGCCGCCGTCCCATCCCAAAACCGCTTATTTTACATCCACCCGACGTGTAACATCGGTGGTTCTTCGCTAAAATCTGGCAACGCTGCCCGCAACGTTGCCAAACATCCCCGTTGTATCTTCCGACCGGAGGGAATATCGACACTTTAGTGCACTATATGGCGAGTGTGGTTTACCGCATAATTAGTTCCATTGCCATCCGAAGTAGGTCCATTGGTCCACTCGTGGTGACACACTGCCGTGATCATCCCCCCTCTGAAGGGAGGGGGACCCCTTCACCCCCTGGTCCATCTCGCTTAGCTGCTAATCACCTGTTCACTGTTTTTCGCGTTACCGCAGATGGTTGGTTACTCGCTGTTTACATTGCGCTACCAGCGCTTCCGTGCGCCGTTGACAGTTAGGAATTGAGGTGTTCGCTGCGAGGAGGTGTTAATTGGACTGCATTTTGCAATAAAGAGCTGCTATACCTGGTCTATTTATAAAATCACCCATCTCCGTGAGGAAACTATTGCACATATGTCGTTCCTAAAATGAGTCGAATATAGTAGTTCCTCATCGCAAAATCTAGACCAATTACCGCATTCTTGCAAAAATGAAATATGTGCATTTGCACCTATATCATTTTCACATGAACTCAAATGCACTTCTTCAAATGAACTCTCTCTCCATTTTCCATTTGTCTCCTTCGTCTTTCCACTTGTCTATCAATCTAATAATCAGCCCGTAGATGGGTGCTTTCTTAGATCTCTTATTGTAGTTAGACGGTTTTCAAATATAGTCGTTCCTCCGACGCACAGCGGATCGAGTCAATCGGAGAGGTCGGACATACAATTTTTGACTAAAACAGCAAATTTGGATGTTTATTTCGTCACATTTCATATTTTAAATGGAGCTGCTAGAGGAAAATTTCACGGGGAAACCAGTTGAACCACTTTTAGAACAGCAAAGTTTTGTATTAACGGAGTTATGAGCGTTTAAAGTTTCCGAATTTTGTCCGACCTCTCTGATTGACTCGATCCACTGTGTGACGTATGGGCGTATCTCAATTTCCACTTGAGCCCTGTCGTCCATAAGACGCCATGATTTTCGGGGCTCATTTAGAAATGGATATACGCCCTTACGTCAGAGGAACAACGATATAAATGTGTTCATTTTGTCTTTAGTTGCCAGGCGGTCGATTTTCACGAACGGCAGAACGAAAGTCGGAAATACTGCTAATCGTCGCGCGTATCACTCGAACGCCATACGGCGCCGCTTTTCATAATAATTCGTGTACCTCACTCTCCTACGAACAAATTCGCATAAAAATAACATATCCGACATGTATTTTACACTGCACTTACGTCGTTTCATACTTATAAGCTCCATATGCGTGCGTGATACACCGATACCGTGATGATCCCCTCTCATCGCCGGGCCGGGGAGCGCCGACCTTATGATCGCCACGTTCCACCGTTGCCGATCCGCGTGATAATTTTCGCTTTATCGTGGAGATATTAAGTTTTATCGGTGAGATTTGGCAAGTCTGGATGGTCCGGTCAAGACGATCATCACGACGAGCAATCCCATCCTGCAACTGGTAGCGGTGAAACAGTTTCCACTGTTTCACTCCCACGCTTTTTGTTGCCGCTTTGCTCTGCAATAAAATTGTTCCGTTCCTTTTTCGTCGGGACGGTTTCACAAAGAATGAGTGATATAAAATCGATCGAAGTGAATAATTTCAATATTTGAATGAGGGATTTTTGAAGTTGGTTTCTTATTTTGAGAAGACGGAAGCTTGATCTTGTATGGACGTATTTCTGCCGAACGGAACTATGTGCATTATGACGTAAGCCCTGTTATGCATATATTCTTATGGGTCTCAGGGCTCATGTCTTAGTGTCACACAAGCACAAGCAAAGAAACAACGTAAACCCCACCCCCGCACAAACTAAATTCTAGCCAAATAGATGACCAACGTGCGAAACCACGTATCTGTGTCTACGACCAGACTTCCTGTCATACTTGTTTTTTCCTTAGGACAAATAGTCAACGTAATTTCTTGAAAACTTCCAAGATTTTTCTTATCTGTTATTAGAACATTCCGAATAAATTTCAAGCTATGCAGTTAAATTGTATTTCTTCAAAAAATAAAATACAAGCAGAAATTTTGAAACATCGCCATGGAGATACGTGGTTTCGCACTTTGGTCATTAAATTTTATCCACGAAATAGAGCAGCTCCTCTAAGAAAGGGTCCAATGTCAATTGGACTATATTTTGCAATTAGGAACTTAAATTTCTTGCTCATCTGTATCCGTAAGAACACTTACGTGGATAGGGAAACTAACAGAATCAGTGAGAACGAAAACACACCAACTCGGTACTTCGAAAATGCTCACTTTTCACTAAGGACAGACAATTTTCATAAAGGTTTATGAAGGTACCGTCTCTGTTCCGACTAAGACATTTAAAGTTTCCTTAAGTACTTGCTTTTAGACACCAAAAATATTTTTCTTAGACTAACTTCTTCACCTAATATGCAGTTTTTGTGTGTCTTGATTATTTTCACTTTTTCGAGTTGGTGTCTTTTCGTTCTCACGGATTCAATTGCGTTGTTTCTAAAGTGAGCCTGAAATCGTAGCTCCAAATTGCAAAATGTAGTCCAATTCATCCCGTTTGGGCAATTCCATCCAAATATGTCCCCTCATCACCCATGACATGAGATCATCACCCACGAAGCTTACAGCATCCTCATCAAAAATTCCCCGTTCCCTCTATTTTTCTTCTCTTTTCCTACGATAGCATCTTGGCGTTATATCATATTACCATACCGAGGGATCGCTCTCAAAGGAAGAGACTACCTGATAATCTGCTCACGGTTTAATTGCGTTTACGTTTGAATCAGAGGGCGCTGCGCACGACGCGCTGCGGGTTTTAATTTTTTGGAGAGCACGACTCACGTAATCTCTTGCGTGAGAATTCCGCTCATTTGAGTGGCACGAAATAAAGGCGATCAGTGATAAAAATAACTAATCGTGCATATTTTTCAGCGGATGTAAATATTATTGTGTGGCTCCTCTGTCGGCGAGGCCTGACTCACACTAATCAAAATATGGGAGTTCATCTCACAACCACTCTCGATTCATGCGCAATATTAAAAGTGGAGGAGTGAAATTCAGTATGGCAGTCTATATGCAGAGTGCCCAAAATCTCCAAGTGATATGAATGTGAAGTGAAATTAGCACCATAAATGCGTATGGCACTCTGCAAAAAAAGTAGATTCTGCTCTGTTTGAGTATACGTTAATCCTCAAGGAAAATAGATTTCCACTCTGCCTTCTTATCCTTCGGAGTTTTTGGGCGCTATGTAGACTCCGGCACAGAATTTAACTTCAAAATTTTAGCAGTGGATGTTCCATAAAGTGTGAATCAAAATGCCGTGCAGTTGGAAATCTCAGGGATCTTAGATTACTGCTTTTCATTGAAATTCAAATGATACCTCATGCGTATTTTTCAAAATATGAACCATTTCTCGTGAATTTTTTCATCATTGCTTGTATTTGTGGCTTCACTTATCATAATGTTTTCTTGTTCCAGGTAAGCTGAAACTTGCATCCGTGGCATTCATAAATCGTAAGTAAAAATAAACTATCAGGAACCATACACACGAACTTTATGAACAACTTTTTAAAAAGGTAAAGGCACTCACGTTTGCGTCAATTTTTAAAACTCTAGGGCGCGTTTCATCCGTTCAGGCCGAATATAATTGCGACTCTGGTCTCTACGTCACGTCGTTGATGACGTCCGGCCTGGACGCGGACGAAACGCGCCCTATAGGGTTTTGAAAATTGACATACAATAGTGTCTTTACCTTTTTTAAAAAGTTTTAAATAAATCGTGTTTACAGCCTTTTTTAGGAAATTATTTGATTTTATGAAATCAAAATCCACGAATCTATAAGTAAACCCGGTAAAATTAATCACAGTAGTTCAACATTTCCGCTTGTATTGTAAAAGAGACGAGCCAACAACTTAATTGCTTGAAAGTTCCTTAGAATATTGTTTAAACCAAAGAAAAATCAGGAATATTTTTAAAAAACCCCTTACTCTCAATATTTATACATACTTACAAAATGTACGTTTCTGTGCTTTTAACTAGGGGGCTGCCCCCGACTGCTTTGCGATCCAACACCTCGAGGCTTTTCACGCCTCAGTTGTTATGCGCGACGCGTTACTCTTATGATTTTATGTTATAGCTTTTATTTCTTTCCTGAGTTTTCTAATTCCAAGCATCATTAACGGTTCCTATGGGTTATGGGCTACCCACCGTAATGAGTCTCATCAATGGCCCCTCGTAATAACAATATAATCTGTTTTTCAACTTGCAAGTCAGCCATTTGGACCGCGTATACCAGACAGGAACCAAGCAACATCGGCTATTGCCGAAGACTGAGCAATTTAATTTCTTGTGAGAGGACGTTTGTGCGGATTTTTTTTTTTTTTTGAATTTTCGACGAGTTTGCTTCATGATAAGTAGAAGAGTCACTTTTTGCAACAAAAAAATCTGCACAGCCGTCTTCATGTAAAAAATTAAAATTGACCGATTAAACTTGGCAATAGCTGATGTGACTTGGTCCCTTTCTGCTTAACGCGGTCCATTTGTGATTGAACGGCAAGTTTTGCAATGAAAATCCGAGTCAACGGCGATGGGTGGAACTCTTGTTTTAGGGATCGCGCCACGTTTGCTGTGAAATAAAACGATCGCAGTGTTCGTACGTGTTTGAAGTCAGTGGCCCCCTCTCACCTCACTGCGTGACTCATTCCAGCATGAGGTAATCAACGCGAAGTTTGATTCGAAATTTAATTTGGATGTCTGGATGAAGCGCATTACACGCTTTTCTCTAAACTTCCCTGTAATTCCGCTCCCTTCTTTTACCGGTGTTGTCAATAATTCACCTTTATACCAATTTACTCCGATACTCCCTACGTTCCCCTTTCATGTATCATCAGTACAATTGCATCGTACAGTTTCAGTAAATTCTTTCAAAATATCAGAATTGTCCTCTTTCTCAGAGGATTGTGACGTTTTTTACTGTTTCGAGTAGGACATTCAACAATAATCATAAGTTGCAAAGTATTTATGTTTAATGAAGAAATTAAAATATTTTGAAGTAAAGAATGAAGATAGAAATTAATTAGTATTATGCTTGAAATTTAAAGTTTTTCTCTTCCTGAATACTTGGTACCAACTAGCACACTAACTACTGCGTGTAGTGAAATTGGTGACCGTACTTGATATTGGTTGGGTTAAGCAACTAAACTAACTGCCTGGCAAAGCGGAATGTGTCATCAGGATTTGAAGGCGTTTCAAGCGGAGATCGTGCTTTTGAAGTTGACCGTACTTGATATTGGTTAGGTTAAGCAACTAAACTAACTGCCAGGCAAAGCGGAATGTATCACAAGGATTTGAAGGCGTTTCAAGCGGAGGTCGTGCTTTTGAAGTTAGGTCTCCAAAAAAGTTAACTATTTTGATGCGAATTATTGCAATTTGGCAAGCTAACAAGTATGTCGCATCCAAATTGCTGGTGATTGCTGACTGATTGCATAAATCGTAATGGCTAATCAAAAGTGGCTTGTTACTTTAGGATAGAAATATTTCGGATAGGACTGCAAAACTTAGTATGTGAGGTGGCGTCTGTTATAGTTCCCAACGGTACTGAAGATAAAAAGCTCGATGCATTTTTATGAAGAGACAACTCTGCTGCTACTAAAGGCGCCCGTCAAAGGCCGCCCAGCGAGCAGACATACCCGAGCTGTGGAAAACTTTTGCTTCCGGCTCAAAGCTCCAAGTTGGGTACGTGATGGATCTCTGTCATAAGTTTCGAAGTTGAGCTTTCCGGACGGGCAAACAGCGTCCATGTCGGCCGCGTCAAATCCTCACTCCCAAATGCCAAAACGACTTAGTTCGTTCCGAGATGAGCCGTGTCGTCTGTTTACTTCCATGATCTTCAGGGTTCATGTGATATGAAGTTACGAACCTAGCGTTTCGCGTCAAATCCACACTCCATGCTGCTAAAACGTCATAAGGGCTCTCGAGATGAACCCTGTTGTCCGTTTACTTCCATGCGTTTCAGGATTTATGAGATGTGGAGTTACGCGCTTATATGAGCGAGGAGACGGAGTGAGCGTGAGCCAATTAAAGCGGGGAATCGGCGAATATTGCACTGGGCAATGATCCCGTTCAGCGCTCCGTTGCAGTGATTTTACCTTCGTGGAAGGTCACGGCGCGATCGTGAGCTATCGATCGAAAGTGTTAGCAGTCTTACGACGAAGTTATGGATTTCTGATTTACCAGAAATTTATAAAGGTCACGGTACAGAATGGTGAGAATGACTGAAAATTGAAGGACTTAAGGACAAGGTCCATAAGTGCACATAGTGGTTTTGCTATTTCAAGAAATACAAGTTTAAAGCTCTAAAATTAAAATGGAATCTTGTTGCGGAAAAGAGAGTTCAAACTCGCTTTTTGATGCCTAAAAGTTGGATCTTGACAGTGCAAATTGATCACAGCATATATTTTAAGATCTTTTTTAGTTATCATCACAAATAAAAATACTTGACTTATACGCCTTGTCCCGTAAGTCCCCCACTTGATCCACGAATTCGAAAATGTTTCTTTTTTTCATGCGTGTATTCAAAATTCGGGGTGCCTCGGAGTCGAATATTCAGATCAAAAGATTTTTTCCCTAGGGTGTAAATTAAGACTGGTTTACTTCATTGAATTCTTCCCCAAAAATGCCTCCATTTCGCGCTATGGCCACCAAATTTTGGAGAAAACTGTCGTTTTCTTTCGCTCTCTACTTTAGGTAACGGTAATGCACAGGCACTTTTAAAAGATTCCTTCACCCGTCACAGTTTTTGGCGTTAAATTTATTCATAGCCTTAGGAATATCGAAATCCTAAATTAAAGAAGGATTGTACTCGTATGGGCTCTTGGATCTTTCATCAAAACGACCATGCATCGGAAATTACTTTTGAATCTGCGACCATCAAATCTTGTCACCATTGGCGGGATTCAAACCCGGGATCTCTTCTTGGTCAATAATCATCCACGCTGCGTTACGCTAATCACTAGGAAAATCGAGGTTGGCTAACATCAAAATTGATAATCATTGCGTTCCAACCATCCTAAAACGATTTCCTTACCCATGTTGGGCTAATCAACAATCAAGACCTCATTCATTCATGGAAAAATTAAATTGCTAATTTAACCCATTGACTTAACATGACTGCTCCCAGCCGTCATCGCAGCGCTGGGCCAGCTCTGAAACGACGGCTCAGAGCCGTCCACTGATTGTTTGCGTTATTTCGGCAATTCTCCGGTAGATTGCGTTCTCATCAATATTTATATGAGTAGTGTGGCCACCCTATGACTTATTGTGTACGGTAATTTCTTGTTTTGTTACGGTATTTTCATATTACTGTGCGTTTGCACATGAAATAACCTCAAAATTTTCTGATTTTCGCTGATTTTGCGATTTTTGCGATTTTGACAGCTATAAACCACATAAAAAAATCAATGTGTTCAAAGTTTTCACCATTTTTCTCAAACGTTGTATTGTGAATGTTTATTTTGTCAATTTTCACCCTTTGAGCAATAATTTCTGGATTATTTTGAAGTGTTCAAAGTTGCTGATTTTCGCCAAATTAATTCGTAATTCCTGGCCCGGCAGGGTCAAATTAAATCATAAGTCAATGGGTTAACAATTCAGTTGCTAAAAAAAGTGACAGCAATGTTTCAACGTAGATTTTACAACAAAAAAATGCTACTGTAACCCACCCCGTGGTAAAATTAGCACACAATAGTGGTTAAAGTAGCATTTTTTGTTGTAAAATCTACGTTGAAACATTGCAGTCACTTGTTTTAGCAATTGAATCGTTAAATCAGCAATTTCATTTTTTCCGTATTTCTCAGTAACATTATACGTAGGTTTCCGGTAAACTACACTCTCAATTCCACTCTGAGCGGTCCATCCAAGCTGCCACACATCCACCACCTCCAACGCCTCCGAACCTCCCGAAACTTTCTTCGCGGAGCTGTCACAACAAACAGAACCGTAACCATGTCTCTATTCGTTGATGCGTAAAACCGCTCCACTATTTCTGGGCTACGGGCTCGGCGGCATGCGCTCTGAATTTCTCCCACAAGAGCAAGGTCAAGGCGCGCTGAGAAAGTATGGGAACTCATTAGTTATCTCCCCGTGTGAAACGTACTTTTTATGATTTAATTCCTATCCCGAGTCGATGTGTTGAGACCGGTAGCGCCTCGCATGCGAACGGGACGGTGTGTAGGAGTAGGACCGGAATGTGCCCCTGTTCTGCCGCCTTACGGAAAAGAGCCCTAAATTCAATCTGGGATGAGCCCCGAAACGCATTTAAGTATGTACTAACCGTGGCTCATGCAGGAATGCACGTACGGCTCTCTTCGCTATCGCGGAATGTGCCCCTGTTCCGCTGAGAGTGTAAGTTGGGCCCTGGTCCTCATTGTAGGTCCTTATTAAGATTTTTGACAATGTTGAGTGAAAGTTGGAGGCGGATAGTGCATGGTTTTCCGGACGTTTCCAGCGCATAAAGTTGAGAAACTGGCGCAGGGCTCGTAATTAAGCTATCTTGACTGCATGTCGCCTCTCCTTCCTGACATGAGGACCTAACTACTTTTCGCGATGGATCCTGTAGTCGCTATATACTCATGGCTTTCCAGGACTCATCTGAAAATGTGGCTAAGTCCTTTTGTCAGCCGAGTGACTATGTGGTCTATACATGGACGGCAAAATAACGAAAACACGTATTTTGATTGCTGCGACTCGAACTGTTCCATCTCTTCTCTTCTTTTTAACGTTTATTATAAAAAATGTCTGCACGAAAGTTTTGGGAATCATCCATGGGCAGATGAAGTAAAATCACAAAAGATTCTTTGAGATCAGTGACAAAGCCGGGCTGCCGGGGTAAGGAGGGAGTCAAGGGGGTCCCTCATTATTGAAAAATTCCCCCCCCCCAAAAAAAAACGCCATTCTTCGTGATTTCTAGGTATGTTATTTACCGACGAATACCCCTTCCCCTCTCACTTCTCTGGAATTATTCATGATCGAACACCATCGATCAGATCCTTGATATTTAAAGTAGATCCTTATCCTTTCCTGTTTTTTTTTTAGCAGATCTTTCAAAATATACAATTTTCAATAGTGAAACATAGTCATCATATCGTCCTACAATTTCATATTTCAGAGAAATTAGCCACAAACCTCATTTACCTGCTGCATTTGCATTTTCACAGACGGACATGCAGAATTTTCTGTGTGGCGTTCAAAATCCTCAAACTCGGAATTCCCATGGCGCATGGCGCTAAAAAATGCAATATCAAGCAAGGAAATGTTCACAAAAAACCTCTTTTGCTGACTCGTCCATTCACATTGGATTAAGATTCCCAGAAAATGAATATTTACGTTCCTCGGTCAATTTTTCTTATTTCTTCGCTACCAGTTGCAGAATAATTTTGATTACGTGGCGGCTATTCCAGGTCAGGACTCCCTTGTTCCTGGCGTTTTGTTTCGGGCTGCGGTCTTGACTTCCGCCCCCGTTTCCTTGCCGGCGCAGCAACTTGAAACCTACACATATTTGCCAGAGAATGCTAAAAAATCAGCACTTTCCCAATTTAAACCTACGTAAAATATCTACATTTAATTGCACAATCTGGCAACTTTGAACCTATCGCAGTGTTACCAAATTAAGTGTCTAATGATGATGTTGAAAGTAGCCCCCTCCAACACTTAGCGAGAGGGCATCCTTTCCCTCCGACGTATCAACGTTGTCACCTGGTCGTCAAAAATCAGTTAAAGGTTAGGTTGAATCCGGGTCAAAACGTCGAATTGATTTAGTATTATGTTTATTGCAAAATTGGCTCGTGTTTAATTCCGCACACGGTCGCATAAAAAGTGACAGTGACGATATCTTCCAGGTCAGGTTCGGACGAGGAGCTCGAATTCGTGCATTGAACCTGAAAATAAGTGCATCATTGTGTCAGATCAAAATTGATGCAATGATATTCACGTTTTCCTCCTGAAACGATCATTTCAGACTCATTTCAACGAAAGGCTATAGTTTCTTTTGCAGATCCTCCTTACTCAGAGGAAGTGTCCTTGTGCGCTGTCAATCTCCATGGGTTCTTTGAGTCTCTATAGGACCCGGTATTTATTCTGTCTCTATTATAGGTACTTTAATAGGGTCTATGCCGGTAATAGCCGCTCATAAAATATGCCACGCTGAAAATCGGATTTTTATACTCTCCTCAACTCCCGTGTCGCGCGTGTAACACAGATCCCCACCTCCGTAAATATTTACGTAACCCTCTTTTTAATCTCCTGCTCTCAAATCGGCATCTTGCAATACATTTTAAATGACAAACTGCTGGCTAGCGTTGATTTTCCATCTTAAATATTCGATACAATAGCCACACGTATCGTGTCGATGCTATCGATATGTAAAGCGGTCCTACACTTTTTTCTTCCCCCTGTAATGCGCGCATCGCGCAGGGTTTTTAGGGGTAAAGGAGACTCTCCTTTAGAGCGTTACGCACTTAAAGAGACTGTCACATTTTTGCTTACGTTGTTTCTGTAATGCTCACCCAAACAAATCAACAGAATCAGTATTACAAAAACCACGTAAGTCAAAAAAGGAAGGGTTTTTTGCCTGGAAATATGCATCACGCAGGGTTAGTCTCCTTCACCCCTTTCACCCCTAAAGCGTTACGTACTATAAGAGACAGCCACATTTTAGTTTACGCTGTTTTTGTAACGCTTACACAAACAAATCAACAAAATCAGGATTACAAAAACAACGCAAGTCAAAAAACGAGGGTTTTTTGTCTGAAAATGCAACGCGGGCGATCGTCTTGCAGAAGAGCGGATGGCGCGGCCGTTGTTGGTTTGTTCGAGGAATCGATTTCGTGTGCGGTCGCCGGAGCTTAATTACGTAAGAGGATGAGCCGTGCTGATCTGGAAAAGCGGATCCCTCCCCCACCCCCGCCCGGGCGCTGCACCCGGTGGAGTCCGGAGTGTGGAGTGTGGCGGTCAAATTAAAAAGTACCGAAACTGCAACGTGTGTGCTTTATTCAAATTGTGACCCCGATCCACACTGTTGCCGATTCCGCGGAACGCTCAATTATTCGCGCCGTCGCTTCTGAGAACGTCAAGGATTTCCTCGGTCACTAACCTTATTGTGCTGTCGTGCTAAAAAATCGCCGTGAGGAAATTTGGTCCGAGTTTATCAGAAAGGAATCAACCCGCATATTCGAAGAAATAGAATTATGAATTTTTTTGAGTTCCACCTTCCACCTGTTGTTTATTTTTTCCGGCCGAATTCTGAGAGTCGAAATAGAGAAATTAGTTTGTGAAAAGAGGGGTTAAAGTTTATTCTCTACATTGAGCTTTCCAGGTTGGTTCCTTTCTGATGAAGTCGATCCATTTAGACGTATGAAAATTTCCGTTAAACAAAATAAACTGCTTTGGTAAACTTAGGAGCAGGGTGTCTACCATCCAGTAAAAACTGAAAAACCCGGAAAATATCATGAAATTATTATAATGAATATTCAACGATAAAGCGCGCACCTTAGTGTAGGCCCACTGCTTAAAGTACGCATATAGTCATGTAGGTGCTACTATGCGTTTCATGCCGAACGCACTGTGTTTGGCACAATGCGTGAAGTTTCCTTGCGGTCTTGTAGGCGCTAATATTGGTTCAAGCCAACCGAGCAGACGACACTGTGTTTGGCGCAATGCGTGAAGTATTCAGCCGGTCTCGTAGGCACTAATATGCATCCTATGCCGACCGAGCCGACCGTACAAAGTTTGGCGCAATGCATGAAGTATTCTCACAGTCTTGAAGCGCTAATATGCGTTTCACGCCGCCGACCGCACTGAGTTTGAAGTTATTATTCAAACGGGCTGAGTTGAGCCGTTCTCGTCTTGCTTGAATGTTTGTGCCGATGCACGAAGGCCAAAGCCCCATCACATGGCAGCAAAATGGGTTCTGTGTCTTCCCGCGTATCCCTTCGACATTTGCCGTAATTCTTCAAGTTCAGCGGAATTTCAGAGTGTAATAGTTCTCGTAAGAATTATTGCCATGCTCAATTCTATCAAAAAGTCGGAAAATGTTATGTATATTCAGAGTTGCAATTTTTCACGAATAATAAAATCTTGAAATTTCATGCGGAATATTTCACGAAATTTAGCAAAATATGAAAAAGATGATAAACGAGTTTCGAAATTGAATGTAAGGTAATTGGTTTTTACTTTTCGGTGTTTTTTAGTGCGTGTTGCATACCCAATTACCCAGCTCCTGAAAATATGTTTCATATTTTTTATATTCTTCGCAACTTTGTGAAATTCCATGATATGTTTCACGGAAATTTTCAATATTTCATATTTTTCATTCCACCCGTGCAACCCTTAAGTAGCCTTTAGAAGTCTCGAAATGTTGAAGTTTTGAAATTCTTCAAAGAAGATAGCTTCTCACCGTGAAACACTTTATGAACTAAAAACAAACTAGGTGTCATAAAAAAGGTCCTCTAATTACCCTCGCCTCCAAACCCGTCGCTATTGCAGCACTCAGGGCCCCATGCGATTCGACGACGGAGCCAATTAATTCATCATTGAAACAACGAAGGACAGCGGAAACGCAGAACAATCGGACGAATGCAAGCAAAAACGAGGCATCCACACGGACGAACAATGGCAAATGAGTCGTTCTTCTGTGAACTCATCGAAATAAGCCGCATCAGTCAATATTTCCACGTGTCGGAGCCATCGATGCAGAAACAGGGATAGGATATAGATACGCAATATTTCGACAGTCATTCTTTCGTCATTTCTCTGCTCGCTGAAATGGATCCGATTGGTTTATCGATGGAGGAGAGGGTAAGGAGGTGCTCTCCATAATTTACAGTGATGCAGGTATGCAAAAAAGGAAAATTCCGTGGATAAAATCGTCCGAAGAAAATTTTCCGAGTCAGGCTTGTCTCAGAATCGACTTTTGATTCGTTTTTAGGGATCTCATGAAGAGGACGAATCATATGTTGAATATTCTGAAGTGGACATTCATTTGATGACCACTACTCAATGGACATTTTGTTTACCAGACTTAAACAAATTTCCAAATTATCGATTTTAGCTACATTAATTTTGGCATTTTTAGCGGGCAGGAAGTTTAAGTTGATTCATTTCTATGTGTATAATAAAGTCCATTGCCTTTTATGAGGTAATTCTGGAAAATTCCATTTAAATTTTAAGGTGCTTTGCACCTCCGAAGAGGTAACGATTCCTCTGCTCGCGACGATTAAATTATAATCCGCATGTGGCCGTTTGAACTACATTTTGAAGTTAGGAACTACCATTTCTGGTTCAGTTTAGACACACCATCGTATGTGCCATCCATCTTCCTATACCCATAAGTTTTTTACAGATGAGCCAGAAATTATAGCTCCTAGTTAAAGAATGTGGCCCATTTGATCGTATAACTTATTTCAATATTGACTCTGAAAATGAATGCATACCCTTCGCACGAACGATACCTCTTCAAGATGTAGCGGTTCTGAAAAAGATAATGTACAGTGAAAATTTCCTTCCCAACTTCCTCTCAACATGAGACCATCCCAATTTCGAAGTTCCGTGCGTTGCGTTGTGACAATTGTTGCGTCACCGAGCTTGCACGGCGCAGGAGGTTGGCACGCGTTCCAGCGGCTACTTAATTTGTTCGGAGCACCGGACGCGCAGCTAAAGGAAGAGGCATTGTCTCAATCTCAACTGGTCGCGGCTCTGGAAACAATTTTCCATGACAATTATGGGTATTAGTTTACGAGATGTTTCCCTCCGGAACCGCAGCTCAGTTAGACAGCTTTCCTCTTCGCTCCAGACCGAAGACCGTCCTTTCCGGAGTCAGCTCGAGCAGCGAGCTGATTATTGGAATTAATCGACAAAGCGATAGATAAAGAAGACCTAGGGCGTATAAAGCTATCTATTGGTTGAAATTGGTTATTTTCATAGACTGAGGGAGAAAATGATGGACTAACTATAAGGTCTCTCGTGGAGCTTGTCTTTAGGCACCGAAAAACTTTTTCTTAGACTTACTTCTTCACCTTCCGTGCAGTTTTGTTTGTGCCTTAATTATTTTCATTTTTTCGAGTCGGTGGGTTTTCGTTCTCACTGATTCAATTGCTAAGTTGAGAAAATATATTTTGAATGTGAAAATTGACATTGAACTGAACTCGAACATTGAATCTCATGAAATAATAGAACTTTGAACTTGTTTTTCCCTCTCGCTGTAAATCCAACGCATCCTCTCTTTTAAATTCCGTCCGAATCATTTTTATTTTCCCATTTACATGGTGTCGCAGATGTGGCCGCAGATTCCGATAACGTCCGTCCCTCCGTGGCGGCTCAAGTCAAGGCTCACTGGATCGTAATGAGTTACAAACTGAGAGCCGAAAAGAAAAATCCACTGTCGTCGTGACCAACAACTTTTCTCGATTCACGAATCCCCCCTCCCCCGACCACCGACGCGGGGGGGAGGGACACCGAGAGGTCAATATCGACGGTCAACAGGAGCGGAAAATCGGGGGACTCGTGCAGAAGGCGTTCGTTGCCCGGTCATCACGCCTGGTCACCGATCGGAAGGTCCTCGGATTGGCACCGAGAAGAAGTGGGATTGTGGTTGATCCAAAGTTCGCAAACTTAGAGATGGAACTATCAAAATTAAGTCATCCATGGCCTTTCGTCTCCGCGGGACGTTTTCATTGGATATGTCCGAAGCTCGAATCGCAGGAGTGAATTCTCTGGGATGTTTTCCAGATACCCTCTCCATGGGACAGGGCTCTCACGTTCCTGCGAAAAGTTTCCGAGGACAGGTAAATTAGTATAAATCGAGTATTTTTATTGGGATTAGGATAATAATTGAACACGATTAACAGTTAAACAAATTATTGAAATTAGGCAAACACGAACGATCGAATAAAAAACAAAATATCGCACGATTTACCTTCACTTTTTCTTCCTCTCTCAGTTGGTCCTAGATATCCCTACAAGTGGTGAAGGTTTTTTGAGCCATTTCCATTAAAAACAACTTTTTATCTTGCTCTAGCTGAAGTTTGTTACAGCAAAAATAAAAATTGTTTCTTAATGAAAATGGCTCAAAAATCACGATGAGCGCATTGGCAAAGTTTGAAATGCACTCCTAGCTTCACAATCTGCGTAAAAAATTTGCGGTTTTTTTTAGCTTTCCGCTTCAAAAACGATACTGCGGCACAGGTGAACATTTCGTTAGAGGTGTCGCTCTATACGACCCCTGTGCATTAGGATACTACACAATATTCAACATGGCTGACACCAATCCGCCAAAACACATGGGCCTGGACGAGATTCTAACCATTTGTTAATAACCCAGCAAGTTTACATTCACGATTCCTTTGCGTTGATAAAGATCCGCTTTGGTTGAACTTGTGCTCTCGATTGCAATTTGCGCGTGGAAGCGTCGGCTTGGGTATTGCTATTGCGGAAGGGTTGAATGGAACGACTCCTCTAACGAAATGTTCACCTGTGCCTTAGTATCGTTTTTAAAGCGGGAAGCTCAAAAAACCGCAAATTTTTTACGCAGATAGTGAAGCTAGGAGTGCATTTCAAACATTGCAAATGCGCTCATCGTGATTTTTGAGACATTTTCTGATGGTAACAACTCTTATTTTTGCTCTAGCAAAAGTTTGCGACAGGCCTATTATCCACATTCATTTTGGCGGAAGTATGTAACTTCGAACTTTTCAACTTCCCTCTGTTTCAACTCGTTGTGACTGCGTTCCATTCTGCTTAACTCAGTTTAAATGCAGTATTTAGCACCAGAAACGCGTTCTTTTCACATTAAACATTAGCATTAGTATCGGTGCTCAGTATTGTATGCGAAGTTTTCTATCACCAACCGGAGACCTCGTTAGTCGTGGTCCATGCAAACCGATGACCCACATTGGTATACAGAATCGTGCCTCGGACCAATACTAACCTCTACTACTAATTTTGATGTCTCCAATAACGAAGCTGGGACGGTGTTCGTTGTAAGCGTGTGAGAAAAGTTCGTTGTTTTTCCCCGCGATCCGATAAAGTAATGTACAGCACCACAGACCACAGCACACACCTGCGCTCCGGCAGCCCTTACCGGCTTTGGCCAGCATCACGAAAAGTTAACCGCTCCTTTTCTTCGTTGTCAATTCTCTGTGTTTTCATTTTTTGCTCACCGTGCAATTTTCCTGAAAATACACCTAGGGGTCATCCTGGGGCTGGTAAAAGCTCAAAGTCTTATTTTAAGATTTTTCAACGATCTGTAGCGGAGGACGCGGACAGAGATCTGAGTGGGAACTTTCCCGTGAAAGTTCTCGGAAATTCTGAGCTACAATCTACATCTAGGGAAACTTTAATAGAGGTAACAATACATATACATATGTAATCACGGTAATCACAGTTTCCAGAGCCTTTATGACAAAATTCCTATTCCCGATCCTTGACTTTCCCGGGAAACTTTGATCCCCATGCGCGGAAAACCACCCTTCGGTGTTGTTATTATGCATTTATTCAGCGCCTCCTTAGGGAGGCTCTGCAAGAGGGTGTCCCAAAAAAAGGTCGACCCTCGAAAAGTTACGTTTTCTGGTTAAAAAAAGTGTTACATTTGGTTAGAACACTTTTTTGGCCAAATTTCAGATTTTTAGGAGAAGTTTAAGTGCTGCCACATCGCGCATTTGTGAAATTTGCGATCCCGATAATTGAGATTTTTGGTGATTTTCGGGGCTCTAGCGTAACTTTTTCTTCCCTAAAAAAAGATCAGCGAATCGTCAAAAATCTTAACTATCGGGATCGCAAATTTCACAAATGTGCGATGCGGCAGCACTTGAACTTCACCTGAAAATCTGAAACTTGGCCAAAAGTGTTTTCAAACCAAATGGAGCACTTTTTTAACCAGGATACGTAAATTTTCGAGGGTCGACCTTTTTTTGGGACACCCTACTCTGCAAGAGCCCGCCGCTTGAAATCCCACAGAAAACCTAACATCCGAAGGGGGATAATGCATCGCGGGTTGCATACCCTCTCTTTCAGTGAATCCGGCAACGAAGTACCGTGTAATAATGCGCCATTCGCATTGTTTCACATCGGCGGCACCGCGGTTGGGTTCGGGTCGACTGCGAAGTCGTGAAGTCCGCGGCGGCTCATCCCGCGCTGAAGAAAAAGAGGAGGAGGAAGAAGAAGAAGAGGGAGAAGAGGGGACAAAAAATACGCGATTCTAATCTTGTTTGCTGGTCGTTGCTAGATTGGTGAAACACTTAATGTAGGAGCATGATTGATATTACAAAGAGGACGCCAGCCACCGCACCGAGATCCCAGCACTTACCACTGGTAAGTTACCAGCTCAGCGCGCGTTACCGGCGGCGTTACCGACAGCTTTAGCGGTGCGCGGTAGCGGGAATTCGAGTGGCCGTCGTCGAGGAGTCTTCGGTGCTTTTCAAAGCTTGGACGATGATCCTCGTGAAGTGTTTGTACGATGTTGAGCTAATGGTATTTTGCTCTTGACCCAATCTTATGCGGGAAATGTTGTTTGACAACCAGAGATAATGTGAGGGGCTTGAAGGGCAATGCGCAAAGGTGCAGTTTTTAAACACATTGAGCTATCAATGATTTTAAGTGAAACTAGTCTTTGTGCATATTCTGAGGAAAATTTGCCTCCGAATTCTAATTTTTAAGCATCAAAAAGCCATACTGAACTTTCTCTCCGCCATGAGGATCCATGTAACTTCGAAACTTCAAACACGTATTTCTCGAAGTAGTAAAAACTGCACTTATGTGCCTCGTGTATACTTTGGAGAACCAAAATTAACAAGTCTAAACAGGCAAAGTTCAGTTCGAAGGTGAACTGTACTTACAGTCTAATGATGATCAGTTAGCAACTTGTTGAATTTAAAATACTCCAAATCATGACTGTCGTGTCGGGGGAGTACTTTGCTTAGGCAACTTTTTACAAAGTAAGGTAGGACTGCTAAACCAATTACTACTCTTTTTGCTCATCAGTTATCATTAGGCGGATCTGAGCGTTCATTTCCGAAAGTAGCTTTTACATCATAGGTGGGTCAGCAGTGCTGCGCGGCATCTCTACACTGAAAAAAAGATTGGTAGAATTTACCATTCATTCACGCTGTATTTCACACAGAGTCAATTCTGTCCGACGAAATGCACTGAAAAAAATGAGTTAGCGTCAGATGACTAAAAATGGTTTCTATACACTAACTCAAATTGTGTGATTTGGACACACATGATTTTTGGTTTCTGTACACTAACCACTATTAGTGCTGGAAACTAATTCCGCTACTCTAATTCGCATTCGGTAGGGTTGGGTCAACCTAACCTCAAAACTGAGAGAGGAGAAAACGGCTTAGCGAATGATAACTGGACAATACTTTCAGGAAAATAAGATTTCTTAAAAGATGAGAGGTAAAAATAAACTGACCGGTTCCAAATGAACGACAGAGGAAAGGAATATCCCATAGGTACGTGCAAGTAGACAGAATTATTCTTTAGAGAGACACACACTCACACATGAAACGGTAGCGAATGTTCACACTGAATAAACATATCTCGTTCGAACACTTGAGATATTCTTTTGAAATTACGGGAGAACACGAACTATAGAAGTAAGCAGTAAGTTCACAGATTTTCGTAAAATATAAACTGAACGCGGAACGCTTTAATCGCAATTTAATACAGAAGATTGACGACTCCAACGAATATCATGCTTGTTTACTTTTTGAATCGAACAGACGATTTCTAACCTTAACAGGTTTATTTATGTTGCTTTCGAACGTTTTCAAGAAAGAGAGGACACTATAAATCATACCGGGAGTATTTACATGGTCAAACGAGCCCGAAATTTCACATTTTAATTGATTTTTACGAGCTGACGCGATTGAGGCTGTTGTACCGACGCCACTTTTTCGAAACTAAATAAATGTAACGGACAATGTGGCAGTTAGCGTTGAGGGCGAATTAGTTTGACCCGAAGGTGAATTTGTCTTACCACAGCGCTAATTTTACAGCTAGTGCTGTTTTCCAATTCTGGTTCGCGCTCTAGTAAAGTGAAGTCAGCGTATGAAGCGAATTGATTGGTGCTTCAGTACAATAAATTAGTTCTGAAGCCTAATTTTGATTCTACTTGGCGAGAACTTACCAAATTAGTTCTCAACGCTAACTACTTTTTTTTCAGTGTGGTAAACGTTACTATTTACTGGTACAGGTAAGCATTCCTCTGGCAAAATCGACTCGAAGATTGGTAGAATTTACCACGTTGCGTGAAATATAGCGTGAAGGAATGGTAAATTCTACCGATCTTGTTTTTTTTTTTCAGGATAAATGCTGTCTCTGGCAGTGCTGTTTTCTGCGGTCAGGCCGTGGAGCAGCCAGGGGGTGAACTCCTTGGTAAAATTGAATTCAGCAAACTAAGAGAAAACTCATCGGGAAAATACTTGAAAGAATGAGTTCTGCTGATCAGAATACAGTGAAAGACGTGGTAGGGTTTTAATGCAAGTTACTTTCCTTTTCTACCCTGGCGTTTAAGTCTCTGAGCTACATCTTGTGATACTGCTCATTTTAGATACAACATATGTGTCATTACGCTACCCATTCAGATAGGTGCTTTCATGGATGAGCTAGGAGCTTACTGCCGTAAGAAAAACGCCGTGTAAACTTTCGAATGTTGCCAAAGTTCCTCTCAGGAAAGATTTTTGAGAAAAGTCATGAATATTTTTCCTTTGCAATTTTGAGACACTTCGATCAAATCGCCGTTCCTCTGACTTAAGGATGTTTCTCAGTTTCCACGCGAGGCCTGTTTCATATAAGGACCCATGCTTTCTGGGGCTCATGCGGAAAGCGAAATATGCCTATACGTCAGAGGAGCGACGAAATTATGAAAAAAAAATCTAGGAAAAATTAGAAGAAAAATACTCGTGAATTTAATTTGAAAATTGTGACTTGTCAAAGGAAGTTTGACAACGTCTGAGGTTTCATACGGCGCTCTTCCTTACTACGGCAGTATCAGTGTCCCGGCCCATACTCTCCCTATGAAAGACCTAACGATTGACTCAACAACGCGACAGCGTTAATATCAATCAATCAAATCGCGGATCTATAAACCAGATCGATCGCATCTTCATCTCGCGAGTCGTTTCATGTCGCGTCGGGGGTGCTGGACGAGCGGTGTCGCGGTGGCATTTAACGCGGCGGTACGTGTCGGCCGTGGGAATTGCCTCGGAGTACGTGACGCCGTGACGTGGCCGCCCGGGCCGGGCTCACGTCCAGTCAAGCTCGCGCTGGACGCACGTGACGTCATTCGGGTTAAACGTCGCCGCGCCTGCTCCCGTGGCTATTTCGATCGTGTGGCCCTCTCTCCACGCACCGTCCACGCTGCTGGTGTATCAAGGGAGTGTTTCGGAGTTCGATTGCCCCCGAAATGGACGTGTTTCTATCAAACGGAGCTGTGTGCATTAAGACATGAGCCCTGAGACCCATAAGAATATGTGCAAAACAGGGCTCACGTCATAATGCACATAGTTCCGTTTGATAGAAATACGTCCAAATGGTGAAAAGCCCAATTTTGGGGGGATTTTCAGGAATCTTGCAAACCTCTCAGTGACTTTTCGGAACCTCCTTCCTCTTACCAGACAGGGCCAGTCCGCCAGTGCACAGAGAGAAATTTCAATACAAAAGTTTGGTTAATACGAGAAACAACCCCAGCCTTTGATTGACAATCTCAAGAGAAAATGCCAACTTTTTTTCATGACGAAATTTAAAAATAAATCCAGTGGTGAATACCAACGCCGCAATCGGAGGCATGCATTTCCCCAGTTTCGCCGTTGTTTTCTGCGCTAAATTCACCGCAAACTGTACCAAAATTAACACAAAATTTGTATTGGTGTGTTTCACTTCCTATATCAACCAAAAGTAACACGAGAACACAAATATTTTTATAAATGTATAGTGCGGCGACCCAAAGAGAAAATCAACACAAAATTTGTGTTGGTTTGTGTTTCACTTCCTATATTAACCGAAAGTAACACAAGAACACAAATATTCTTATCAAAGTAGAGCGGCAACCCAAAGAGAAAATCAACACAAAATTTGTGTTGGTTTGTGTTTCACTTCGTATATTAACCAAAAGTAACACACACAAATATTTTATCAATGTAGTGCGGTCACTCAAAGAGAAAACCTAGAGACAAATAGAGACCCTTCGATATCCCGGCAAGAGTGCCCTCTAGAGTAAAATGTGTACAAAATACAACAAGTTTTGAAAATATTTTCGGGGGAGAATTTTCGAACTCTTTAGCATCAGTCCATGCAATTAGCCGGTGAAAGGTGCCATGTAGCAATTAGTTGAAGTATGGCGTATTCGACCTAAACCCGCCTTCCCTCTAAGAAATTGATCTGGTAATGTCTATTGTCTGCAGTCATGTCTCTAGATTTTTCTCTGGCTTTGTCTATCGTTCATATCCACGGCTATGTCTATAGGTGTGTTCACGCCCTCTGTCTCAGAGCAATAGAGGCTGGAAAAGTTTT
The DNA here is from genome assembly GCF_918797505.1 of Bemisia tabaci. Lineage (NCBI taxonomy): Eukaryota > Metazoa > Arthropoda > Insecta > Hemiptera > Aleyrodidae > Bemisia > Bemisia tabaci. The sequence continues at coordinate 6,788,876 of NC_092798.1, forward strand.
CGCTTTTTAACACCGGCAACGGTGTTCTTTATATTTCAACGAGGTGCAGGTCATAAACCCACCGCAGTCAAAGCTGGACTCGGAGGGCGGTTGAACTCTTTCATAACTTGACGGATAAAAGCTCCGTGAATGTGATGAGCATGAGATTTGCTATAAAAAACAATTAGAAAGTGCACCAATACATCTACTCAAAGGCGATGTTGCCTAAATCGCTGTTATATCATTTTATATCATTTAATCTATGAATATGAATCTATAAATATAAGCGACTTTTCGCGATCGAATATATCATTCACCGTTGAATGATGTTCGACGATTGTGCATTTTTTAAAATGATGTTTGACTTCCTCGTTGGTCTCACCGGGGACCGTCGAAATCTATCAATTTAAAATTTCGAACTCACCTCGGTACTTCAATTCGATTGATACAATCGATGCCAGAAACTTCATCCGTCACCAGAATTTTTCTTCCGACCTTTCTTTTTGATGTTGTGTTTTGTCAATTCAAGTTTGCTGTTTTTGCAATTGGCTGTATTTTAATGTTTCGCGTTGTTGTATTTTCTCCTTGATTTCGTTTGCAAAAAAAATATGAACTCTGATTGGCTCCTGCTTTCATCGATCACCGGCGTCACTCAGCACTGATCAATTCGTATAATGAATGATATTCGATCGTCAAAATTCGCTTTATCTCTCTTCATTTTCAGATTTTGTACTGTCCTTCAATTTTATAAGTTGCAGTTCGTTGACAGTAATCTCCAAATACAGGCTTAATCCCCGAGTTTTGGATCAATTGAAGACATTGGTCTTTATGTGATCCTCTGCCTTATTGGCACATCACCTACGACTTTCCCTTGTATTATACAATATGTAACAACAATGTGTAACAAGAAAATTTTGAATAATTCGGTTCATTCGTTTTGAAATAATGAAGGACCCAATCAGTTATTAAATTCATAGTAGAAATTTTGCCTTATTTAATGTGGTCTTAGAGGTACCAATGTCTATGCCACGGTCGATAAAGTTGCTTTTGATTCAAATTCCTCCAATTGGACGCACTCATACTAAAAAGAACTATGTGCATAGGATTTGCCTGCAAGATAGTTCCTTCTGGCATAAATATGTCCAATTATTCCAACTTTTATGTTGAAAGTTGTCCGTTTAGAAAACAGCACAAACACGAGCAATATTTTTTAATACTGTGCCTGACTAACGTACCTTCTATCCTACCCACTCCTATCCTATGCGCTCAATGCATTACGCAGCTTCGCATTTGGGCATATTAGGCCATAAACGTTTTTAAATATGCGTATCAAAATCGCCTAAATTATCCTTCGTTCGTTTTAATTTGCCCATTATAGGCTGAAAGACCCGTGGTAGACAATCGTTCCAATATGTTCGATTAATATGATGACTTATAGACTGCGTAATTTGCGGATAGGACAGTATCCCACTATTCGACCTAAATGAAAACAGCCTAAAATATTCCTAGCTCGTTGAAAGTTGTCCGTTTTGGTTTGCAGCAACAAACTATCTCGCCGCACTGAGGAAAAATGCCACATGGGGATTCGAATGTTGCAAAATCTGGCTCGATATTACTGGTTAGTTCTCAAAAATGTGTCAGAAACACTTGAACCTCCCAATTCTTATTCTTTGCCTTTTATACTCACAATTTTACGTAAAATTCTTGAATGCTGTTTATTTTCAACTTTTATATTGGTTTCTTTATATATTTTTTCTACTTTTAACTCGTGAAAAATATTCGTAGGTGATGGGTAAGTCATTCCTTGAAATTTTTCGATACGCGTAAAAATACAAAAGCTGATCACAGGTATCTAATTGCAACCAACATTTCTATAGGCTTCTCATAAAAGCTGCCATAGTATAGCAACGACTGTTGAAGAATTTTTTAAAAAAAAAAACAATACTTGATAAAACTGTTAAAATTCATGTTTTAAGAAACTTTTCCTATGCCTTTTTCTTAAGTGTTTTGTGCTTTATCCTTGAAGAGCTGATTCCAAGATATTTCATATAATTTTTTTCTGATATGGGAAATAATATAAAAATAGATTTAAAAGTGAGAAAATGCACCGCTTAGTGGCGTCATCTGGCGGTATATCCCATTTTAAACACACGTATTTTAGCAGATTCGATCATTTTGTCATATCTTCTCCAATAATTGTTCTATTCATGAACTGTCATCATATTCAGTTCGGAAGTTTTTTACGGAAATTTTCCGAGACTTAAATTCCACTGAAAGAACATCCAAAAGCGGTTACTGAAAACATAATTTTTACAGTTTTTTTAAGAGATTTTGAATAGTGTCGTCGAATGGTCGTTGTGGCAAGAGTATATTTTATCAAAAAAACCTCGACGAGGTCCGAACGCACTTACGGAGTTTTGAAGTTTTGGCGTAAGAATTGTTTACGTAAATTTTCCCAGACTTCAATTCCACTGAAAGAACATCCAAAATCGGTTACTGGAAACATAATTTTTACTGTTTCAAGAGATTTTGAATAGTGTCGTCGATTAGTCGTTGTGACAAGAGTATATTTTATCAAAAAAACTTCGGCGAGGTCCGAAGGCACTTACGGAGTTTTGAAGTTTTGGCGTAAGAATTTTTTACGTAAATTTTCCCAGACTTCAATTCCACTGAAAGAACATCCAAAATCGGTTACTGGAAACTTAATTTTCACTGTTTTTTTTATGAGATTTTGAATAGTGTCGTGGAACATAATTTTTACGGTTTTTACAGTCGTTGTGACAAGAGTATATTTTATTCAAGAAACTTCGGCGAGGTCCGAACGCACTTGCGGCCTTTTGCCTGTGGACGGCATGGCAGTATGCCGCCGGTCGCGTCGTCGGCGTGGAGATCATGAATGGACCCATTGTTCACGAGTTCACGAAGCAGTATTTAAACGATGACCTATTGCCGCGATCCCGCTGAGCCGAGCCATTACGGAGCCGTATAATTTACTGCAATATTTATACGCCGGGGATTCTTTTTACAACCGGACGCCGGGGAGCAACAACAACATATTCGAATCCAGCGTGACCCCTAATCGCTATTGAATCGCATTATAATCAGGGCTCTCGCAGGAGATCGGATAGGATTGGAGTTGGATGCGCCGAATAATGGACTTGACATTTTTAGTGGTCGAGTGAAAACGCACGAAGATTTCCTCGAGAAAATTATGAATCGGATCACGATCGCGCGGGAACAATACTACTGAGCAAGAACGGCGTATGTGCATTCAGATGTTGCCGGGTTGCTCTCGAAAAAATATGTATTTTTAAAGAAAATTGTGAATATTTTACTTTGAAATTTCTCAAGGTCTTTTAAGAAAATTTCTGATTTTTAAGAGTTCTTGGACATTTTTTCAAACATCTTGAGACTAAAAAACTGCAGTAAATCTGTCAAGAGTTTTTCACCACTTCATCAAAAAATACCCAAAGAGGTTTCCTCACAAAAATTCCATATAAATTTATTTGAAAGTATTTTTTTTTTTTTAAATTATAACTTGTTTTTAAAGTACTCTCAAAAGTCGTTGCTACTGGAGTAGGGTACATTTAATCGGGAGGAGTTGTCAAAACTAATAAGCTTTAATCGCGCCTAAAATTTTTTGAAAAACTAGACGCAAAATATTCCTTCTTTTGTTAACTTTATCAAATTTCGTAAAACTTTCGTAAAAACTAGAATTATGATGCATTATCGCGAGTAGTTTGGTATCCGCGTCTGCGTTCGCGTTCGTGATGTGACTGATAACCCTAGTCCGTTTAGAAAAATCGGTAAGAAAAGGTTTTACGAAATTTGGCAAAATATTCGCAAGTTTCCCACAAATTTCATGTTTCATCAAAGGGAATTTGGCAACGTTCGGAAGATCATACGGCATTCTTCCTTTACACGACAGTGCGAGCTTTTGATCCCGAGTCTAGGTTTGATTTATCGAGCTGAAAACGAGATCGGTCGCCAATAACCGCCCAACTACCGGTGAAAATCGCGTGCGGTTACGTGGTTCTTGATTTGTATGGCATTTTAGTGGCGTTTAAGGGGGTCAAGTGCGTGAGGCCGCGCCACGCGCGGAAATTGATTGCGAGGCGCGCGTGGATTGATTTCACGTGATGACGGGGGATCTCGGGCCAAGACAGCCTGTGATTTTGAAACGATCTCGGTGGGTCGCTGTGTAATTTTGAGTCTGATTACCGCCCGGCGAGAAGATGAGCGTGTTTAAGTGATTATTTTGGTTCTGGAGCAAGGATCAACGATAACTGGATTCATTCGGCGAAAAAGAAGTGGGATTTTTGGAAGAATGCAGTCTTTTAAAGGCAGAATCATCATTATTAGCACCAGCTTTCTGACTCCTTGAACTTTCAATTTTTGTCATAGTTCGTTCTAGTGATCTACTGAGCCGATCTTCATGATTTTTGAGGCTAACAATAGGAGGTAACCTCTAACGATAAGCATACAAAACATGGTCCGAAATGCCGAATAAAATAGGGAGCGATTAAAAATTGGGTAGAGAAGGCTAAACCATTTAAAACACAAAAGGCATAGGACGTTTCGAACCGGCTCACTTTCAGCTGGAAATACCACGGAAAAATAAATAAGGAATTGAGTGGTGACCTTACCCCAGTCGTCACCACGTAATCCAGGGCCGGATAAAGGGGGTGGCTACATGGGCCGCGGCCCATGGCGGCAAATCTAAGTGGCGGCAAAAATTTGCAATTTTTTTACGTGGAGGTATAAAAAAATCGGATTTAGAAAAAAAAAGTACAAACGAGAAAAGGCGACAAAATCACTCATTTCTTGAGAGTATAGTAATTTCTAATTTTGTCGTCTCTTAGAGATACAAGAGATAGCACCTTGAATTAGTCGAGTTAAGAGAGAAACATAACACGCAATTTGGCCTGGAACGGCGCGACTTAGAGAGAAATGATGACGAGGACTTGAGATGAAAAGGAGAAGCCCTCGGCGCGGCGATCGGCATGTAATACATATTGGCACCTACAAGACTGCACGAATACTTCACGCATTGCATCAAACACAGTGCGGTCATTGCGGTCAGCGTATAACGGATAGCGCCTACAAGAATGCATGAATACCTCATATTGCGGCAAACACAGTGCGATCAGCGTGAGGCGCATAGCGCCTACAAGACTACGTGAATACTTCACGCATTGCGTCAAACACAGTGCTACGAGGCGCGGCAGCGGAAGTTAAAATCATTAAACCACATATCGACGGTGAAAGTCGGCAATCACATAACTCGTTTGCGGTGTCTGAAAATATCCGCCTCTACGTCATTTTTTTAAAGGAGAACAAATTGATATTATTTCTTGAAGTTTTTGCAGAATTTTCTTCGCATTGAGAAGAAAAATCATGACAGTTTTAAAGAATTGCCGTTGAGTAGTTTTCCATTTAAAAAATAAAGTATGACAGGAAGTCTGCGACGTCGCAAACCGAGTTATGTGATTGCCGACTTTCACCGTCGATACATGTTTGTTCTTTCATAATTTTTTCGTTCATTTCTTGTGAATGGAAGGCCTTGTCCACACAGAGATAGGTTTACAAAACTTAACTTTCGCGCAAAGTTCCGTGAACTTTTGCTAGTAGTGTTGACATGGCTTTCCCAAAAAATGTGCTCAAATTTTGAAATTTTATCCAGGTATTTTAATCATAGGTGATGGTAAAGTGGAGACTTTTGACATTGAAACAAAACAATGTAAATGTTTATTATGTCTCAATGTGTGCTTGGGATCCACCGGCCGGACGATTTTATTGATTTTTTCTACTATCAGCAGGTGATAACCTTTGAATGAGCCCAATTTCTTTCCATTTTCAAATACCACCTATGCTCAGTAGATTTTAGATTTTAGGACGAGATTTCTTATCATCGCAAAAATATCTACGATTTTGCAAAAAGTTTGTTTCGTTTAACTCTTGCTTCTGTTCCTCTTTGATCGAACTAAACAGAAGCTCAAAGAATTTTTAAACAGAAGATAATCATGATTTTGGGCTATTAATTATCTTTCCTCGCAAATACAAAAATTAAGACGTTTAAACTTGCGCCCCTAGATTGAGAAAACCAAACCATACAAGCATTAAAGAAGATGTCTTACTCAAATTCCTAAAACAAGGCACCGAGTAGAAACATAACGCCACACAGTGGATCGAGTCAATAGGAGAGGTTGGACAAAATTTGGAAACTTTAAACGCTTATAACTCCGTTTTTACAAAACTTATAGGTTTCAAGAGTGATTTCATTGGAGTTTCCGTGGAATTTCCCTTCAGAAACACCCCTTAAAAATTGAATTTGTGACAAAATAAACATCAAAATTTGCAGTTTTAGTCAAAAATTTCACGTCCGACCTCTCTAATCGACTCGATCCACTGTGCGCCATAACCTCCCGCTATCACTGTAAACAAGTGATTTGTGAAGGCGCCCAGCTCGTAAAAAATTTCAAACTGCATTCTGGACGTATGAAGATCGTTTCCGCCGATGTGTGAATGAAATACGCGGCGAGCATGCATCGCGCACAGCCACAAAATCGTTTGACGTAATCAGGTGCTAAGAGTGAGCAAGAGGTTCAACCACGATTGCCGCGGTGTGTTTCGAGGTGAACTTTCTTTGGTTTTCTTACTTCTCTGAACCTCCAACACCCGGAACAGCTCGCAGTCTCAACTGCCTTGGAAATCAAAACGTTTTGAAGTGAAGTGGCACGCATATTTGGACCTATTTCTATCGAACGGAACTATGTGCATTATGACGTGAGCCCTGTTATGCGTATATTCTTATGGGTCTCAGGCTCATGACTTAATGCAAATAGTTCCGTTTGATAGAAATACGTCCATTTCAGGCTTTCCGTTAATTTTCTGTCGAGTATTTCAGATAGGAAGCAGTGACGAAGCGTGAAAGATCCATTATCGATATGTCCCTATTTGAAGCCATAGTAAAGAATCGATTATTAAGGTGTCCGTTGCGAACACCCTGCTTATCGATCTTTATACATAAGTTTAAATGACGGGTCAATCGACAAATCGCAAAGCTCGCCAAGCCATTGGAGGAAGCAATGTACACTACACAATCATACATTTGGCATTCAACTCCTCAGGAAGATATTAACGTGCGCAGTTGTAAACACTGGTGCTACTGTGCTGAGAGGAAACTAAAGTGTGAATATTTGGAGTTTGCCAAATGTTTCTGCTAAAATGTAAATATTTTCTGGGAAGCGTGTGAGAGTTTTTTTTTTTTTTTTTTTTTTTTTTTTTTTTTTTTTTTAATATTTGATGGAAATTGTATTCGAAATTCAATCAAGTGTATCCCAAAATCGTGGAAAAACACTTATACTCATTCTCAAAAATCGATCTTTTATTAGAGGGTTGCATTCGAAATATGTTTACGACACGACGTTTATTCCTAGCATTTTAGAGTGGAACAGGTGGAACATATTGCGTGACTAATTAATGAGAGAAAATGAGTTTATACCGTATTGGAGGAAGTTTGAAGAGCTTTAATTTTGAAAAATCTTTAATACCTTAAAACAAGAAAGTTGCAAAATGTTTAAAACCGTTATTACCGTTAGGCGAGCAGCAGGAATTTTATTTGATTTTGAATAAAGTGACCTTCCAAAGTTACCAAAAGTCCTTACTCTCCCCATATAGGTACTCGGATTTTGATCCAAAGAATACGCACTTACAGCCTGGCGGTTTAACCCTGGAACGCCTTTGTAATAAAGCCAGCTAGTCTAGTAACCATTACCATTCACTGGAAAAAAAAAACACATTGGAACTAGAGACCAGACTCTTGAAAACATTGACAAGAAACAATACTCTTGATTCAATCGGATTTTTGCTTGAATCAAAACGAAATCCGCCTAAATTAAGTGGCTTGGTTCTTAATTTAAGCCAGATTCTGATTGAATCAAGAGTACTTTTTCTTGTCAATGTTTTTAAGAGTCAGGACTCTAGATCCAATGTGTTTTTTTTTCCAGTGTTCTTTTTCATCCGTTCATCATTCTCGCCATATTTATTTATGTAAAATTCCCTCTTCCTCGATGCATTTGCGAGTTTTTTTCTCATGTCGCAGCCCGGCGGACAACACTGGGTGAAACATAACACATGCTCATCCGAGTGCCAATGTGCCCGGGCGCGCCCCCGCCGCGTTTTTCAGATCCCCATCGCCAAGCACGATTTCACGAAACTGACCGGAAAACGGGCCCCCTAACACGTTGCCGGATTCTAATTTTAATTTATTAATGCGAATAATACAGGGTGGAACGTGGGTGTTCGAGCCGAGTGGGCAACGGGGGAACAACTGTTGCACGCCGCGCTCGACCACCGGGCTTGGCGGGTGTCAATCTTGGATGCCGCGGTTTTGTCGAAAATTAACTGCTCTTATGAAACAGATGCTCGGCTTCGGGCTTCCTGCACGAGGTGAAGAGTTGAGCTGGTCAATTCGTGCGTGGAACGGCGGGTGTCGAGGGGCATCTTGAGCGCTTTTGTTGGGCAGCCTCGAGAAACGCTGCGTTTCTCGATAAGTTTTGTAGTAGAATCTCAAGGAATTTAGATGGTTCCTCAACTTTGGCTCGTTGGATTTTGAATACTATTGAAAAATGCACAATTGGACTGCATTTTGCAATTAAGAACTATAATTTCGGCCCGGTTTAAAAACAACGTATGTGCCGTTAGTTTCCCTATGCACATACTTGTTTTTTCAGATGAGTTGGAATTTATAGCTCCAAATTGCAAAATGCAGTCCATTTAAAAATAATAATAAAAAAAAAAAAAAAAAAAAAAAAAAAAAAAACTGGTCCGATCAATCAAAAAAACATGGCCTGCTGAAGAAATTTCTGGTTAAATCGACCGTAACCGTAAGTCACTCTGCGACATCTGGGAATACAGAAAGTGCCCTACTGAACTAGTGCATTCTTGTTTTTATTGATGAACACAGATGCGATGACACACAAAAATGTTGTGTGAGATTTCATTAATACAAATATTAAACGCAAAATTATGTCGTTCTGGTGGAGATCTTCTACTTTTTTGCCACACCTTCAGTAGCAAACCAAATACCAAATTTGATCAAGCCGGAAGGTTTTATTTTCAGCCGAAATGGGCGGTAGCTTCAAAAACCCACCATAATCAGTTTAATTTCATTTGGTGGTGGGTTGCTTTCGTTGCGCTGATCTGACCTCTCTCTTCAAGCCAAATTCAGAATTAAAATCCTCCAACACACTTGAAAGCCCCACCGGGTCATCTTTTAGCATTATCAAATGGTCAGTCAGCGTGACCTTTTACTTATTGTTAGTACGACAAGCATCTCAATTACACCAATGACGTCATCGTTAATAGACTCCCCCGGACCCGGCGAGCGCAGTTAGCCGCGGCGAGCATTCGCGCAGGCGCACCGACGAGCAGTAACAAGGCGTGAATGATCGATTATCGATATTTCCCCATTTGAACCTATGGTAAAGAATCGATTATTAAAGTCTCCGTTGCAAACACTCTGGTTATCGATACTTTTCCATAGGTTTAAATGCAGATCAATCGATATATCGCAAGCACCGAAGAGCATACGGTGTGGGTGGAGGTGGCGGTAGGAGAAAGTGAAGCCATTTCCACCGCCGCCTCTGCCTCGCTAATCAAGAACCGCATAACTACGAGGGAAATGGCGGGTGGATACGCGGTTTTCGAGCGGGACCAAGAAGGAGGGGGTGTCATCCGCAAACAGCGAGTGCAGGTTGCGCCAGCCAGCGCGATGCATCGTCGCTGACCCAGCGCGCATCTGTTGCAACGACCCCGATGCGGAGGGGGGGGGGGGGGGGAGGAATGGCTCGGTAATTATTACGGATGAAATTCGCGGGCGACACATGCGGAAAAAAGATGCGATCGCTTTTATGGAGGGCCGAAAATGGTCGGGGTGTTTCCTAGTTTAGTGGATTAGGTCCTGGCGAGGAAGGTGATGTTCGAGCGTCGAGCTAATTGACAATTGAGCGGTGTTTTGTTCATTTTAACGATGCAAAGACCATGTTGCGGCAGACTGATTATTGAAATTGATAGACGAAGTGATAGACATAGGGAGAATGGAGCGATCCTACAGGTTGAAATGGGTGGTTCCTAGAGAAAATGATGGACTAACTATCGGTTCTCTCGTGGGTTGGTAGTTAGTTTAATACCTACCTCGTTTTTTCCATTGCAACCGCCCGCTTCCACCAATAGGATCCATCCATATCTCTTTGTCTTCTATGTCTATAGCTTTGTCTTTCAATTTCAATAATCGGCTCGCGGGTCAAATTTTGGGCGGAAAAATGATCTGCCCCTTTGAGGTGTTATGCAACGCGAGGTGCGCGCGACCAAGTGAATTCGAATTTTTGTCAGGGCACTTCTACAGTCTCCCCGATAACGTGGTACTTAAATGCTGCATCGATTTGTCAAAATTAATAAATAAAATAAATAATCGCTAAACGCTTGCTATGAAAATAAACTATTATTTTCAGGGGGAAATATAACCTCCGTAACTGTACCTGAAATTTTCTACGAAATTATGGCCAGTTTCCGGATTGTGTGATGAAGTATAATTTGGACGTATTCCTGCCAAACGGAACTATGTGCATTAAGACATGATCCCCGAGACCCAGGAGAATAAATTCATAACAGGGCTCATGTCATAATACACATAGTTCCGTTTGGTAGAAATACGTTCATTTTTGTTGGAGACTTTAACGCCCGAGCAAGAAAGCATACCGTCGAAATACTAATCTTGTACACTGAGAAACATTAGTGAGTATGTTTACCGAAGTAGTGATGTCTCAAATGAACTCTTAAAATTTTGAAAGTTTGACCAAGAATGTTCAAAATATTGAAATCAAAGGTCGAGGCTAAAATTTATGAATTAGAGAATACACAGTACACTCGTAAACATCGGCGTTCATTGATGCTCAACAACGCCTTATCATTCGGAAAAGTTTCACCAAATGATAACGCGTTTGACTTATTATACTATGAGACTCTTTCTATAATCTTCACAAAATACTTACTAACATCTATCATAACATCCGAATAATTTTATTATAATTATTTTGGGCCCAAAGGAAGAGGCTGCTAAAAAATTATTAGGTTCACGCCAGGAAATATAACGTGACGAAGAGTTGTGAAACAAGAGACAATAATTTGGACGTATTTATGTTAATAGGAACTATGTCTCACGTAAACCCTATGCACATAGTTCTTTTTAGCATAAATACGTCCATTTGATCAACATAAAGCACCTGGGCCAGTTGTGAAGCACGTCATGAACACGACAGCTGTCAACTGGTGCCGCAGGCAATTCACACTCATGGCGATTACTGCGATCAGTGTCCTCCTCATGTCAGCTATTGACCTCTCTATGTTGCCAAACTAAGCACTCTTTTCTACTTGATAGATTTTTGAATGAGTCTTGATAGGAGGCGTTCCGACACAGAAAAAAAAAAGTTCGGTAAATCCGAACTAGTTAGGATCATATGGAACCAGGTTTTGTTCGGTGCACACAACCGAATTATTCGGTCTGTTCAACCGAATTGTTCGGTCTGTTCAACCGAATTGTTCGGTTTGTGCGACCGAACCATTATAAATTCTTACAGTTCGGTTCAGTGGACCGAACAGTTCAGCTGAGCAGACCGAATAATTCGGTCGTGTGTACCGAACCAAGTCGTGGTTCCATATGATCCTTACTAGTTCGGATTTACCGAACTTTTTTTTCAGTGTAAAATAAGCGACTTTTCTTCAAAAGTCTCATCAAAGCAACGAACATACAATGAATTTGATGAAACTTCACTCAACGGCGAAATATTCGTGATTACATTGGTGACTCGGTATCTCGTGAGTTGTTTACATATACCGTCACACAGTGGATCGAGCCAATTAGAGAGGTCGGGCATGAAATTTTCGACTAAAACTGCAAATTTTGATGTTTATTTCGTCACATTTTAAATTTCAATGGGTGCTTCTGGGAGAAAATTTTAAGAGGAAGCCAATGGAACCACTTTTGGAACCTCAAAGTTTTGCATAAACGGAGTTATAAGCATTATTTACAGTTTCCAAATTTTGTCCGACCTCTCCTATTAACTCGATCCACTGTGAGTCGTTCCCCGAACAAAGGAACGTAACTCCACTAAATTTACAAAATTGGCTCAAACAATTAAATTTTCTACCAAAATTTACCTCTGCAATTTTCGTCCAAATCCTGATTAATGGGACCATGGGATTATAAAGAAAATCAGTGAAGTTTTCAGCTAGAAATGCCAAAGATTATTCTGTTAAAAATGCAATTTGGGAGGCAAAATTTGGCAACATTGAAATGTAGTTACGTTATTTTGTGAGGGAAACGACTATATGTAGAATGCACACGATTCGGGGTCAATGAAATATTAGGAGGGGCTAAGCCCCTCTGATACCCAGCCACCCATATGCTTTCGTGTTGCCCAAATCAGCGAACCTCAACAAGTAGCAGAGCAAGGTTTTGTTGAATGTATGAACCAGCCAACCACGACAACTCATTAACACGCGGGTTGAGCCACCTCTTTTTATTCCTATCCTGTTTGATTCCTTTTCTTCCTCATATAAGTGAATCTTGGTTGTTCAGAATTTTCTACAATTTTCTATTATTTCCTATGAGAGGCAATCATTAATGGAGATGTTGCATGTGTGAGGAATTTGCGATTTGACTGTTGATTCTTATGTAAAGGTTCGCGAGAAACACGATGGTCCCCCTGGTTTTCTCTGAAATCAACTCCCAAGCTCAAAAAAGCTCTCAAGTTGAGACCAAAATGGAGGGGATATCCCACGCTATCCTGAGAGTCTACCTCTACATCGATACAAACTCTCCATGCAAAGATATGGAGCAAATACATCAGCAGTGATGCCGTGTTTTCAGTTTTGGAGTCCCTAAATAAAGTGGCAGCCCTGTCAATGTATTTGCTCCCTATCTTTGCATAAAGTTTGTTTTGTTGTAGAGGTGGACTCTCAGGATAGCGTGAGATATCCCTCCATTTTGGCCTCAACTTGAGAGCTTTTTTTGAGCTTGGGAGTTGATTTCAGAGAAAACCAGTGCCACCATCGTGTTTCTCGCGAACTTTTACATAAGAATCAACAGTCAAATCGCAAATTCCTCACACATGCAACATCTCCATTCCGAAAAAAGAACCATTCAAATCCGTTCTTTGAAAAATGTCCATTTAACTATATTTATAAGAAATAAGCAAGAGTCTTAATTTTTCTACTAACGAACTGAAATTGGTATCGCTAAATACCACCTAATATATTAACTAAATTCAGATTAACTGCATTTCACGCTGCCTAATTTCTCTCGTGTTTTATTTTTTATCAGAGAACTAAACTACTGAAAGCCTCTAACCTCTCTGTGAATTGACTCCAAATTATGAAGGATATACTCACAAAATTTTAAGTTTCAGTGCTTCTGTTTAAGATAAAAAACATCGAAGAACATTTGGCAACGTCTCATGTAGTTAGGTTCATGTATCCCTGGTAAAAATTGGCGATAGGAGCTACGTTTCAAAATACCATAGGAGTTCTTACAGCCGACTAAAGAAGGCTATTGAAAATCATAAAGCTGGCTGTATAAAGCAGAGCAAATCATATAGCCGGGCTATACGAAGCTATAAAAAAGTATACAGTCGGGCTATAGTTCCTATCGCCGGGCTTTACACTTTATCGCCATATTGGCTATAAAAGGCTATGAGAAATTGTGTAGAAATTCGTGTGCTTTGAAAATCCTTAAGTTTGTCCGGAATCACCTTAATATTTACAAAACACACATTATATTTCCCTTTACTACATATTTTTTTTCTTTAATTAAAATGAGAATAATCCATACAGAGTGTGCAAACATTTCAAAGTCATGAGTTGAAAAACGCTGACTCCACGAGATTAAATATAAGAGCTTAACACAAAGCGGAGCGGCGGCGCACTAGCGCCTACAAACCTAACAGGGATACTTCACGCATTGCGCAATACGTGAAGTATCCCTGTTAGGTTTGAAGGCGCCAAATGCCAATGCGCGTTTCGCGCTGGCTGCCCGCCCGCCGCGCCGCGCCACAGCGTGTCACGGCGCTTGAAGCAACTATTTCACACCAGAGGTATTGCACAGTATCATACGAAATTGCAGGCGCTCCAACATGTTAGGAGTGGCAGGCATCCTTCAAAAGTACAAAGCTTTCCTCGCAAAATAAATCAAGATACTACGGCACAAAAAGAGAGCGGTAGTCCAAAAACTAACTAAGTCCTAGTATCCGTAATTAGTGACGTTTAGAATAAACTTTATCGTCTGGCTGTTGCTTAGTCGCCATCGGCTATGAAGAAATTGTACAGCCGGCTACAGAAGCTATTGAAAATCTTACAGCCGGCTTTAGGTCCATAGTTTTTTGGAACACACATTCTACTGCCAATTTTTACCAGGGCAGGTTAAATCCGTTCATATGCTCGTTTTCGTGCAAACTCAAAATGATTTTCCTCAAAGACAACTATTTTTCTGATGGTGATCATTTTATTTCTGACTCCTCTATTTTTGTACACTGGTTTACGGTAGTTGGAACTTATCAAACTCCGGGACGAATGTTATTAACCAAATATTTAAAGTTTTATCAAATGTATGCGGCAATGGAAATGAAAATTAATAAATGCAGCCTGTAATAAGACCATCAATGTTCCATATTTAGCACAATACTTACCTAATTTTTCGCCCTAACTATGTCGTAAATATCATTTCGGAATATCCGGTGAATAAATTGATTCTTACAAAACTCTGAGGTAATCGCTTATTCGTCACTGCGTGTCAATGTCACAACTCTGATCAATAACTGCCGAAGTGTAAACGGGTCGGCAAAAATCATCACGCATGAAGATTACCAATTGATATCAAGTGACATCCCATAAGCAAAGCATAAATTTTAAGGTTCCATGGAAGAAGTCGACACTGAAAATCCCTAACCACATATCTTGTTTGCAGTGTTTTAAAATATCCGGTCCATTATTTTTTTTTTTTTTTTTCTTTTTTTTTGAATTTTTTTTTTCTTTTTTTAGAACAGGTCAATATGATGTTTTCTCAAAATTGTTTTCGTAGTGAGGAGAAAAATCACGAACATTTTAAAGCCTTAACGTTTAGTAGTTTTCCAATTAAAAAATCAATGTCAGGAAGTATGCAACGTCGCAAACTGAGATACATGGTTCATCCATATGACTTCAGATTCAGACGATTTTACTACTTGAGGAGCTTTAATCAAGAGGTTATATCCGTTCCCACGCTTCATGAAAAAAATTGTAATGAAAAGCATCCATTTTCCACCCAAAAAACCATACCCTTTGCGTTTAAACAAAGTCAACTTAATATTAGTAACAGCTCTCGGTTTCCAGTAAAGTTAATTTGCTTCTTTCCGGTTTCCCTTATTCAGTTTCCTTCCTGTTAAACATTGAGAAAAAACTAATTCAAAATCAAAATTATATACGAGTGCATGAATATTCCAAACAAATCGATTGATAACACTGACAGACAGGAGAGGCCACAAGCTGCACGGCAGAAAATTCAACATCGTGCTAATTTTTGAAACTTCAGAACAATATACCACCAATTTGCCTTTTTTGGAAAAATTGTGGGCTTGAATTACCGACCCTAAAATATTCAAGAATTCATTATGGTGAGATTTGGCCCTTATTTAAAAACTGTACCAACGGGTCCAGGCGAATTTTGGATTATCGTGCTGTTTCTAATTCCTAGACTGTAAAATTGTAGGTTTCCCATCGCTACCTCCCGCTTAGCCCCTCGCTATGCTTCTCCGTCCAAAGCTAGTATCACAGCGAGCAATCGATCGTCCATCTTTTCATCCTGGTCAGTGTCAGAGAAGGATTCAGATGATTGCGCAGGGATTACACAGTTCCACTTTTGAGCCAAATCGTGCAAAATTCGAGGCATCGAAGAGGGAGATTCAGGACTCCTTGTTTATGGGTATCATCGTAAATTGGGAAATCGGACGGGCTCTTAAGTAAAGCACTCGGTTAAACATTTTCTCTTCAAAATAGTTTCCGTAGAAAGTGATCCATGCAGATATTTAATGTTTCTTAACTCGTGAATTCGAACCTCCCGCTCATGAAAACGCAACGGCCTACGTGACTCAACTCGCACACTAAACAATACAGTGGTAGTCTCTGTGATACGAAAATATTGCAACCTCAATTTTGACTCTTTTGCTCAGCTATGGCAAATTGTTTACACTTCCAACAATAAAGGATGGGAAAGGATCAATGCTCGATTGAGAAAGCCTTCCGAAACCGTTTTAAGGTGCGATTCGACTCATATAGAGTATATCGTTTCTTGTGAGCAAGCAATCAATATTTCCCGTAGCCAATGTGAAATAAAAACGCTAATATCTTCGTCCGGAGTTGATTTCAGAAATTTCCTATGCAAGAATCGTACTACACACGAGATTCTGATTATGAAACATGTATTAGAATGCTTAAATTCGTACCTCGTCCAGAGGTCCATCCTGCCGTGCTGAGGAAAAACGCTGTATGAGTCTTCAGACGTTGCCTGGTCTCCTTCAATCCAAGATGAATTTGCGTAGAACATTGTGAACAATTTTTTCCAAATTTTCAGACAATGGAGAATTTGCACACAAAAATGTTATTGCTTCATTTGAGAGTGCCTAACAAGCTGAGTTCGCAGTATATTTCATAATTATTTTCTAACATGGGGCATTGGGGAAATATAGATTTAAAAGTGAGAAAATGTGCCGCCTTATGATGTCATCTGCCGCATTTTCCATTTAAACACATGTATTTTAGCAGATTAGGTTATTTTGTCATATTTTCTCCAATAATTCATTTCCTACGTGACATAAGGGCGTAACTACCCTCTGCAATGAACCCTGTCCTCCATACTATTCAACGCTTTTCTGGGCTCATCTCAATGTGTAGTCACGCCCTTATGTCAGCCAAGTGACGAATTGTCCAATTTAAAAACCAAGCATATCATCGTACTCAGTTTTCCTAGCAGTATCAATTTAAAGATGAAATTCACAAAATTTAAGACACCTCCCTGCAAAGTCTCTATTTCATTCGATATCTACACTGAAATAGATATCTGAACATTTCTAGGAAATATATGCACAACCTTCCTCAAAAATACATGTTTTATCCGGGGATATTTGGCAACTCTCGAATGTTTATACGGCTTTCTTCCTTAGTACGGGTGCATTGGCGAGTGAAGGAGCAGATTTTCTTAGAGCATCCTTGTGTTTCCAGCGGGAAGCGTGCAACGGTGGTCGCTTGCACGGTGGCCGATGGCGGAAGTGGCGGGACTTTGAAGCGTCTTGTCTCTGGTCAGCGGTCGTTGGTCGCCGCGCCGCGCGCCGGGTCGGTAAACGTATGCATTAGCGTGCAAGACTCAACCGCTCCGCCGCCGTGCTTTCGGCTTTCGGCTGGACTTACGTCTCAATCGACGTCCGACGTCGAACACGGCCTCTCCGCTTCCGCCTGACTTTTGAATTCGACACGGTGACGTCGAGTCGGTGCCCTCTTCTCGTCGTAGGGTCACCGAGAAGCCTCTTGCAGATTGTTCTAGTCGCAATTTCCAGCTACAAAGCCTCTCGAGTAAGTTGAATCTCGGGTCCAGCATCTAATCGAAACTGACTATGATCAATATTCATAGTGAATCCGTAGATGGACCGAATTTAATAGAGGAGCACCAAATGGCATTTCAATTACATACTACATGTGTGAATATTCTCCTGTTATGACTCAAAGTCGCGAGAATATATTTATGAACGTGATGATAGTGGTTGAACTTTGTCCTTAACATTGAGTTTTATGGAGGAATATAATTTCAAACCTCCTTTTCTCGGTTCGAACTTGATTCAACTTGGTGCTTCTTTATTAATTTTGGTCCAGATAGCTTTTCTTCTTAGAAAAACGCCTTATGGTTTACAGGAAGATCAAGGAATGTTTATGGAAACCTCTTCTAACGTAGCATCATAAGACGGACAATTCTTCCAAAGCTAGAGTGAAATTCAGTAGTACCTATAACTGTGGGCATAGATCCTTACAAGGGATTAAAATGATTTTCCAATCCAAAAAATTAGAAAACGCAAAAGAAAACATAATAGGGATTTCGCAAATAAAGGTAGGTCCGTTACTATCCCCATTTATTTATCCCCTGAAAATTTGAAAAATTGTGGTATTTTCCCCCTTGTATTTTTTATTTTTTGCAGCCGAAAATCATTTTCGTTCCTTATATGGTTCATTTTGTCAGTCAGAAACCAATTTCCAACTAATATCACTCGAATGCATTGGAAGTTCGACTTTTTTACACCCAACTTCCTCGCCCTGAAGCTATGTATGACTGGTCACCAGAACTGATCATTACTTTTCGATTATAATTCGATTCAAGCCGGCGATCGGCCGTCACGACATAGTGCGAGGCGACATAGCGTGTGCCTTTCGTTTCATCAATAACCGCAAGATTAATGACTTCGATAGCGGGTAATAACCTATACTACGAGGAGCACCGTACGTCCGTAATTCCACGCGAGAAGCTCCCGATCTACCTACTGCAGTATTGTTAGCCGCGACTTCGATCGGAATCTGCACAACTATTACTCAAACACTGCACACTGGGTCGTAAAATCCCTTTCTAACAGGAAATATTTTTCTTGTGTGGAGGACGGTTGCAATTTCTACCCGACATCTTTGCCTCGTCCGTCAGTGTTTTCAAAAACCTGCAGTCCGTGAAGTGAGGATGTCGATCTTCAGCGGAAATTAACAGTTGTTCGTGAAGAGTGCCATAATAGATATAACGGAGAGTATGGTGTGCGCGGTATACTTCTGAAACGGACTAACTTTTCTGCCTCATTCGTAAGAGTATACCTATCTGTATATGAATACCAATCGAAAGTATGTCGCTTTTGAGATGAGTGAAGAAGATGACGCCTTTTTCGGGATGATCTCTATTTGTTTCTGCTGCTGTCGTGGTTGATCAATCCTATCATTTGCACACATCCATCACTAAAACCAACGATACATAATTCAGTTTTGGAATGCCGTTTAAGACACTGCATCTTACCGAAGACAGCAGTAAGTCCAGGAGAAACGCTTTAAGAAAGTACACCAAAAAGTGTCATGAACCTTCGCCAGTTGCCAAATTTCCTTTGATCAAATACGAATTTATAGGAGAACTTGTGAATATATTCCGTTCAATTTTTCAGAGAATTTTTTTCGTAATTAGATTTATAACATCTGCAACTTTGAGGAAAAAATATTTATAACTCTGCTCCAAAATATACATTTTATCGGAGGAAAGTAGGCAAATCTCAAATGTTCATACGGCGTTTTTCCTCAGCACGGCAGAGCGTGGGCAAATAATTGTTTTATGGCAGCGATTTAACAAAAAATGGCTAAAAAAATGTAAAAAAATTGGCTTAAAATTTTGAGTATTACCGCTCTCCTCTGTATAGCGGCAGCATGGGGCGCCGGTGGTAGGATGGGTGGCGTGCTTTGCGATATATCGATTTTTATGCCATTTAAACCTATGGAAGAGGATCGATAGACAGGATGTTCGCAGCGAACACCTTAATAATCGATTCTTCACCATAGGTTTAAATGGCATAACAATCGATACATCGCAATTCACGCCACGCCACTGGATGGGTGCGCTACTAACCTTGGCCCTCGGAATGCGAGCAGCGGCATAGCGTACGCGCATAATAGCGTGTCAAGCGGCCATTAACGCAGCTGGATCATCCGGCGTTATCGCGCGTTAGCCGTCCGTGTTCCCCGGGCCTTGCCACCGGCACCACCGGCTGGACTCGGTCTCCGACAACGACGTTGTTGCCCAGACACAGGAAGTGGCGAAAGTGGAGCTGCCTTCGCACAGACATCGTCCTGTGCATCTTCACGCCCCGCCGCCGCATTTAGATGCAACTCTGCCGTTCTAAAGTGGCAGATACACTTGCGATTGCGCTTGTTGAAAATGAAACACCAATAGGAAACCAGGGTTTCGATCGTTCGCCGTCGAGCTATCGAAATCCTCCTTGCCTATTGGTGTTTCGCTTTCAACAAGCGCTTGTAACTCGCAGGTGCATCTGGGCCTTAAGTGGAAACGCCGTATGGGCTTTCGAATGTTGCCAAATTGCCTTTTAGGAAATGTTTCCTGTTCAAGAAGGCTATAAATATTTTGCCTTGACATTGTCAGACACTTTAGATTAAATTACAAACAAAATTCTCCGAAAAATTTGAAGAAAAATATCTGCGAATTTTCCCGGAAATCTGTGAGTTGTAGGAGGAGATTCAGCAGCGTCCGAAGGCTCATACGGCGTTCTTTCCTTAACACGGCAGAACTGCCGCGCAATCGGCAATAGTGATTTCGCAATTCGACAATATTGTTTTTCCTCCATTTGAATCCATCACAAATATCAATTTTGGTCGCGCTTGCCAAGAATCGATTGTTAAACATACATTTAAATGGAAGAGGAATAGAGTCGCCAACTTTCAGGAAAACCTCTGCGTGACACTCGGGCGCATTCGCGCGGGAATTGACTCTCCGAAAAATCGCTCAGTTTTTAGTTTCGATGCGTGGAAACACTGTTATAAATGGAGTAAAAAGTAAAGTCGGTGCCGGAGTCTATATAGCGCTCACAGACCCCGCATGATATGAATCGTAAAAGTGAAATTAGCACTATAAAACGTATGTTACTCCGCAAAAAGAGTATATGTCGCTCGGTTTAGCGTAACTCGGAGAATAGATTCCGCTCTGCATCCATACTTCCGTGCTACGGAAAAACGCAGTATGAACATTCGAGAGTCGCCAAATTTCCGTCTATAAAATGTTTATTTTTAAGGAGAGTTATGAATATTTTCTCTTGAAATTTTCAGATAATTTAGGGCTGATTGCGAATAAAATTCTCTGAAAATCGGAGGAAAAATATGCATAGATTCCCCTGAAAAATTATATTTTATCTAAGGAAATTTGGCAACGCCTGAAGGCTCATACAGCGCTTTTTCTCAGTACGACAGCATATCACTTGTGTGGAGAAGGAGAAGAAATGATGAAAAAAAGAGATAGGATAGAAGAAACTGGAGGAGAAACAGAGTAAGAAGAATCCACTTTTCTTCCTTTTTACTCCCTCTCCTTCCTCCTCCTCTCTCGCCATTCCATCCCCTCCTTCTCTCCTTCTTCATGTTTCCCTTCTTTCTCCTCCTCGTTTTTGCCCCCCAATTCAGCAGACGAAAGTTCGGTCAAAAAACCAGTGTCTGTTAAACTGAAGATCACCTATCATTACCTATTTTCAAGCGTTTACTTTTTTACCCTTACGTTCAAGTCTCCACACAATAACAAATGGGAAACGATTCAATTCATCACTTTCATCATGTGCCAGTTTCTGCCAGAGCGAAGAAACGCATATTTTCTCGAGAAAGGCAACATCCTCCGATGATCGCTCAGTCGCGCTCCTCAAAACCAGCTTGCGGGGGGGGGGGGGGGGGGCTAGGGGGCCGCCGGGTCTAGCCCCGCGTGGCTAATTCATAATTCAACGCATCATATTATGCCCGCTCTAATTATTGTGTTTCGGTTTTTAGATCACACTCACCTTATTCCCTCAAATAATTGGCACTTGACACCACACAACCAGCTTGCTCTGAAGGCGATCGTCGCATAAATCTACTTAATTGTGACGGATTGAAGCAAAAGCGTCACAAGAAGTAGAAAAACACAAACGCGAAAGCGCGCGCTTCAAATATTGTAAAAATTCACGTGATAATATGTTGTTGAAAAGTATGGATCGTCTAAAAAGCTTTGTCTATTTGATATTTTCGTGATCTTACTTAGGTTTGATCATCATAGTGATGCATTTTGACTTTGCCGTCGTAAATACTCTGCAATGCTACCCAAAATAAATGACAAGAAAATATAGCTATGAAAACTTTTCATTATACGTTTATTTCGAAAACAACTATACTCAATGCAGAGGAGAGAAATATTTTCTCTCCTGAGCAACTAGTTATTGCTTAAGAATGGATACATTCCTCTCCCAAGCACCAACTAGTTGCTCGGGAAAGAAAACATTTCTTTCAGAAACAAGAACATACTTAATGCAGAGGAGAGATATGTTTTCTCCCCTGGGCAACTAGTTATTGCTTAGGAACAGATACACTCCTCTCCTGAGAACCAACCAGCTGCTCGGGAGAGAAAATATTTCTCTCGAAAACAACTACTTAAAGCAGAGGAGAGAAATGTTTTCTCTCCTGGGCTACTAGTTCGGTTAGTCTCTTAGTAAGTTTGCTATAACCCATCACTTGAAAATTGCCTTTTGAGTAAAGTAATTTCGTATGATACTCCGGAATGATGTTACAATGAACTGATCTGGTCTCCTGTGGTCTATGAATCCCATCCTCTTGGTTGGGAAGGACGAAGAACAAGTGGACGCTTCACTCGATTTATTTATCGAAAATGGCAACGCGATGAACCGTGTCCACAGAGTCATTTTGTTGCCGAGTCTAACGTAACAGTCGTCGCAATACACCCTGCCAAGTTAGGGAAATTAATGCTATACTTGTCGACTCATTAAACCATAATATACCCTTCGTCTTCTACATCTATCGTTTTGGCCATCACTCCCAATAATCAGCCTGCATATGAGCAGTGTCCTAAAGACACTTTTTCTTTGTGAGTCATGCATGTGTATAGGTTGAAGGCAAATAGTTGGTTCAGGCATTTTGTCAAATGCCTAGGCAAATAGTAAAATATCCTTACTTAGATTGACATTTTAATTATTTTCCTAATTTTAGAAAAAATAATTCGGTACTCCTGTAAAACAGAATTCTCTGTAAAAACATGCAGCATACACTTATTTTTTGAAACTACTTTTAGTTCCTGAACGCACATTTACTTTGAAATTTTCAGCATGTCGTAAGACATGGAATTTTTAAAATTTTAGCATTTAAATGTACAAGAAGCATTTGAAAAGGAAGGAACAAGGAGAGTTTGCGGATTTGAAGAGTTGTTCTTCGCAAAATATAGAAAACATGTTAACTATATGTACTAGCCATAAATTTACAGAATTCCGTAAACTGTCAAACTTTGACTATCGGCCTAGGCATTTGATAAAATACCTGATTTGACTAGTTGCCTTCGACATATCCTTTACCCTTGAAATTTTTTTTTTTTTTATATTCAACAAATTATGTTACAACCACCTGTTTACAAGTGTAAATTAACTTCGTTTTTCAAATATAATAACAAACAAATGAACTATTTTTAATTTTCATTTTTAACTTTTGCATGTATAACCTATTCTCACACAGCACCCAGACTACATTCATACACCTTAAAACTAGAGTAGTGGATTAAAAAAAAAGAAGAAGAATTACAATAAACAATGAAAAATAAATGAGAGAGATCATAAAAAAAAAAAAAAAAAAAAAAAAAAAAAAAAAAAAAAAAAAAATAGGACAATTTGCATATACATAAACATGAATTACTTGAAATTCTAACCTAAGTTTTTTTGTTTTTGTTTCAGGTGGGAGCCCCCGTGGGATCCGTGGGGCGATGTGGTGGGTTGGGCGCTAGCCGGGCGTGCCGCGGGGCCCCCGGTCCCGTCCGATGAGCGAGGGGCCCGGGCGGCGCCTGCCCTCGCACCCGCCCCCGCCCCCGCCCCTTCGGGCCCCTCGGCTGCCCCTTTGGCCCCATGGGCCTTGAGCCCCTCCGGGCGGGGCCCTGCCGCCGCTGCAGCGCCAACCGGGTGAGGCGGAAATTCCGCCGCCTCGAGCTCCACCTCTGGCTCGCGGTCGCCTTTGCCGCCGCCTACTGCGCCCTCCCCGCCGCCGCCAACCGCCCGCCCAAGTTCATCATCGACGGACAGACCGAGATCGTTCTCCGACTCAAGGAAGGAGAAGAGACGCCAGTTGGTGAGTCAACATTTTTTCCACTGAATAGAGAATTCGCAGGTGTCTTAAATTATGCGTATTTCATTTTCGGTTAAATTTATTTTCTCAGGAAACTATGATCCTTAAAAAGCTTAATAAGAGAGAAGGATTAAACTTCAAACATCAAACGTTTAAAATCTGTGCACCTCATAAACTGCTCTCTTGCGCACGCTGCACGGCACTGGGGAAAAAAAACACATTGGATCTAGAATCCAGACTCTTGAAAACATTGACGAGAAAAAATACTCTTGATTCAATCGGATTTTTGCTTGAATCAAAACGAAATCCGCTTAAATTAAGAGGCTTGGTCCTTGACTTAAGCTAGATTCTGATTGAATCAAGAGTACTTTTTCTTCTCGATATTTTTAAGAGTCTGGACTCAAGATCCAATGTGTTTTTTTCCAGTGCGGGGTGCAGAGTGTAGTGTTCCCGATCACGCTATCATGGTCGCGTGGCCAATCGCGTGAAAACTTGGGAAGACTTTTTTCTTCTTCTTTTTAACCCATCTCGATTGGGTGTACGGAAAACTTACGTAAAATCATGAAGATGATGAGACGTCAAGCTGTTTTGTGAGCTAGAAGTCTTTCAAATGCGCTCCTTTTGGGGGAAGGTCACTGTTAAACGAATTGCATTATGTGGAGGCACAATTATAGCAAAATATCAAATTTCGGGCAAGGCAAATTAAAAACACTGGGGAAGGCTAAGAACTTTCTGCAGTCCTAGCGCACATTACAAACGCATGTGCTACATTGACCCAGTGAAACATATCACACTCTGAACGGAAGAAGAGAGTGGAATAGCGTTCACAACATTGCCCTCCGTATCCATTACACCAATTTATTTCAATAAAGTGTTCCTTTATGGATACCAATGGTCGCTAGCCGAGCAAGAATAAACATGTGTAGTGTAAGTAACAGAGCAGCTTTATGTATCCTGTTTTAAAATTCTCTCAAAAAGACTCCTCCCGTACTCAAAACCATTAACAAACACTGATTCGGAAGTCCAGTCAGGATCTCGAACGGAACCCTTTCCATAGTTGCCGATCATAGGTAAACACACTCAAAATTCCTTTAAGAACATATTGAAAAATACAAAAAATATCACGCTCAACTCGACAACATGGGATATTTCATAAAGTCCCCGCGGTCGACAGACAATGGTCCATTTGATTTGCATCGTGGAGGCGGTGGTGAGATTTAGAGGTGGCTCTCGGTGCTCCTTTCCGACGATATTAAATCCTTACCAAATCTTGAGCTTGGAGCTTCCTGCGTTGAATGCAAACCAGGGCTCATGAAATACTTCGAGTTGAGTCGATTCGAAGTGAGGATGTGTATTTCTGTGCTCGGGCGCTGAACTTGGAACAATAGGCGTCGCAGGGTAACGGAAGGTGAGGCGTCGTGATACTGCTCCCATCAATCCTGCCGATCTGTTAATAAATATCGGGTGATGAAAAGTTTCCGGCCGGCTCTGTTATTGCGTTGTTCCTCCTCTGGTTGTTTGAGGTTGCAGCCTGATTCATTTAAAAAATAAACAGAATGTCCGAAGATAGTAATATAGAAAGTTAAAGGGTCGTACACTTAATTTGTTGTTCCTTAAACAGCTCTCTGGGAGCCCATACGATTTACATTGTGATCGAGGAAGACCTAAAGAGGCCTTAAACATGGCAGCGAAATAATAATAATAACATATTTTTGGCTTGGCTGGGTTCATTACTTTATCAGGTTAGGATTGCTAAACCAATTGGTCGAAGAGGAGTTCTGCCGATCAGTATACAGTAAAAGGGGTAGGATTTTGATGTACTTCAGTTAGTTGCCTTTTCTACCCTTGCGTTTAAGTCTCCTGAGATATCAACGGTACTTCATCGTATGGAAGAGAATAACCATTTTCTGATCATTTAAAAACAGCATATGCGCCATTAATATAATAATATATTTATTATACCAAATATACCGATTTAATATAAACCGATTTTCTGAAGGAGCACCCGTCCCCTTATTCGAAGTGTCTAAATCCTCCTATACCATGTCCATCGCTTTATTTTTTCGTGTCTTTTCATTGCCACCTCGCACGGTTGAACGGTAATCGAGTCCTTTAGCTAAAGAGTATGGAAGAACCAGGCCCGGGAACGAGAGGCTTTTGACTCAAACCTTGGGACCTTTACTCTTCGATCCGCCGGCCTGTCCGTGTCTTTGGCGGCCGAAACAATAAATTCACGTAACATCTCCCAATCCCCCCTCGATGACGATTCTCGGCTCGGAGGTAATTTCGTCATTACGAGAGTTCCCGCGACGCGACGCCGCTTGATCGGAGAAATTATGGACCAGCGTCGCGACGCCACCGCGGCACCCTCAAAGGTTGCAACCATGAAATAGCCCTGTTGTAAGATTTTCCGATAATCTTCAAAATTGAGTCGATGACATGATACCGAAGAGAGCCGTAACTTCAGAGATTAAGTTTTGAGATGATGAACACTGGGAAAAAAAACCACATTGGATTTAGAGTCCAGACTCTTAAAAACATCGACAAGAAAAAGTACTCTTGATTCAATCAGAATCTAGCTTAAATTAAGAACCAAGCCTCTTGATTTAAGCGGATTTCGTTTTGATTCAAGCAAAAATCCGATTGAATCAAGAGTATTTTTTCTTGTCAATGTTTTCAAGGGTCTGGACTCTAGATCCAACGTGTTTTTTGTTCCAGTGAACTAAAACTAGAAAAACACGGTGTAATAACGGTATTGAATTAGATTGCAACTTAATGCAATAAACTGCAATATTTTTACATCGCTTGGCCAATAAATGTAGATTTTAGGCCATCAGACGCTTAGATGGAAGAGAGACAGTTCGCCGCTTAAAAACGTATTTTAATTTAATTGCAATAAATGTCAACAAAAGAAGTCCCTTCAATTAGTCAATAGGCAACATATACTACACACCAATGCCGTAGCAATATCAGCATGTAATAAAGCATCGAATCGTAATTAAATGCAACCTGCAATTTTTGAGAAGGTGTTCTAGGGGAAAATTTGATCAACAAGTCTACCAATCTTCGCAAAATTGTCTGTAGGCACTTCAAAATTTTTCGGGTTTAACTTTACATTTACACAAAAATGAATAATTTGCTCTATGTTAGGCAAGATAGCAGGATGCACTATCTAATGTTGTGTTTATGACAAATAACAAACACATTTTCCATCGAAACTACCTGCTTCCACCAATAGGATCCCTCCATATCCCTGTTGTCTTCTTTTTCTACAGCTTTGACGTAGCATAACGACAACGTAAGTCTGCAATCACATATCTCGTTTGCGGTGTCTGAAAATCTCCATCTCCATGTTATTTTTTAAAGGAGAACAAATTGACATCTTTCTCATAATTTTCTTTTTTAAATTTCTAAAAAATTCTTTTAAATTTTCGCAGAATTTTCTTCGCACAGAGAAGAAAAATCACGGCAGTTTTAAAGAATTGTCATTGAGTAGTTTCCCGTTTAAAAAATAAAGTATGACAGGAAGTCTGCGACGTCGCAAACCGAGTTATGTGATTGCCGACTTACACCGTCGATATAGATATCTATTCTTTTTCTTGAATCTTTGGCGAAGTCCTCTCCTCGGCAACGCGGCGACTTGGCTGCGAAAATCATGGATTCGTGAATTCATGAACGATGATCGCGAAATGCTAACTGCAGTCATGTCGTACAATCAGCGTTGGCAGTGAGCATCCAGTGTTCAGCAACCGATATCGTGTCGCTGTCTCGACCTCTCCCTCCGCCTCGAGTCGCGGGCGGGCGAGTTTCTGAATAATTTATATTTTCTTCGCCGACCCCACCCCCCCCCCTCCCCCGCGCCAGGGCTCCGCTGACCTATCCAGGGCTTTGCAAATTTCCCAGATGAACCTTCACTCAGTGTTTGGCGCCTGGAGTGGAGACAATGCATTTAAGAGACTCCACACTGACAATCTGTAGAAGCGATTCTTGAAAGTTGCAGTTAACACGGATTTTTCTTACATTTGAATGTATGTAAAACAATCGATTCTTGTTGAGGCGGCTTCCCTCACTTAAAATCGAATTTTTTAAGGATTTAAATGAAGGATCAATAGTTTTGCCAACTTGCAAAATCGCCACTGCGCCAGACACCGGGAAAAAAAAATACACTGGATCTGGAGTCGAGACTCTTAAAAACATCTACAAGAAAAAATACTCTTGATTCAATCAGATCTAAGCCGAAATCAAGAACCAAGCCTCTTAATTTCAGAAGATTTCCTTTTGATTTAAGCTTAAATCTGCTTGAATCAAGAGTCCTTTTTCTTGTCAATGTTTTCAAGAGTCTGGACTCTAGATCCAATGTGTTTTTTTTCCAGTGGATGCTATCATAACGAGGGCGCTATATTGAGAGGAAAGAAAAAAGATAAAGAAA
Source organism: Bemisia tabaci (assembly GCF_918797505.1). Lineage (NCBI taxonomy): Eukaryota > Metazoa > Arthropoda > Insecta > Hemiptera > Aleyrodidae > Bemisia > Bemisia tabaci. The sequence continues at coordinate 6,817,245 of NC_092798.1, forward strand.
AAGAGGAGAGTAAAAATGAACAGCAACGATGAGTATTGAATTTATCGAGGAGTGCGAATAGCGAGCTATCGAAAAACATAGTAATCCCGCTGCGTGTTTCGATCGAGTCATTGAACAATTAATGATTTTGCTGGTAGATAATATCTTCTAAAAACTCGCCTTCAATTTTGCCGCAAAGGGAATTTACCGCAAATATTGAGGAGTTCGAATAATTATGTATTCGCACAACACACATTCATATTGCTCCATAGTACCCGATAGTTGAAATGTTACCTGGTGTTGTCAATCTATGGTCAGGTATGGTCTATCTCAGGTTCGCCTTCAATTTTGCTAAATAGGCAACAGACACACCGGAGAGCGCGAATAGTTATCTAATCGAAAAACATACATCAATCTTGCTCCATAAGCTAAACCAAAAGACCGTGCGTAAACGTACTGCCAGTGATCTAAGTCCCGCCTTCAATTTTGCTGCATAGGCAACAAACATACCGGAGTGTACAAATAGTCATCTAATCTAAAAACATTCGGTAATTTGGTTCCACGCGCTGAACAAAAAGACCCAGCGTAAACGTATTGACAGAGATCGTTCACCTGAGATCCGCCTTCAATTCGCGGCATAGGCAACGAACATATTGGGGAGCGCGAATAGTTATCTATTAAAAAAACACACATTCATGAACTTGAACGAAGAACTTGAGACAATTATAAACAGTGTTGGCAAAAGAAGGAAACTTGAAATAAAATCGTAAGCAAATATCCTTTTTATAAGTTCTTTACCAGTTTTTTTTTTACTACAAAAAACTCTTATAAAGACCATGATTCTTTTCTCTTTCTTTTTTTTTGCAGTTTCAGCACATTTTATTTTTTTATTTGAATTGACTCGAGAATTCCTCTAGGGACCACCTGCACAGTAATTTCCGGATTTTTAGCCATCTTTTAAACATTTATACCGTAGATTTCCTGAGCGCGGTACATCCATAAAAATAAAGAAATTCATTTCTCTCCATTCGCGGATTTCTATTAAATTCCTGCTTGCACGTAGCGCTGTACGGTTGATCGTCAACTAGATTTCACAATTTTATTCGCTATTGTGATATTTCACCAAACCAATTTCCTTTATGTTGCAGGGAGTTTAATTTACAGGTTAAGAGGAGTTGACCCGGATAATGACCAACTGACCTTTGGGGTCAAGGATCCTAGCAGCAAAGAAGTTTTGCGAATCGAAAACTTGGGCACAAACGAAGCCAACGTTTATCTAAACAAGGAATTGGACCGCGAGGTAAGTAAACACTTTCCGACGTTCATGATGTACTCATCAAGAACTGGCAAATCTAAAATCTTAGAAACTTAGAGTGATATTGAGCTCTCCCTAATTCTACTGATTATAACCCTTTACTGCATCGCGTTGCCATATGGCAACAGCAATTATTTAATTCATAGTAAATTCAGGAATGCTCATATTGGTACCCCGTGTGGATTCTAGGGAACTTAACAACATTACCAACCTAAAAAAAATAGTGGTGGGGGGAACTGGAGCTGCCAAATCAGCTATATAATCCCGTTTTTCTAAAGGGGCCATTTTCAAGGAGTAGCCGCGAGTAGCTCAACTTTGAAGAACGTTTTGAATGACTTAGCTTGCCTTCAGAGACGGGAAAAAAATCACAGTCATTGCCTAAACTATCTAGATTGAAAATTTTATGGACTTATGAGAAACAAAATGATTGAAATATTATTTTTGACTCAAAAACGGCAAGATGCCATATGGCAACAACATACCGGCAAACTTCCAGCCCATCATATTTCCTGTTGCCATATGGCAACAACATACTGGCCCCGACGCAATCATGTGTCATGCTGTCCAAAAATGGAGCTTAAAATTCATCATTAGACGCTTTTTGAATTTGGTAATGTTAGAAGAATCAAAAAAACTTTTTTTCTTAGCTTTTTTTTCAAAAATCCCGCACAAGAGTTATGCCCTGGCATCACTATTCCACTCCTGCACTGTATGTTGTTGCCATATGGAAACAAGTGGATACTCTGGCAAGAAATTACCACATGTTGTTGCCGTATGGCAACGAGCTTTTTTAAGCTTTAAAAGTTAAAGAAAAAATTGAAATTTCAAAAAAAGCTCAAAGACGTGTCTTTTTAATCACATTTTACTATAACATATATTTTTTTCATCAAAATCGGCGTCGCAAAAAAATTCCATGCAGTAGAGGGATAAAAGTCTTGCTCTTTGCGTCGAAAGTATTGCATCAATTCTTCTACTTTTGTATCGACTCAGTTCATACCTCCTAGTTTTCCTTCATTATTAAGTCAGACTCAAAGAATTTTCTGAAATTCTCATTAAAATTTTCAAATCTTACACTCTCTCTTTTATCCTCTCATTGTAACTTTTCTAAATTGCAAACTACAAACTTGTCCAGTCTTTTTTCTTGTTAGGCTTGACGTCCTCTTTAATTCATTTCCATATATTGAAATAGAGAGAAAACAATGCCGCCAACTTCCTGGACTGGCCAGCGGCTGATTATGAAACGGCTTTCAATACGCTCCTAAATCTATAAAATACTTTCTAGATCGCAATCTTTATCTGTTTCTTCCATGAAAAGATTCTTGCAAGTAGGGTACAAATGGACTACATTTACAATTAGAAACTAACATTTCTGGTCCAGTTTAAAAAGAAAGTATGTATCATTAGTTTGTCTACAGACACGTCTGTTTTTACGGATTAGCCTGAAATTGTGATTCCTCATTTATTGTAAAATGTAATCTAAATGTTGAACAAGCACATATGTTATCTATCAACATAGATTAAGATGTGATTTTGAATACAATGCTCTGAAAAGTTGGAGGATAAATGCTCTCAGATTTTCCTGAAAATTCGTATTTTATCAGAGGAAATTCAGCAAAACTCTGAAAGCTCATGCAACGTTCTGCCCAGAAGCGTGGCGTGAATTGCGATTTATCGATTGTTATGCCATTTAAAACTATGGTAAAGAATCGATTATTAAGGTGTTCGCTGCAAACACTCTGTTTATCGATCTTTTTCCATAGGTTTAAACGGCATAACAATCGAAATATATCGCAAAGCACGCCACGCCACTGGTTCTGCCTCACCACAGCAGAATGGTAGTACTTGGATAACTAAAGAGCAAACTATCTCCATCTGCGACTTGGCAGTTTCCTGTAACACTTTATCGGAGGGGCTTGGAGGAAAAGGCGCATAAGTGCAGTTTTTACAAAAAAATCGAGATATGGTTGATTCCAAGTGAAACTATAGTCTTTATGCAAATTCTGTAAAAAAAATCGCTCAAAAATTCCAATTTTTAAGCATCAAAAAGTCAGTTCAAACTTTTTTCCGCCGTAAAGATCCATGTAATCTCAAAACGTCAAACACGTTACTCTCGAAATAGCAAAAACTGCACGCATGCGCTTTGTGCTCCAAGCCCCTTGTTCTTTCTTTAAATAATAACTAGCTCATGTAATTTCTTGATGACTGCTTTGATTTTAGCGGCTCTGGTGCTTGCACTAGAGCTGCTATTCCGGACGGTCCCAGCTGGGGAGTATCAACGGACCATGTTACATTGGAGAGACCGCGTGTTGGTTGATGGGAATCGGCGCCATTTTCTGCTGTTTAGGGGGGACTGATTTTATTTTAATTGATATATTTTTCCTGTGAGCGAATGCTATGTTGTGTAGTGTATTTTTGGAATCATGGTGATACTGTCAATAATTCAAAACGGGTCTGTGCTTTAATCTCGCACTGGAAAAAATGTACTTTACGTTTAAAATTTGAAAATTCAAATCTATAAGTTTTCGCGCTTTTTTCGAAGAATGCCGTGGTTGGAGCTTCCTAGTCATACTACTCGACATCAGCTGATAGCAAACAAAGGTTACCAAGGAAACCGTAAACGCGTAACAACTACCTACCGTCGCCAGAGCCGCTTTCCGACGCGAATGCGTTGGAGCTTCCTGCTTGTTTCCTCTCTACACGGAAAAAATTAAATTGCTGATTTAACAATTAAATTGCTAAAAAAAAGTGACTGAAATATTTCAACGAAGATTTCACAACACAAAAATGCTACTTTAACCACTATTGTAAGCTAATTTAACCACGGGGGCAGTTAAAGTAGCATTTTTGTGTTGTGAAATCTACGTTGAAATATTGCAGTCACTTTTTTTTAGCAATTAAACTGTTAAATTAGTAATTTAATTTTTTCCGTGATTTTAGCAGAATGTTCCGTAGAAATTTCAAGCTGTATAGTGGGCTTGTTCTCCTAGAAAAAATAAAATAGGAGCAGAGATTTGGAAGTACTTCAATGGAGATACTCATACTCAGTTTCGCACTTTGTCCATCGACTTATTTTTCACTATGACTCACTGGTCTTACGTTCTCTCCTCAGGTGCAAGACGAGTACGCGGTGGTTCTGACCCTGACTGACGGGCGGCTAGGCGAGGGTAATTTCATCACTCAGAGTTTACTGCTTCTAGTCGAAGATGTGAATGATAACGAGCCGATCTTCAAGCCTTATCAGTCGACGATATCCGTGCGGGAGGATGCGCCCCCGGGCGTTCTCACCACCGTCGAAGCCACTGACGCTGACGAAGGCCCTTACGGACAGGTGAGTCTCTCTCAGAGCTGCTGTCAGAGGCGGATCCAGCAATTTGGCAACACCGGGTTTTCTCCATTTAAACCTATGTTGAATAATCGATTCTTGTCGGAGCACCTGGCCCCTCCAAGAATCGATACTTTTCCATAGGTTCAATGGAAAAAAGACAATGTTGCCAATTTGCTGGATCCGCCAATGGCTGCTGTTACTTCGGTGAACAACACTCTTGGAGGTCCGTATAGTTAATAACCAAAGAGACGTGGCGATTTTGGAAAAATCGAGTTGTTGCATCTCGAAAAACTTCTGCATGTGTACTAGGGGGCTTTACCTGACCCACAGTAGTGGTCTCGAACCAAAAAAAAATGAGACAAAAATGTATCCAAAGACGGTTTGCAGGGAGTGAGTCTTTGGACGAACTTGAAATCGCGAAAAATCAAAATCTTGGCTGATCCTATTTTCGACAAATCGCAATTTGAAATTTTCATGGTAAATGCAAGTTTTCTACTGATTTTGATTCGGTTTTTTATTTATTTGTCCATTGAATCGGTGTCGATTGGTTCATATTTTTATTTTTCGCTCGATTCATGTCAATCGAATACTTACTCTCTTGTTGCATGCAGACTTCCTATTTCCTTTTCCTTCTTTTTTTTAAACTGAACGATTCGCCTTCTACTGCGTCTGCAGCAATTGTTGTTACGGATATGTTGTGCGCTCTGATTTTAACTCATTACATACTCGACGGTCCGAAGGCGTTTTGAGTGAGCAAGTAGCGCTATCTGTCGGAGAACAAAAGAAGTAGAGATTGAGCGATTCATTGAATCTCAGTTCTGTTGTTCTCCAACAAGATGCTCTGCTTGAGCACACAAAACGCCTTCGGACAGTCGAGTATGTAATGAGTTAAAATCAGTGCGCACAACATATTCGTAACAACAATTGCTGTAGACGCAGCAGAAGGCGAATTCTTCAGTTTAAAAAAAAAAGAGGAAGAAAATAAGAGGAATAGAAGGAATAGGAGGAAGTAGGAAGTTTGCATGCAACTAGAGGGTAAGTATTCGATCGACATGAATCGAAAATCGAAAACCAATCGACACCGATTCAATAGACGAATAAATATAAAACCGGATCAAAATCAATAGAAAACTTGCATTTACGATGAAAATTTCAAACTGCCACTTCTCGAAAATAGGATCAGCCAAGATTTTGATTTTTCGCGATTTCAAGTTCATACGCACCATAGACTCACCCCCTGCAAACCGTCTTTGGATACATTTTTGTCGCATTTTTTTTTAAAACTTATTTTTGCCTCAAAACCATTATGACATTGGCGGATCCAGCAAATTAGCAACATTGTCTTTCCTCCATTTAAACCTATGGAAATTTATCGATTCTTGGAGGGGTCGGGTGCTCCGACAAGGATCGATTATTTAGCATAGGTTTAAATGGAGCGAATCCGGTGTTGCCAAATTGCTGGATCCGCCTCTGTCACTATAACCGCCTCGCGCGACTCAACCCCCCGAGGCGCTTTGCTCTTCAGGCGTATGATTTACACTTTTGAGCTGCAGTCAGGATGGATCAGGATCCTACTTGCTGCATGCTCTATTGCCACCCACAACAGCGCTCAGGGTGACAAAATGTAATGAAATTCAACATCATGAAATTTCTCTCGAAATATTTCCGGAAATTTCAGAAATTTATGAAAGCTAAGACATTTTTAATGGAGAATCAGATGCCAAAGATCAAGATTTCTTGGAATCAAGTGCGGGTGCCATACCTAGCCCTCGAAAAATACGTTTCATAAATTTCAAATACCCCTCACAGGCCCGTTAAATTTCAGCAAATATTTCATGGAAAATGCCAATGTTTCATAACTTACTTACGTTTTGCCACCCTGATTGCAATTGTATTAAATGACGTTAATTTTTCACAATTCAACACGTTACTCTAATGATTTTATATTTTATAGTAAGATGCACTTAAATTTAAGCCGTATTACCTGTTTCGATAGCTGCAAAAAATCAGGGTAATGGGCTTAGTAGAAAAAGCGAGCGCAATGATCGTTTATTCAAACCATCAGAAATGTGAAAGTGACTGATAAAAATAAAGCGGGGAATCTGAGTGGCGCCCGTCAATTTGAAAAACGCGGGCTCAATTCGAAATGCGCGCGAATGACATTCCCGCCATTTTTTGTCAAACTGGGAATGCATGGAATGAACCGGCTTGAACCAATCAAAATGCCTGGTTCGGAATTTGCCGTAAAATTCCTTTCATTTAAAATGGGGAATAAACGGAATGAATTGATTGGCAATGTAGCAACTTCGGACAAAATATTAGTATTTTTTTCAGAATTTTAGGAAACATTGAAGTGATAGTGTAATTCCTAAAGTTATGAATATTTTTCGTGCCAAGTTCATGCACAAAATCTTAGCAATGAGGTAAATTTCTCATATTTTCAATGTTGTGAGGAATCTAATTTTTTGAGGAATCTTGCTGCAGAATTACTTATCAGTAGGTTGTGATTCAGAGGTCACCTCTCTTTAGGGAGCATCCGCCTTTATTTTTGTCTAAAATTGTTTGTTTCAACATGTTTTAGGTTGTTTATCATATTCAAGAATTGGATGGAGAAGATCACTTATTCTCCGTGTCGACAGTCAATGGCAAAGGAGTCATCCGTCTGGTGGGTCAGCTGGACTACGAACGAAAATTTCTCCATCAGCTAAGGGTTCTCGCTGTTGACCGTTCAAATAATGACCGCGTGAGTTCATTATCAGCTAAAAGAAAATTTTGCACATCTCTTATCAATAGAGCCACATTTATATGCTATGCTATCTTCTTTTTAATACACACTTGTTTAAAATGTATCGGCAACTTTGATCACCGCAGCAGGTGAATTGCTCACTAATGGAGCACCCACTTACCTTGCAGTCATCTTAAAAATCCAATTCTACAGCATTCATCCATGTAAAGACTGGTACTTAACCAAGTCTCCCACACAATTCAATTTGTCATGATTGATATTTATTCACACAGCTCAATCGAATTGACGCTGTTGGCAGTAAGCAAGGGAAGGAACATGCCCAACCATTTGTTGGACAGATAAAGCCACTGGAACAGTGACAGCTACATACTTCAACTGTCATTTTAGTTCAAGATTTAGAGCAGACTCATCGTATGTTGAGACAAATATCAATCTCTGATTACCTCCAAATCAGCACCACTCAACAGGTTAATATCACTTTCTACATCGTCGATGAGCCCTGGATAGACGATCAAATTCCCGAACCAATTCCGATCAAAGTAGCATCAAGATGTCTGGAGGTCATCAGTCTTAAACTCATAATTTGGCTTCATTTTAAATGAAAACTTGGCAGAAATGTTCAGTGGCAGGAAAAGACGGATGGTGGCACTCCGTTCTGATCTTACTTTGAACAAAAAAGTGCGGCCGTCAAAATTTGATGGTAAGATGGTGACCACCAGTCATCAGCATGTCTACTTTGATCGGAATTGGTTCGGAATTTGATCGTCTATCCAGGGCTAGGTTCTACATCAGTTCATGAGTTAGAACTGGGAAAGAAAGAGAGACAAACGCCACATCCAAAATTTGCAACATTCAACAGATATTTACATGCTAACCGATGGGCCAACTGACAATTGATGCATCCAGACTGATGTGACTTTTGTCTCTTCGATTCTTTCCCCAGTTGTATATGGCACCATTGGTAGTGACCTATGACCTGAAGCAAGTGAGAGGTGACCTAAACAATACTTGAATTTTGTCTCAACATACGATGCGTCTGCTCTAACTTGTTCCATTCGATTCAATTCTGGTATCACTCGCAGGAGTCCCCATTTTTTCATACGAATCAACTAAGATCAAGTTTACCATCACTAGTTGCTGGATTTTCTGAAAATCTAGACTAACTGGCAGCCCAGGAGGACCTTTCCAACATACAGAATATGTACGGCTAACAGCAAGCACTGTGTATTTGAAGGTGATTCGATGGACGCCATATTTTGTGTCAGAACAGCATGCGATATATCGCATCAATTGGTTCCATCTTTTCAGCTACTCGTCATTTTTCTCGAATTTTGAGATCGCAATTCTGTTGTCAGGAGACTTAAGCACTTACTTACCAATTTTAACAAAGAAATTCAACGTAATAAAGGCGTGGTTTTTCTAGAGAGAAAATATAGCATTCGAGTGCAGTTTCGATATCAGTATCGAATGCAATGTTTTCTCTCTGAAAAAACCACGCCTTTATTACATTGAATTTCTTTGTTAAAATTGGTGAGTAAGTGCTTAAGTCTCCTGACAACAGAATTGCGATCTCAAAATTGGAGAAAAATGACGAGTAGCTGAAAAAATGGAACCAATTGATGAGATATATCGCATGCCGTTCTGACACAAAGTATGGCGTCCATCGAATCACCTTAATATATTAATGGCTAAAAGCATTAGATGTGTAGAACTGCGGAAAGGAAGGAACATACGAATGTCACATCCAAAAATTGCACCATTCAACAGATACTCATACAGATACAGATTAACATGCTAACCAATGGGCCAACTGATGATTGATGCATTCAGACTGATGTGACTTTTGTCTATTCTCTTCTTCCCCTAGTTCTACTTCAATTGAATCGTGTTGTGCGAAAAACCGCTAATGTCCATTTTTCCAGCCTTGAGTTTTTTTGGGTTGAAAATACTTTTCAGAGTTAAATACAACCATGAAAGGTGTTAATACTTGGTTTAGGGTTATCCTCCTCCCAAAACAAGTATTGGCACCACTTTCATGATTGTATCAGCTCTTGAAAAGTAGTATTATCAACATAAAAAAACTGAAAGCTGAACAAATGGACATTAGCGGTTTTCACACGACACGATTCAATTGCTGTAACTATAAATTTCTGTTTATGTTTCATTTTCTTCAAGGAAAACTATTCATAACTTTTCCTTGCAATTTATTGTGATTATTTAAGAAAAGTTAATCAAATCCCACTCCTCAATGTAGAATTTTCTCGTTTGGTTCGCAGGTCAATACAGGGACTGCAGCAATTCTTGTGAAAGTTCAAGACGTTGAGGATCAGCCACCCGAATTCGTAGTTGTCGTGCCTGTTACCAGAGTCAGTGAAGATGTCAAAATCGGCACCTCTATTTCCCAAGGTTTGTCGAAGTTCCGAACTGACTGGGCACAATGGTGATGTGTTAGAGTCATAATTTTAATTAAAATCTTTTTTATTTATTCATTTCCTCAGAAGATACATTACAGAATACAAGAGATTAAGATTCAAAATACAAGAGATCAAAAAAAGACCAAGGAACAAAGCATGAGGGGTAACAAAGAACATTATGCATGTATCAACAACACTGAATTTAGAAAAGAAAACACAATTGTTCTGAAATAGTTAGGATCGCTCAGTTAGAGGATGTCCTGGTGTGCGGTGAGGCAATTCTACAGGTAGGTTGGGTGGGTTAATAGCTGAGTCTTTGCGAGTAATTACCGCCCTGATAAAGTTTGAGATGGCAGTCCAATTCTCTGCTGACTCCAACATCGATTGAAGTCTTGAGAACCACTATGAACTACAATTTCTAGTGATTAAAATCAATTAGAAAAATTGTACTTCATTTTTTCCTTTTTTTTTTTAAAGTAGAAAATTCAAGTTCAAACCTTAATAAATGTTAGTCATTTAGATACAGGGTTTCTTGTTCTGGATCTAGAAAACCTAGAAATTCAGGGAATTTATGGCCACCTGGAATAAAGTCAAGGAATTTTGCAAGCAGTTTCCAGCAGGAACTGTGTGTGTACTTAATTAAAAGGAAATAATCAAAGTGGGAGTTTCATTCAAAAGTCAAGGAAAGTCAGGAAATTCAAACATTTGGCGAGTTAGGGGAAAGCAAAAAGAGTCAAGGAAAAGGCAAGGATCGGAAAATGAAGAAAATATAAGGAACCCTAATTATGAAACGCATCGGGCACAAAATCTTGAGCTCTGACCGCAGCTGAAATTTCAAGTCTTAATTGAGGAGCCGGAAGACATTATGAGTACAGGAGTGCAGAATATGTGCGAGAGAGAAAATTTTTCAAGGACTTAAAGTCAGAAGCCAAAGAAATAAAGAAGAAAAGGTTGTCCCCCCGAAATTGCTGAGAAATTTTGTGGAAAGCTGGCAGGCAGTCGAGTGAAATTGTGAAAGCTTTGAAGGCTCTGATCATTTAGCAAAAGGTTTAAGAGCATTTTTAACAAAATTTAGGTTTGTAAAAGTGATATTAAGCAAATGTATGGTCTTTGCAAGGTATGCTTTGTTGGAACATTGAACGTTTGAGCTCATTTTTTCACTGGAACTTCCAAAATTAAAAGTCCTTTGTGTCAAAAACTTCCATGGAACTTTACAACCTTCAGTGCGTTTCACAGAAAATCTACTCTTATCATGTGCTTTTCACTGTTGATGTGTCAACTGTATGTTTAGTATGACATGACACTATGTATGACCTGTATAATAGCCATGTGCATGGCTCATGTACCAATCAGTATATCGACAGCGTAAGTCTGCAATCACATATCTCGTTTGCGGTGTCTGAAAATCTCCGCTTCTATGATAATTTTTAAAGGAGAACGAATTGACATCATTCCTTGAAGTTTTTGCAGAATTTTCTTCGCACAGAGAAGAAAAATCATGGCAGTTTAAAGTATGACAAGAAGTCTGCGATGTCACAAACCAAGTTATGTGATTACGGACTTACACCATCGATAAATGAATAAATAAAAATCAAAAAAATTTCACACAATTCCTGCATTTATCATATCTCTTATCTGTGCAGTGATTATCAAAGATTGGTTTGGAAGAGGAGAATATTTCATTTACCAAGTGTAATTTTAAAATAAAAGTTTCATAAACTTATCAATTTTTGCTGTATGTTGAGAATGCAAGTTATGGCACATAAGTTGTTTGACACCTGCATTTCGGATCTCAACTTAATTTTTTTACCTTAATTTTATCTCTGTCCCCAGTGAAAGCTGTTGATGGTGATCGCGGAGTGAACAACCGTATCTCGTATGCGATCACAAGTGGAGGTCAGGGAATATTTGATATCAATTCAATGAGTGGAGCTGTCTTCACAATTCAGAAGCTTGATCGTGAAAGTGCCAATAGTAACAATGGGGCTTATATTCTGGAAATCACTGTAAGTATCCAAGTATAACACACAATATAAATTGAATTATGGTCCATAAATCAGAAACTTGCTCATATTTGGTTTGTCTATCTAAATCTTATGTATTAGTGTCCTTTAAATTTGTCTTTTGAGATGCATAGTTTTCAGAAAAGATAAATAATATCAGATTAGTTTGCCGATAGTTAATTAGCAGGAGTCTTCTTTTTTATTTCATTTGTAGGTAACAGAAGTATTTTAAGAACTCATCGAAAAATACCAAAAGTTTCCTCAGCCGTTTCAGTCCTGTTGTTGCATCTACTTAGTTCCTGTTTTAATCTCCTCCAAACATTTTTTTTTAGTCTAAACATTTTTACATCTAATAAGGCATTTAAATGTTTTTCAAAAACTGTCCATGAACTCATCTATGTTTTTTGTTCTTAAATTAAAGGCAAGAGAAGAGTCTCATGAAGTTTTCCCAGCTCCCGAAGTCAAAACTGAAATAACTGTCATAGTAACTGACGTTAATGATGAAGTGCCAACCTTTCGCAGCGCACGATACGTCGCTGAAATCAACGAAAATGCCCAAGTGAACACTGCTGTTTCTTTCATTGGTCCTGTCATACCACAAGTCTTCGACTATGACCAGGTAAGTTTGCCATTGCAATTATTTTCAATTCCAGTTGACAAATATTACCTTAAGAACAGACTGGTTTTCAAATTCATTGAATTATATTGAATCATCTTGAATAACATTTTTTAAGAATCAATATTTTGAATTGTGAGTTGACGAATAATTTTATTGGAAAATTATTTCAAATGCTTAAATTGTCTGCAAACTGGCAACTCTAGCTTTAGATTTAACGCTATTACTTAAATTAAAAATAATATCTTATGTTCTGGAACCAAACATCTAAAGCAGCATTTTAATCCGTCTAATAATTACTATGCAAGTAAATTTTATCAGTTATCATGATCATAATCCTAACAAAGCAGGGTCTGAATCCAACTTCATGCGCAAACTGAATGTTACTCTAATTTTCTTTAAAAATTGAATTTAAAAACAATTCTCCTTTTGATCATCACCAAGAATTTTCTGTAGCTAAGGTCACTCAAAGATTTAAAAATTTTACTTTTCCAGGGAAACAACGGAACGTTCATGATGTTCATAGACGGGAACCAAGATACTTTCGAAGTAACTCCACCCAAAGGCATAAATGAAGCATCATTTCTAATACGGGTGAAAAACCCCACAAAATTAGATTATGAAGAAATTAAAGGTTAGTTTTGCCAACTTTATGAGTTTTATTTTGTTGTATAAAAAAGTAAACCATTTACTTCAATATTTTTAAGAAGACAAACCTTTAATTAATTTCGAAAGATGATGTATTCTTTCTATCTATATCTTGAGCTCTTCTTACTGGAAGGTTCTTGTGTACCTCTGAGTTCAACCCTCGTGAACATTTCATATTCTTGGAATAACCAATATATTATTCAATGCTATTTTACTCATAAGCTCTTTGTTTGTTTCAGTTATGAATTTTACTCTAGTCGCAAAAGAAACAGTGCCAAAATTTGCTAAGTTTAGTGTAGTACCTATTACAATTCACATTCGGGACATGAACGATAACTTTCCAGAATTCAGTAAGCCTTTGTATGAGGTAAGTCTTGAAGATTAATTTTCTTTTTTACTTTTATTTTCAAATTTTAGGAAGAAAATTGCTTTAACTTACATCCATTCCTAACCAAAACTCAAGTTTCAACTATTATTCAAATAGATACTGAAGTATCAGTCTCTTAGTTTAGATAAAATAGAAGTCATGCAAATGAAAATCTTAAGAAGCATAGTTAAAGCAAAATGGTACGAGAGGAACGCAGATATTCGCGCTGACCTCAACATTGATTCTGTAGAGGATTACATCACCAAGATGTACTCTGCATACGAAATGAGATTGCACCGTCACCCCAACCAGGAAGCACTTACACTCCTGGAATGGGATCGGTGTAGTCGCAGGCTGAAAAGACGTAAGCCCTATGAGCTTGGAATTCAGGGCTTCACAAAATTTTTCCCATAAAATAAGTGTGCCTCCCCATACCTTCGGATGGATCAGGGGTTCCTGGGTCTTTGACCGGTGACGGTCGACCGTAGTCTCAATAAAGTAAAATAAAATAGAAGACGATAATCAATAAGACAAAAAGACATTTTTATTTACAGAAATAATAGTGTACTTTTCTCATCTCCTCACTGTAAAGAGGCAGTATGTTTTATTTAAGATATAATGTAAAAGTATTATAGTTAAGTTAATCTTACAGTTAAACTAAGCTTTAAAAGACATTTTAACATGTCTATAAGTGTATACTGTACAAACTTTGATTATTGTGCAAATAAAAAAAAAAAAAATCAGTCTCTTAGAGGTATCAACTTGTTTAGGGTATACTTTAGTTTTCCTTCAAATATTTATGTAAGTTGAATCTCTAATCTAAAATTCAGATTTGGAAGCAATGCATTGCATTTTTTCATTTCAGAAACAATCAGAAAATGAAAATAAATAAATCAGAATAATGAGCAAGGTCGAATTATTGCTTGTAACCAACTTTCTTGCCAATCTTCTTTGCCATTGTGTTCAAAATTTCAAGAGGGCTAACAACTTTATCGGAAAAGAACTACTTTGTGAGCTCAATCACGTAAATGTTGCTGACACAATTTTTCTCGCAGGTTTATGTTCCTGAAAATTCTGCCGCTGGAAGAACTCTAGCATGGATCTCAGCTCACGATGAGGACTCGGGTGATTTTGGCACCAAAGGCATTCGATATACTTCAATAGGAGGCAGTATTGCAGACACGTAAGTTCCAATGTCACTTGCTTTATTTGTGTGTAAAAGAAAATAATTTTACGAGAATTATTTCTTATCAAAATATTGCCTTATCCTGAATTTTTGTCTTTTTTGACCTCTTGAATTCGGTTCTTCTGAAAACAAGCTAACATCTCTTTGTGTGTGTTAATCATGTTTTTACCCCCTGATTGCAAGAAGTGCTAATTAGTATTTCTTCCCTGGTAAGAAAATCTTTCCAGGGTATCAGCTAAATTCTGTCCCTCAAGTTTTGCAATGAAGGCGTTTTGTTCCTTTGAATGTTTTACAATAACAAAATATCCTCATAAAGTAAGACATTTCACAAAAGTTATTTTATTTGTCCTTTATTTGCTCATTTATTCACTTTCTGCATTCAATAGAGCTCCCATTTTCGATGATCAGTCTTTCATGATTAGATTATTAACGATGCAATTGAGCCAAAGAGCCAAAGAGCCAAGATGTGTTTCTACCGTGCTCTATGAATTGAAATGAGTGAAAAGCAGAGTGAATCAGTCACAAACCTAGGAAATTTCTTCCACAAATGATATTTTCTCTCTAATCAGAAGCGGATCCAGCAATTTGGCAACACCGGATTCTCTCCATTTAAACCTATGCTAAATAATCGATTCTTCTCGGAGCACCTGGCCTCTCCAAGAATCGATACATTTCCATAGGTTTAAATGGAGGAAACCCGGTGTTGCCAAATTGCTGGATCCACCAATGTCTCTAATATATTGTAAAAAACAGATTGTATTCAGTTTTCAACCGCAGTAACTTTTTCCTGAAGTGGCTTTCTTTTTTTCACAGTTCTTTTCAAGAAAAAACTCTCTTTACTTAAGTTTTTGACCCAAGACTTATGATTTCAGATTGAAGATACGGTTTTTTGATCATTCTTGAGACTGTTGATCAGAGTCACAATAACAGAATGAAATGTTACTGTCTCTTTAATGCAAGGATATGTAAATTAATTTCAAAGTATCTCTCGATGAATTTAATTATAATATTTTCATTTGATTTAATTCGTTTGCAGGTTAGCCTTAGACCCTTTGACTGGTGTGATAACGATAAAAACTGCAGGGCCTGCGTTTGACCGGGAGCAGATTGCCAGGCATTATCTGACTGTGGAGGCGAGAGATGATTTAGGAAGGGGAAATAGGTATGCATATGAACCAGTTACTTTAGTTTGCATTCTTAATTCATAATAAAAATAAAGGAGACTAACCCAAAAATACCGTCATTTTTTAAGTTAACGATTGCCCTTTTCTTTGTTAACTTTCTTTGTGTATTGTGTGTTTATCATTTTCTGCATAACAGAGTATAAGTTTTGAGTCGCACTTTATTAATGAGCTTTAAGCTTCAGTATCCTTGCTATGATCAATGTTTTCTCTTTTTTTATTCTTAATTTTTTTTTATTTTTCTTGTCTGGTTTTATCAGTCCTTTTTTTCATTATACGTGAAATTCTTTTATTGACTGCCAATATTTTTTTCCTGACGAATTTCAACTCGTGATGAAAAATGAATAATTGAACAAATATTGAAAATTTTCAAAATGAAGTTATTACTTCAATTTTAAATGTATATGTGGAGGCTATGAAATCCTTTAACATTTGGATCGAAAGATTTACATTTTCTGGTTTCTTACTGTGAATATCTCTCAAAGACTTCAATAGAACTGCATCCAAAAATATTCAATGAATGTTGCTTGTTGATGAATTTCACAGTCAAATAAGTCGACTAACTTTTAGACGGATTTGTATAATCTAGTTTCATTGCAAAAATTAAAGCAGCAAATTTTTCTGGGACCTTTTAAAAGTTAGTTCACTAATTTGTCATCAACTCTTCAACATCTGCTTGTTGCCAATTATTTACTCTCATCCTTTTACAAAAGAAGGAAAACAAGCTGCTGGTTCCAACACTACTGTGTTGGAGAGCTCGCCTTTGGGAAACTATTAACAACTATTAATGCTTTTTTCTAAAATTTTATACGTATTAAATGAATCTTTACCCAATTATCAGAGGTTACATGCCGATGCAAAATGTTATGACGTAATTTCATAACTCAAATTTTTCACATTTCAATAAATAAAGAGAAATGAAGAGAGAGAAATGGAATTATCTTTTATGAATGTGATTTTGCGGCAAATGTTGCAATGGCTATTTTTGCCATCGCATTTTTGTTTCTGGCTTTCATCGTTGATAAGCTTTTTCTTAACTTGTCAACAATGTAATGAAACCATATGATTTAATTTTAATTTTTTTTTTTTTAAATCAAGTCGCCAACTTGAATTAAGGTTATACTTTGTTAAGCTGGCAGTCTGAAATTCTGAATTTTTATCGGCACAGAGTTCAAAGAAACTATAATTGAGCACGGTTCGGAGGAACGTTTCTGCCATAATTCTTACACAATACTTATGGTATACACTAAGAGCGGAAAAGGAACTCACTTGAATTTTAGCGTGGAGCTCGAAAGACCACTTCAAGTCTTTGTATGCGAGTGGCTCAATGGAGCACATCACGCCTTTGTGTGTATGCGGTGGCTCAATGGAGCACCTCGCGCACTATAAATAGCACGGAGCTCGAAAGAGCACTTCATGCATCTGTATTTTAAGGTTAAAACGAACTCTAAAGAAACTCAATGCGAGGCTCAAACGAACTCTCAAGCATTCTTAATGCGAGGCTCAAACGAACTCCCAAGCATTCTTAATGCGAGGGGCTCAAACGAATCCTAAAGCATTCTTAATATGAGGTTTAAACAAACTCTGAAAGGATCCCAATGCGAGTCTCAACCGAGCTCTCAAGCATGCAATTATTTTGAGGTTAATTAACCTTCTATGGTACCAATAACGGCAATCTTAAGGATTATCCATTAATTATGCGCAAATCTCAATCTTAGTCTTAGTAACTTAAAATTAATTGAACAAATTATTAAATCACGTCGAGGTCACCATGTTTTTTATTTTTCAGAAATAATAACAATTGCAAGTACAACTGCACACAAAAACTGCATTGAAAAGATAAGAGGATGATAACATACAATTAGGTAATTTGCTATAAAACCATAGCAACATGCTATGATATACTCGGCCACTGGAAAGTGCTGCTCTCTAGTGTAGCAAACGAGGAACAATTAATCCTCAGTTGAATGAGGGAACGGAAATGTTCGACGGAGGAAAACTGTAACCCGCGAAAATTCAACTTTTAGACCTTGAAATCAATGGGATTTTGGCCGTTCCTCCGACGGCAACGAGAACCATCCATTTGTCGCCACGGACACTACCAATGCTAAAAGAAATCGATCGCAAAGAGCTCTCCCGAGTGGGCGAGCTCAAAAGAAGGATTTCTTCCGTGAGGAAGAGTTCCTTTTTTTTTATTCTCTTTCTATTATTCATTTCAAATGTACTCATAAATTGTTCTCATGAACCTTTATTTTTCTCCAGGAACACTGTTCAAATTATAGTCAACGTGAATGATGTAAATGATAATGCTCCAAGATTTTACTACCAAAAATATGAAGCTCGATTACTTGAAAACCAAGATGATTTTGATGTTCCGCTAAAAATTGAAGCATACGATTTAGATTTGAATGGTAAGCATTGGAGTTTTTTTCACAACTGTTCTTTAATCTGTTCCCTCTGATTGATCAAAGATTCTTTTAACTTTATTTTTTAGATATACTGGAAAGGGCATCATAGACTTCACTCACAGTTTTCAGTCTCACCCTACCAGTTTCCTTCATAATGCAAAATTCAAGTCGTCCATATTTGATATTTTCAAAACGGTGTTTCTATGCCACTTACAGTTAAAAAAAAAAAATCTTGAACAATACCCAAAAAGAGCTCCATACCTGCGGAAAATAAATTTTAAACAAAATAAGTCCAATTGACCCATCTTGTATGATTTGGCTCAAATAGACGTTGGTTTTTTGGCAAGTGAAAAGTTTGAAGTAACAAACACAGGTGACGATAATTCCTGATTTATTATTTGAACATAATTGTTGATGTTTTCATCGTTTTTTGCATGAATATTGAGGAGGAATTCTATGTTATAATGCTTGATTTTGTACCATGCCTTGTAATCCATTAGGATCTCAATCCGAATGGCTCCTAAAATCTAGGATGAGGTTGCAACTGTTATCAGTCATCAGACTTATAGTTAAGCAGAAATTAACTTACATATTTCATTTTTCAGGCACGGATAACAGCCGAATCACTTACACCATCGTGAAAACAAATACACCTGTTGCCAACTTCACAATAGACCCAGCAACGGGAACCTTTAAACCAGTCAAAGCAATCGATTTTGAAGAACTTGCCGCTTTCCAAGATGATGAATCCATCAAGCCAGTTCGAGCAGTCCAAGTCCTAGTCCGAGCTACAGATCACGGTTCTCCACCATTGAGCTCAGATGTCGTTGTCACAGTTTACATCCAAGACACCAATGATCATGCACCGGTTTTTGACCGAAGCTCCTACGGTGCAGCTATTCCGGAAGATCTTGCGAGCGGAACATCAGTTTTACAAGTATGTTTTCAAATTTCACAAAAATAACACTAAAAAATACGCCAATATATTTGATTTTTTTATATACAGGCCTTGTAAATGACGTATTTCAATTTATCACACCTTAATTGTGTTTTATTTCTCAATTTTGTAGTTTCGGAAATAATTTCTTTTCATTCTATATGAATTTGACCAAAAGTTGATCTTAAAATTATCGTTAAATTTTTAGAAGTGTATATGTATGTTTTGTCTCGTTCTCTCTTATTATGAAAATGCAATGACCCTTATTTTTACTATTGCAGGTCCAAGCCAAAGACAGCGATGGCTCTTCTCCAAACAATGTGATTGTGTTCCGAATTCAAAATGGGGCTAGCGACAAGTTTGTTGTCGATGCTTCAACAGGCGTCATCAGTGTTGCAAAAGGGGCCTCGCTAGATCCTGATAGCACAGACCCAAAAACAAAGGAGTATACTCTGACCATTGTTGCTCTGGATGGTGGAATTGGCTCTGAGCAACGTCAAACAACGGTCCAAGCGCATATTTCTATAGAAGATGTGAACAACAAACCCCCAGTTATCTTAGATCCTGGGGCCATAGCTGTACGAGAAAACACTCAGGTCTGGTTATTTTACTCCATTTTTCTGTAACCTATGCTGTAAACAAGAATCTTATAACTACAATTACTGTAAAATTGACTTTTCATCGACTAAAAAATGGCATCGCCTACATGCGATTTAAAAAAAAAAAGATCTCTATAACTCAAAATAGAATGAAGAAAACATTATTTTAGTTATTTGGAGCAAAAAGTATGTTACCAATAAATCTTCTAATTATACTCATGGCCATCTTTCAGAATTTTACTTGCAGCAAGACAATTCATTAGTCTATTTATTCATTATTAGTTTTATTATATTTGCTAATTTGTATTTGTCATTCAGTAGCATCACTCGTAATCTCATCAAAGCTGTTTCAGTTCGTAGACGGAAATTCTATACTTGTTTATCTAATTTCTCATCAATTAATACTTTGTAGAGACTATTAAAATTTAGTTAACTACTTCAGAGTGAACGAATCATATAATTTTAGGCCTTAATTGTAAAGTTTTATCCTTTATACACCTTATTAACTGAATTTCTAACTGATCTCAACCCTGTAAATTACATAATCCATGCACCTCAAGAATCCCAATTTCAACTAAAGTCACTCATTTATATGCAGGTGGGCACATTCATTCATCGGATTGTTGCCATAGATCCAGATGAAAAGCCTGTTCTTCGATACCATATAGATCCTGAAAATTCTGAAGCTCGAAGTGAAGAAGGTACCATCGTCAAAGGTTCTGAATTCGATTTTATAAATGCATTTCACCTCAACCCATTGGATGGTTTACTTCGAGTTGTGCGGCTACTTGACCGAGAGAAAGTTGAAAATATCCGTCTAGCGATTCATGTTGAAGACCTGGCAGCAACAAGAGGCAAACAAACAGCAGCAGGTAATATATGGTTTTTACTATCAATAATAATGGCCTGAAGAATCCTAATTGAATTTCATCTTATCCATTGATATTAAGTAGACAAGAAAAAGTAACGCAGAATTACTATTACTATCTTGGTTTCAAGAAAAAATGATGGTAACTTTTCATTCAAAAATTATACACGTGAAAAACAGTTTCTTCATTATAATGACAGTGGCACTCTCTGAGACAATAGGAAAAATCTATAGTTTGACCAGGTACCTGGTACTGCCAATAGTTCTGTCACTGCATTAATGCCAAATATTTTAAATTAAAAATGTCTGCTAATTTTGGATTTCATTGCTAATCTAGTTTTGTGCTCCAACTAGTATGTGCTCTCCACTTGGCGCAGATGGAATCTTAAGGTTGAATGCACTTAAATAATGATTGATATTTCTTTGAAGAAATAAAAATTGTCCATTTTTTTTAGCCATAATCAATATCGTTGTGGAGGATGAAAACGACAACAGCCCTGCGTTCAAGAAACCATTCTACCGACGGTCAATTCCTGAAAACAGTCAACAAGGAACACCTATAGTTAGCGTCCTAGCGACTGACCCTGATAAGAACCGAACTATCAAGTATGGTCTTGAAGGTGAGCCTCATTCAATTTCGATTTGAAGATGCGCTTTAAGAAATTACTTCTTATTTATGATCAGTAGTATATTAGATAACGGATCGCAACTAAACTAAACTATGGAATCATTAATATTTATCAATAGTATGATAGAGAACGGATCGCAACTAAAATAAACCATGGAATCATTAATATTTTTAAGAAACAAGCAATGCAGGTTTTTCGTGCAAAAAAAGCAATTTCCAAAGACCATTCATTGCTTCATTTCAAAATTGTCCATTTAATTTTAATTAATTAATTTTCATTTTTAATCAGTCAAAAAATTGAATATTTTCAACAATTTTATCTCATTTTTTTTTGTCTCCTCTAAACATAATCTGGATAAATTTTTAAGATTTTTAAAGTTGATGTGTGTGTTGGCAGGCTCCGCAGCAGTACGAGATCTGATTCACTTAGACACAGAAACAGGGGAGCTCGTAGTGGGTGGGAAGGTAGATAGAGAAGCGACACCGTGGCTGAACATGAGTGTCAAAGCAACGGATAATGGTGTGCCTCCTCGCTCCAGTTTTGTCGATGTTTTCGTCCAAGTTCTGGATGAAAACGATAACAATCCTTATTTTGTTGACACCACTGGTCTCCTCAATATTCCAGAAAATACACCGATTGGTAAGTGCACTAAAGATAAATTTTTTTGGAACATGAGTACCTGCTGTAGAACTATCAACAGGGTGTCCACCATCAGTGACAACCGGAATATATCAGGAAAATCGGTCATGGATCAGGAAATTCTGAGCGCATCAAGCATTTCTCAGCTGCATGCAGTTTAGTACGTGCAAAAGTGGAATATTCAATCCAATTCATCAAATATGTTGGTTTGTAAAGTCAAACGAGTGTCAATTCATTTGGCTAAAAAATCAGGTAAATCCGAAATGAAATTTTAGTAGATACTCCAATTAAGCCTTCAAACTAAGGCTCGCTGAGGTTCTCTGACCTTTTAATTTTCCTGGAATGCTTATTCCTGCTTATCAATGGTGAAACTGTAAAAATACATATCTGGGCTGCGGTGTTTCAAAATCTCTTCTCACGTTTTATTTTATCAAATGAGGACAACCAGTGTAATTGTTTTAAATGTTTGTGGAATATTCTTCCAAACGCTCCTTCCCATTTCAATGCACCATGATGCGAAAATTCACTTCTCTTCCCCTTACTTTTCATCATCCCTCCGCATTCTCTGTACATCATCACAGAGTGTCTCTGAATACTACGTCATCCCATTGCTAATCTATCAGGTACCTTCATCTTATTTGTAAAAACTACCTATCACAGGAAAAAGTTTCTGAAGCTCCTAAGTTACAGCATAAATACTTCCTCTTTTCTTCAGTGTGAATCATCAATCCTTAAATGTAATTTTCCAATGATCATGGTTTGTTTCAGGTACGGAGGTAGCTTCGATTGAAGCTAGAGACGCTGATGTCGGTGACTATGGGAGGATCACTTATCTTCTAGACAGAATATCATCTCATGTAAGCTCATTTTTTTTGCAAGTCAATGAAATGATTACTGATGATGAAGGAGTTTGCTTGACCTTCATATTTGGACAGGGTATTGGAACCAGCATTTCTTTTTATTCCAAGCCCACTTTAATGTCCAAACTGGTTTATGCCTGTAAAATCTCAAGTGGTTTTGGTTTTCACAATAAAATTAAAATCAAAAGAAAGAAGATTTAAAGAGCCTTAATTTTTTGAGTATTTTTAAGCGCACTATGCATTATTGAAAAATTTGAGCAGCATGGTGTCAATGATTGTGGTATCAACGGAACATATTTTTGTATATCTCACTGTAGGTATGAAACTCTAATTTTATTTTCTACTCTGAATTCCAGGGAAAATTTGCCATCGACCCAAATACAGGTATATTAACGGTAGCTGATAAATTGGACCGTGAACAAACATCGTCGTATAATCTTATCGTTGAAGCGTGGGATAATTATCAATTTGGATACGCAAGCGGAGAAAGCCGAAATGCATTCAAACAACTAGCGTGAGTATTTTCCTTTTGTCTCAAAAAATTTCCTTGAAACTGAAAGTCAAAAATTCCTGCAATTAATGCAAGCCATCAATGAACATCAAATATTTCCTTTAATGACTTCAATAATGGCCGAAGAACTTCCTTTATTTACATTTTTATCCAGTTGGCAGAGTCAGAGGAAACCTGGGAACAGAGCAAAGCAAAGACATTTTTTTCCTGAAAAAAATTTGATTGAGGGAAGAGAACACAAGAACCCAAAAGTCAGGGAAAAATTACGTTTTCAGGATGGAAAATTTTCACATGTTCTGGCACACAACTTCAGCTTGTAGCTTTATTGTAGCATCTTTTCTATAATTCTTGCTTATCACCCTGTATTTGCTTCAAAGACATATTAATTTTGTAAATTGGTCAGGGATAATCTGAAAAGTCAGAGAATTAAAATGCTAAGTAGCTGTGGCCACCCCATTTTTTGCAAATGAATTTCACTCCAAATTCCTGCAATCTGACGGTATACATTATTGCAATCATGATCTCTCTTTACAATTTTTGCTGACACTGCTTTGTGGTATATACCTGCAATCATTGGATTGGTTTTTAAGTGAACTGCTTTGTAATTTCAGTGTCTCGATCATCGATGAAAATGACAATGCTCCGGAATTCGACTCTATCCCCGATGGTTGCATTTCAGTCACGGAGTTCCATGATATTGGAGAACCTGTTTTTATACTTAAAGGATCTGACAAAGACGATCCTAGTACTTTGAATGGTCGCATCAATTTTGCCATTCTGTCCGGAAATGAGCAAGGTAAACACCTTGGAATTAAAATTTCTGTCTGTTTTCTTTTGTTTCTGTCTCAAAATGTTCTTTTGCTGAGATTTTTATACAGGCCTTTAGATCCATGTCTAACTCAAAGGTTTTAAAAAAATATAATTTTAAAAAAAAATCCTGCATGTACAATTTTTTAGCTTCATTCCAGCCAACAACATAGTAAAACGGAAAACCATTTTATACCTATGTCAATTTCAGTCAAAACTTTTCGTTTAAAAGTAGCAACAACGGAAGAACATTTTAGCAGTAGTTTTTTATGTTGCAAGGAAACTTTATTTCAATTACAGAGAGACTCGCCATCAAGTAGGACAAGTCATTTCTTTGGAAAAAAAAAACAAGAAGAGATCGATTTCTAAAATAGAGAAAAACGTATCGATGGTGAAAATACCAGACCACTTATCTCGGTTTGCGACGTCGTCAACTTCCTGTCATACTTTATTTTTTAGATGGAAAACTACTCAACATCAATTCTTGAAAAATGCCGTGGTTTTTTTCTCACCATGTAAAGAATAGTGTGTGGAAACTTCAAAGAATGATATTGATTTGTTCTCCTATACAAAAATATAATAAGAGCGGAGATTTTTAAACACCGCCAACAAGATACGTAGTCTAGTAGTTTCATCGTTAATATCTCAGATTTCGGCACTATGAGTCTCCGCTCACGTTTTATTTTTTTCGTAAAAAACTAGGGAACAGTTTCTATTGAAATTTTCTGTAACCTGTCTTTGCTCATTCTTAAAAAATACAAATTAGCGAAGAAACACCTTAGTTTTCCTTCAAGAAAATGAAACTTTATCAGAGATTTTTAAATGTTGACTCGAAATACACATTTTCGTAACTAACCATCAAGATTAAACTCTTTTCAATGAATTATCACAACTATTTATTCATGATTCAAAGGTGTGCAAACTCAAATTAATAAAATGAGCTACTATTTTTAACCTGTTATGATAGAACAGCCATTAAATCTTTGACAATTTTTTTGAATTCCTCTGTAATTGTTTTCTTTTATCTCAGGATTATTTGGTTTGGAGAAAGTGGATCAGTTCACAAGCAAAATCATGAGCCGCAGTTCATTGAAAGGTCGCTATGGCAACTATACGCTGGTCATCCGTATCCAAGATTTGGGCACTCCGTCTAATGTCGCAATGACTGATCTGAAAATCTGTGTCTCGGATTTCAATGACCATGCACCGCGGTTTGTGTCCCCATCGCACAACATCACAATCCGCATACCAGAGAATGCAACTGAAGGCAGCTCTGTGATAAGAGTAGAGGCAACAGATGACGATGTTGGGCTTAATGCTGAAGTGCGGTATCGATTGAAGCACGATCTGTCAGGCGACTATCGGACCTTTGCCATAAACGACACCACAGGCCAGATCACACTGAGACTACCGTTAAACCGAGAGAAACAGAAGATATACCAGATCAGGGTCGAGGCATATGATTTGGGTTTGCCCACTCCGCTGACTGCAGATCTGGATTTGGTTGTTTACGTTCGCAGTGTGAACGATCATCAGCCACAGTTCTTGATTGATGAATTTACGATCAATTTTACTGGTAATTTTTTCTCTTGTTTTAGCTCTTAGCAATGAGTTTGTAATGTGTAATGTGTGATTGTGAACATTTTGAAATCCTTTTTCTGCCTTTCTGAAAAAACATTTTTCTGCCAAAGTAAAAGGCATGTATGTCTACTGAAAATAAGCTTGTGCTTTGAATTTAAAATTTTCTTTGGCGAAATTCTACGAAAAATATCCTACGAGAAAAACTGTATCTATTTACGGTTGAAAATTTTTCATGTTTCATCATTTTCTTTAAATTAAAAAAAAAATTGTTGGATTTCATCTTAGAATTGCAATCAACCATGAAAAAATCTCAAAATTTTGATTAAATTGTGTATCTAGAGAAAACTGTGGCTTCGCTCAATGTTTTTTTTTATTTTTTTTTAACCTATTTTATGACGAAAACGATTTTTTAATATGTACTGAACTACACCTCTCTTTTTTAATAATGCAATTTTCTAACTTATTTAACAAAAAAGAAGAAATTCGTTGTCTGTAATCATCCATTAATTACCCAAGTACTGTTTTTAATAGAAAATTTCTAAAGGATGAAAGTCAGGTTTAGAACTAACATTATCAGGAAATTTTCTAAGAAGAGGAAGATTCTGACCAATACTCAAATTAAGTCATTTGTGAATAATGAATGACAAAATGCAATTTGTACTCAGTGTCATTGAAGCAGAGCGTTTTGCAAAAATAAGTTCAACTAACCGCAAATAAGCATATAATTTTTCCTGAATTTTTTTAAGTCTGCAGAAAAGAGTCACCGTAACAACGTATTTCAAATCTGCATCTACAAAATTATTATTCTCATTGTATCAAATTTGTTTTATTTTTGTCTGTAGAGCATGAGAAACCTGGCTCAGAACGAGTTAAACTTGTAGACACAGTGGACAGGGATCGGGATGAAATGGATGAAGTGGCAGCAGCCTCGATGCCAATCTGTTACTACATTGTAGCCGGAAACGATGACGGATATTTCAACCTAGAGCCTCTAAGTCATCAAATTACGGTTTGTAATTAGAGTTCATGATTTTTCAGCTATTTTGATGTATGAGTTAATTTGAAGCATGCAGTTTCAAAACTTGCCCAATTTACTGTGACGCACCGGTAGATTGATGGCTAAGATCGAAAAATGTGCATAACCATCGTAACGTTTAAAAACATCTCCAAGTATGTTTCATTTTAATGAAAGAGAGTTGACTAAAGTATTTTTTTACGTAGAAGATTCTCTGAGTATTATTGAAGGAATGGAAAGAATGTATAGAAAGTCCTGTGAAAATTTATTGGTCAATGTTCTTTTAAAAAAATAAAACAGAAGAGGAGACTCAACAACATTGCAATCAGATATGCACATTTTTCGACCTCAGCTATCAATATATACAGCAAGGAATCATATAGCCATGGAGTAATCACACTCGGACCACTCCAATCCTCTTGCTTAACAAAGAAATTTTAAATTATGTAACATATTGACAGTGAAACTCTCACTCTCAAAGCGCATATCTCGGTTTGCGACGTCGCAGACTTCCTGTTATTTTTAAAATGACAGGGAGCATGCAGGAAGTACTGCATTTCTTAAATGTAGAACAACTCAATGTCAATTTCTAAAAACTTCTGCGATTTTTCTCCCATATGAGAAGCAAATTTTGAAAAATTTCCAAGGAATGATGTCGATTTGTCCTCCTTTAAAAAAAAAAAAAAAAAAAAAAAAAAGAAGGAGCAGAGACTTTTAAACTTCACCAACGAGATATGTGTTTTGGAAGTTTTGCTATCAACATAAATCATTCAAATTAAAATGTTGACTCGAAAGATGTTCTGTGAGGATCAACTTGGATTTCTGCCAATCTTTCTCAATGGCAAGACCTCTGCTTTCGAGAAAAAGTGCGTTTCTTATTATTGATCACTGCCCTTTTGGAATTGACTCTAATGTGTATTTATTAATTTGAAAAGAAACCATGTGCAAATAAGTTTAATAAATAAATTTAAAAAAAAAAAAAAAAAAAAAAAAAAAAAAAAAAAAAAAACAATGAAACAAGCAAATCTTATGCATTTAGTTCCATTTTATTTTATTCATTTGTAGTTCTGTTTAGCATGCAAACATCTGTTCAAATTCTTTATTACTATTTTTTTTTCTTTGCCTCATTCATAAAATATTGATAACTGATAATTATTTTTAATTACGTAAATTATCAAGGGTTTGGTCTACATGGTTTATATGTATTCTCTCTCATTCCTGTAGGTTGTGCGAGAACTAGACAGGGAAGTGGCTGACTCCCACGTTCTGATAATCAAAGCTCTGGAGGACTGTACTCACGCACCGATGAAGAAGGTGGAATTCTTTGACCCTCATGATGATACAACCCTGAGAGTTGTGATAAATGTCCTTGATATCAACGATAACCCTCCGAAATTCATTTCTCCTGTTTTTACTGGTGGGATTACCACAGAGACAGACTTCGGAACAGAGTTCATGCAGGTTCAGGTCAGTAATTACAATATTTATCGTCTATTTGTCAAAAATGAGTCTGTAGAAACTGGAGAAAGGAACGTATGATGGCTGAAGTTGAAAAATGTGTATCTGAGATCGCGACACTGTAAGTCCCCCATAGCATCTTTTTTTTTTTTTTTTTTTTAAGGAAACCAACCAACAGTTTCCACTAAAATTTCAGTGAATAATCTTCACTTACCTAAAAAAAAAATAATACAAAACTGTACAGAAAAGTTTTGATCAGTGTCCCGTTATGAAAATAAAATATGATAGGAAATCTTAAAACGTCGTAGTTTAGTTTGGCATTTTTCTCATTTAATCATCAATGTGTACTCTTAACAAAGGATAGTTTTACTGATGATGTTTTCCAAAGTACATCAATCTATGGAGAAGTGATAGCAGTTAGTATTTTTAAGTTTGAACGTTTGATCTCTAAAAAATGTTAGCTGAAGTCAATTTCCAAGCCGTTTGGACATCATCTTTATAGAATTGAATTATCTATTTTATTTAACTTAGAACTGAATTGAACTGCTTTCATGTTATTTAAGGGTATCTTAAAAATTTTTCTTTGTAAAATAACTCATGCACTGGATTATGCCTTTTAATGAAAATTGAGCAACAGGAACGGAGAGTCACTCTCCTGTAAAATGTCGAAATTCGAGTCGTAGTATACTTGAGTGAGATCCTTTTCTTTAAGTCTTATTTATTTTTTATCTCTGGCTCTGCACTCTCTACAAGACTAATTTTTAGTGAAGAGTTGAATTTTCATTATCTGATCTTGTTTTGTTCCAGGCTATCGATTTAGACAGCGGTTTAAATGCAAAAATTGAATATAGTTTGCATGGTGGAGTTGAAATGACCTTAACGGAAGGGCTTGACATTGTTCCGCAAATGACTCCGTTTTTGGTTGACCCTACAACTGGAGGCGTCGTTTTGAATTTTGATCCGCAAAAAGGAATGAAGGGATACTTTGATTTCACGGTAATTTTATGTTATTTACTAAACATACCTTATTTTACATACCTAATGGACAGAACAAACAAATTATAACAAAAAATAAACATTTCGAGATCAGGAAGTTTATCTGAAATCATGAACTATTTCTAAAAAATGTTTCTTTTAGAATGAAGTGCTCTTCAATAATTCTGTAATATTCATCGCTATGCCACATTTGGACTACATTTTGCTATTGGGAACTACAATTTCTAATTCCTCCGTTTAAACACTCATGTGCATAGGGAAACTAATGGTAGAAAAGTCGTTATTAAACTAATTGTAAGCCAGATAATGTAATTCCAAATTGCCAAATACAGTCCAATCTACACATGGAACTCATTGCCAATGCAATGAACTGTCAAATTCCAAAATGATTTAATGAGAGTAAAAAATTGTAACCCAGTTCCATAATTTGTCAAAATAAGCTCCTCAAAATCTAATAATAAGGTGAACAAAGGATGAGTATCCTTCCGATGATGTCAAGCACAGAAAATAATAAATGAGCTTCTTCAAAGTAATTTTTCCTCTATGATAACTATTGTATTGCTTGTAAAACTGCTTTCAACAGGTCTCAATGACAAGCATGGGAGTCCTTGTGTAAAATTTTCCATGACTTGTAACTTTGTCAAGAGACCCAAGTAGCAGTGATCGCAATAAATAGCGATTTTATCGGTTTGTTATCGTGATTATATTGATGGCAATATATTAAGATATTATCGCATTATAAATTGCGACATATGGCAATTAAATCGCTACACATCCCAATTTTTGGTTCGATAAAATCGTGATCAACCGTCGATAAAATCGAGAGTAAATCGCCATTTATCGCGATTTTTATTTCGAAAATATCGCAATAAATTGTCTGGCGATGAAAGCGCGACTTTATTGCGATAAGATCGAGGATAATTGCTCAGATATTGATGATCCTAGCGATTTTATCGCTGATAAAATCGCAATATATGGCGATTTTTACATTGAGAAATGCCACTTGGGTAAGGACGGAAATTTTTTGTCTGGTGCTAAAATTTTCTATTATTTTTCAGGTTGCAGCAACAGACATTAGTGGTTTAAAAGACACAGCTCAAGTTTTCATCTATCTTCTCCG
Organism: Bemisia tabaci; assembly: GCF_918797505.1. NCBI lineage: Eukaryota > Metazoa > Arthropoda > Insecta > Hemiptera > Aleyrodidae > Bemisia > Bemisia tabaci. The sequence continues at coordinate 6,847,453 of NC_092798.1, forward strand.
CGAGGATCAGCGAGTCAGATTTGTACTTAGGCAGCAACCCTCCGAGCTGAGGGATAAAATTCACATTTTCAGAGAGTAAGTTAAATCGTAATCTTCAGATGTGTGATACTGTAAATCTTCCAGGCTCAACGTGGTCTTTATCAAGCAGTGCAATAACTCAGTTATGACCCATTTATTGGACTTAAGAGGTCTTTCCGTATTTAAGTGTTTTTTCAAGTCCATATGCACCATTCCTAAGAATACTCTCGTAATATTAGACAAATTGAAAACATCAGCTGGATTTTAATGGCCTTATGCAATTTTTCTCCAAATATCAATGTGCTTTTTCCTGAAGTAAGTTTTTCCCATGATGATGAATTTTTCTGTTTTACAAAAACAATCACCGATGGCTGTGATGTTCTGTTAGACAGATTTTGACATTTTGAACTAAAGTACCCTGAAATCATAAAAATATGATGATGGAGTATCTCCCATAAATTACTAACAAACAATTGATTTGGACTGAACATGTTTTTCATGTATTTCAAATGTTCATATGCTTCAAGCGTCCTTTGAATAAAATCACATGTTTTGAAAATGTTTTGAATTAGAAATCAATATGTTTTTTAGGATTAATTTTTAATCCAGTTTATTTTTCTGCATTTTACAGAGTTCTGGGCAATGTCACTGGAGCGATTGTTAATGTTGACGAGTACAAAATTCATGAAACATCAGATGGAAGAGTGGACAAAACTCGCTCTGATATGTACCTGCATTTTGTTAGCCGCAAGGATAACTCCGTCCTTGAGGTTGAACAAGTTCTCCACTTAATTGATCTCAACATCGAAAAGTTGGACTCCTTATTTAAGGTTTGCTGAAATTGTAATCTCAATAAATGAAATTTGCAAAAGATGGGTAACTTTACTCTTTCTTTGCCTAAAGTAATTGAATTTTCTTTGGATCAGTTCAGTCATTTTCTAAGTCATAACACAAGTCTACCCGGAAAAAACTGCAGAGGATTTGATAGATGATACCTATCTAATTTCTGGCATTGTTTCCAAAAATTATCTTCGTTTTATCCCTATACAGCCACCAATTTTCCTTAAAAAATCAACTTTTCTGATGGTACTTTCATTATACGCCAAATTGGTGGATGCAGGTAAAGAACGAAAGTCATTTTTGAATTCAACAGCTATGAAGGAGTAGGGAACTATGTAATGTGTGCTTAAAAAGTTTTCCCCGCTGTGTCTGATAACAAGGTTTTTCCGGTCAAATAACACAATCCACCCATACACCCCCATAAAAATGTTGCAGTATGGAGACGCAGATTTTGCATTTAACCATCGATTTGATGAAGAAAAAGTGACGTTTCAAGGATTAGGGATTCTTCCCAATTTACTGTAATACAAAATGATTGACTTAGGGTTTGATATTGATGCACAGGGTGTCTACAAGTCAGGAATTTCTGGAAAGTCCAGAAATAGTACTGATTTATTAAGGGCGGTTCGGAAGTACTTAAAAAGTGCGGAAATTCCGTCAGAAGGTCCGGAATTTTTCATTTTTGTCGCAATTTGAGAGAGAAATTCAAATTTTTGACATTTCTCGAATTCTGTCAAAAGGAGGTACAGAAAATGTACTGAATTTTTCCGTTGAGGAGGTACTGAATTTCTCGGGAATGTACTGAAAAAGTACTTTAAAAGTACTGATTTTTGGCCAGCCTGTTTTAGTAGACACCCTGGATGCATCACCATGGGAAAAAATGGAGGTAATAGGAACAAGCATGCGTCGGAATATGATGAATCACCTTAATTCACATTTGCAGATTTTCTCTTGCTTTTTTTTTTACTCATGACTTGAACCTCTGTTGTCTTTTATTCCTAGGATTTCAATGTTCTGGACACGCAAGCGGCAGAACTGGTGAGAACTGCTGGAACATCAGATAATGTTGCAACGGTTTGGCTAATAGGAACCACTATATTTTTAAGTTTATTGCTCCTAGTCATTGTATGTCTTTGCCTTGCTCAGCGCGCACGCTACCGGAGGCAACTCAAGGCTGCAACTGTCACTGCATTTAGTAAGTTTGGTTTACTGATCTCTCCTGTAAGCTCTACTTTTGGGGATTTTGTTTTTTGCATTTCCTTCAACTGTATTATTTAAATTTGTAACAGGCTGCATGGAATTAAAAGAAAAATTCAGAATGAAATAAAATTTCATAGATTCTTGAAAAATTTTTCGGAACTTCCAAAGGTTTATCAAACTCTTAGAGCCCCGACAAGCTTTACAGAGGTCATCTGAAGTTCAGATTATAGGGAAGTGACAATGAATTGAATGATTATGAATTTGTGAGAAATGAGATTATAATCGCACCTCCTTACCCCACATCTGTAAAATTTTCTCATGTTGAATATAAATTAATGCAGTTATTTAATGCAATGGAAGGGGGAAGGGGGGAAATTTTGTATCAGCACGGAAAAAAGTAGAATCCTTCAAAGGCTACCTTTTCGTTCTCAATCTATAGTGTTTAAAATCTTTGCGTAGTAGACTGACCTTTTCAAAAACCTTTTGGGTCATTTTCTTATTTCAAAATTGTGAATGACATGTTTTTTTCTTTCCAACCACAGGTTCCACTGATTCGGACATGACAAGAGTGACGAACACAGGTCGAGTTCCTAACACAAACAAACACAGTGTAGAAGGCTCCAACCCGATATGGATGCAAGCATATGAAAATGAATGGTACAAAGAAGATGACTCTGGGAGGTAAATTTTGATTTTCCAATCGAGGGATTTGAATTTCTCCCTGTGTAATCATAGTAATTTTTTAAACTGCTTTCAATAGTTTTACATTGATAGCTGAACAAGAAATTCTTCAATGTTGGGGGAAGGGGGCAGTAAAAACTGTTAATTACTTCTTTGTAGAGAAAATGGAAAGCTATGAAAGTCCAATTTTCCTAAACCCTTTTCTTGACTTTGCCTTCGTTTTATATATCAATGATGGAAGCTCAAAAAATCTTCTACACTTCTTGATAACAGTGTTTCAAAATTTTCGATCCTATTTTTTTCTGAAAGAATATTGTAAGACATTTTTGTCCAAAATTTTCAGCGAATATTCTAGAAGAGACAGAGAAAACTCACAGGAAATTTTCTGGTAGACGGATAATCAGTTATCCTTCACCAAAGTACATAAAATGCACCAGAAAAGCAGCAACGTTGTAAACTAAAATACATTATTTTGGTATTATATCGTTGGTACATGTCTGATCATTTTTTTCCACATAATCTCTTTGACAGAATGTGTAACACTTTAAGTTTGGTTTCTTATCTTTTCATTTTCACTGTAATAAATTTAAGAAGTCATGTCTCAATGCAAATATCACTGTAACTTTTTTCCCTTTTGAATGTATAAAAATTCCACAGTCACTTCATCAAATCTTAAAACTTTCTAATTTGGGTTGTGTCAATGATTTCAGCCAAGCATCAGAACGAGACTCATTAGACGAGAACATTGTGAGTGTTGTCAATCACGATGTTGACACTGGTGGATCGTCTTGCAACAGGTATGTCTGTGGGAGAATTTTTTTACTTTCATCGATTTTTCAGTCGCCTGCATGATTAAATTAACGCAAGGATGTAGGAAGTGCTTCATTCCTAAATAAACTGAGTGTAATAAATAAGAAGAAAATCTACAAACATTAAGGAAAATTTTATCTTGATCAGGAAACTGAACATTCGAGGGTTGTCAGTGAGAATTAAAATAGAAGACTAAGTATAGTAAGGCTGTAAGGATAAGACACCAGATTTCAAGGAGTGATTGGCTTCTGCATAATTTCTGGATCCTCAAATTGATGTCTGCTAAATTTGTGAAAAGGCACAATATTTCTCAAATGATTTAAAAAAAAAAAAATTTAAATAACTGAAAAGAAATTTGGGAAAATAAGATTATTCTGCAGACTTCGATGTTACATTTTTTGTTTTGTAATGTTTACCATCAAGTCTCCGTCGGTTCATAATACTATTCCACATCACATTGGTTATAGGACATTTCGTCAACAATTTTTTGTCTGTGCACCTGTTTTTTCCAGTAGTTTATGTCCACCCGTTTTTCAGCAGGGGAGTTTTGATCTGCTTAACAATTGAGACCCAAAGTTAATTAGTTCACGTATAAATACAAACGACAATTGCTCACAACGTTTTTGGATGAAAATGTATTGTGTTTGGGAAGAATGAGGGTTTGCTTGTTTTTTTTTGTTTGTTTGGTCCAACGTAGAGAAAAATATAATTGAGATTTTTAGTAAAAATGGGGAAGAGTTAATTCCATGAGGGAAAATTCACATAAACTCTCTACACCTCTTTGGTGCAACAGGACTTGATTATCTCTCAAGAAAATCTCATCTTGTTATACCTGAACCGGATAAACCTTTTGACTTATCTCAGACAAAGCTTCTTAGATTTGTCCTGTGTACGATAACTTTGAGACGGCGCTAGCGTAAAGTGGCTCTTTGAGCCACTATTTTGCCAAAGAGGTGTTGTACACTGTCATACGAGATTGAAGGCACTGATAAATCGATACGGATTTGAATATTCTATCTGATATTGACACTTGGTTGACTTGGTTTGATTTTGCGTACACATCTTTATTTATTGGTGAGGAATACAGTTATAGTTATCTTGATGATGGCATCTTTCAAAAGCATGAAGTTCCCTCTTAAATTAAATCGAGTGATGACGACAAAAAGAGAGCGGTAGTCGAAAAACTTATTGAGTCCTAGTATCCACATTCAATAACGTTTAGCATGATTTTTGACTTCATTAGAAGAAAAAGTGACTTGATTCAAACAGAAATGTGATCAAATTTACCGCTGAGAAGATTTCCTTTTGAATCAATAAAGAAAGTAATGCTTTTCAAAGCAGAAAAGATGATGGTGCAAGAAGAAAAATCAATTACATCAAGCAGAAACCTGCTTTCATTCAGCGATTTTATTCTTGATTCAAAATAAAATCTTCTTGACGGCATACTCAAGAATGTTTCCACCTGAATCTAGTCACTTTTTTCTCTAACAAAATCCAAAAATTATGCTAAACGCTATTGAATACGTATACTAGGACTTAGTGAGATTTAGGACTACCACTCTCTTTTTGCGCCGTAGTATCTTGATTTATTTTGCAAGGAAAGCTCCGGACTCTTGAAGGATACCTGTCATTCTTAATATGTTGGAGTGTCTTCAATTTCGTATGATACTGTGCAACACCTCTGCTGTGAAATAGTTGCTTCAGGCGCCGTGGCGCGTGGCACGCTGCGGTGCGGCGGGCGGCCAGCCAGCGCCTACAAACCTAAAGGGATACTTCAAGTGTCGCGCAATGCGTGAAGTATCCCCTTAGGTTTGTAGGCGTCAGTGCGCTTTTCGAGCTGGTAGCATGCCGCGCGCTACTCGGCTCTGTGTGAGGCTCTAATATTTAAACTCACGGAGTCAGCGTTTTTCAACTCGTGATTTTGAAATGTTTGCACACTCTGCATGGATTATTCTCATTTAAATTGATGGGAAAAAAAAATATGTATGAAAGGAAAATACAATGTGTGTTTTATAAATATTGAGGTGGTTCCGTGTCAAAAACGACTTTCAAAGCACTTTAATTTTTTCTTTTATATTTCGTGCTTTTACTGTGCTGCAGCATGGTGTACGCACGAGCAAACGCTCAGTATTGGACCTTAAAGCAAAGGACCAAAAACTAAGATGATCTTTAATTTTAAATATCTCCTTCTGTTTTCTAGCCGGTCAAACATTATTCAAGTCCGTGACTCAGTCAGTATTAAGGATCAAAACGACCTCAACACCAAAAGTAGCAGTCTCTACCACCAGAATCTGTACCATCATCTAGAGAAACTTGGCAACCCGTTGATAACGAAAAAGCTTGAAACAACGGAATTATAGCAATCAACCAAGCCTCGGGATACAAGTGAAGATTTTGTGCAGATAACGACTGTCTGTAAAGCTGATGATCAATCTGTCGCTTAGACTCCTTGAATCTCTTCCACAGAAAATGATGAAAGAACCAGAGATGCAAAATGAAATTCCATTTTCCATAAAATTTCAATGATTTTTCAGAGGCTGCATACAAAACCCACAACAATTATCCTAGACTTTAAGAAGAAACTTCGGAATTTGACTTTTTCAAAATGTCAAAATTAAGATTTTACTGTTTTATACGTTTCATGGTATATGGAATCCATTGTAGAAGTTTTAAAAAATTCACGAAATTTCATGAAGTATGAAATTTTATTTGATTAAGTTTAAATTTTGCATCTCCAGTTGTAACCATTCATAACAAACCAAATGCAAATACACTGAAATGAAATCGAAGAATGGAACGAGAGTTAACAACTATTAATTATATGAATAATTTCATGCTTTTGAAAGACGTGTTCATCTTTCTGTAAAGACAGTGCAAAATTATTTGTGTGATTCTTTCATGTATTGAAAGGGTTCAAACAGATAGTGTTTGGCAACACTGAAAGCTTTTTTATTCGTGAAGGGGGAGTTACTGAAAATTTTATTTAAAACTAGTTTGGAAGTAGAGCTATTCGACGAAATTTGCAACTCCTTTTTTTACTGCATCAACATCAATTTAATGGAACACTCTAAGGAATTTAAGAATTTTATCTTGCTCAGTTTTCTCCCATTACAAGTTGTTTAAAATAACCACTGCAATGTACAAACTTTTTTTGGTTGCCCTTTGGTCTTTTACAACGAATTTATAAAGAGGGGCGCTCAATATTGTAGGTTCTCAATAACCTAACCATAAGCAGTCAACAATTTTTTGAGCGTGTATATCGGAAACCAATTTTTAATTTAAACCCAAGCATAAATATTTTCAATTCAGTCCAAGCTGGATCAAGCTATGTACAGAGTGAAAAACTGCTCTCAATGGCAAATTTTTAGAGACGGATAATTTTAAAGAAAAATTACAAAACTTGTAAGTAATGTGAAACTAACATAATTAATATTTTCAATCGGAGATTTGTAATGTTAAAATCGAGGTATGCATGTTTGCATTCAGCCATTGGTAATATTTTTCATCTGAATAAAGTATGCAGAAGATACTGTACTACCTTCACAAACATTGACTAAAATCCCATCTTTACTGTCCCATTTCAATTCAAGCAAATCTTTTCAATTGAAAAATGAAGATGGCTATAAAAATTGTGTTATCTTGTGGAAACAATGGTGGCAGATTGAAGAATCTAGGAAGTTTTTCATCCATTACTTTAATTTGTGTCTGAAGGAAACATCATGATACCGCTTTTATTATTATTTGCTCCCATAGCTGTAGCATGTATTAGTTTTTGTAAAATATAATTATGTAAATATTGTACAGTTAAGTTCCTAAGATTTATATTTATTGTAGATATTTGCCAGTTGTTCAATTTCATTTTGATAAAGTTACAATGAAATACTGAACCTTTAAAACTCTGTTAATTGTAATGTAGAATCTTATCTTTAATGATCTAAAAGATTGTGTAAAATCTTTGGAATTAACTTGACTTTTTTAAATTTTGTACAATAGTTTTTTTGTTAATAAATGAACTTTAAATGTATCTATTTAGAAGTTTTTATTAATGTTAACCGTGAAACTGTGGGAACGCGTTTCTTGTTTGTTGTGTTACAAAATTTCCGCTCCCATTTTATCAGTGGAGAGGTGTGAATCGTGATATATCGATTGTTATGCCATTTAAAACTATGGAAATCGATCAATAAACAGGGTATTTGCAGCAAACACCTTAATAATCGATTCTTTACCGTAGGTTAAAATGGCATAACAATCGATACATTGCAATTCACGCCATGCTACTGCATTTTATACTATCAAAAGAGGACAAACCAACGCTATTGCTTGAAGTTCTTACAGAATATTCTTCACATAAAGGGGAAAGTTCTCAAAAAATGACGTCAAGTATTTTTCCATATTAATAAAGAATAAAGTCTGACAGGAAGTCCGCAACATCGGAAACCCAGATATGGATGATGTAACTCCCAGATCGCACATGTTGTTTGCAGTGTTTCAAGATCCCTGGTACAATTTTTTTTTAGGAGAAAACATGAATATTATCCTATGAAGTTTTGCTTTCAATCAAACGATATATCGAAGATCGGTATTCAAAGATCGATATCCTTCCTGTTATCCCGGTTTCTTAACATAGTTACATCCCATTTTATCCATGACTATCCTGTATAGGTAAAATTACTACATATTATCCCGGTCACTATGAAGAAATCCCGTTTTATCCCAGTCAATACTGCTTTAGAACAAACGATGTATCGAAGATCGATACACAAAGATCGATATCCTTCCTGTTATCCCGGTTTATTAATATAGGTACATCCCGTTTTTTCCAAGACTATCCTGTATAGGTAATATTCCTACCTTTTATACTGGTTAATGAGAAGAAATCACCTTTTATCCCAGTCAATACTCCTTTAAATCAAACGATATATCGAATATCGATAAAATATGTTTGTGTAAAATGAAGACATTATGACTTTCCTCTCTCAACTTATATTCGTCTGTAACGGGAAACAATGGGTTGCGTTTGCTACGGCACCTTTATACAACTATACAACCTCGACGCATGTCCGTATTGCGTTCGAAAAATTGAAGGCGTTTTGACTCCCTGCTCATACCACCTATATTTTATTCGATCGACAGACGCGTTGGTCGGCGGTGACGGGGACTTGATGCAACTATTTAAACTTGATGGATGTCCGTATCACACCGACTGAAGTGCGAAACCACGTATCTCCATTGCGGTGTTTCAAAATATCCGTTCTTATTTCCTCTCTTCCATGAGAAACAATCCAGATTTACGACTTTAAATTGTGAACTGAATCTTCTGCTATCGAATACGAAAAATCATGCAGAATTTAAGTTTTGTGTTGACGAGCTTCTCGGGAGAAAAATAAAATTTGTAAGGAAGTCTGCAACGTGGCAAATGGAGAAACGTCGTCTCTCATTTTGCCCAAAAATATGTATGTATAAAATTCAAGGCATTATGACATTCCTCCCTCAACTTATATTCGTCGGTAACGATAAAGAATGGGACGCGTTTGCTACGGCGCCTTGATACAACTATACAACCTTGACGGATGTCCGTATTGCGTTCAAAAGATTGAAGGCGTTTTGACTACCTGCTCATACCACCTATATTTGATTCGATCGACAGACGCGTTGGTCGGCGGTGACGGGGACTTGATGCAACTATTTAAACTTGATAGATGTCCGTATCGCACCGACGGAAGTGCGAAACCACGTATCTTCATTGCGGTGATTCAAAATTTCCGTTCTTATTTCATCTTTTCCATGAGAACCAATCCAAATTCACGACTTTAAATTTTGAACCGAATCTTCTGCTATCGAATTCGAAAAATCATGGAGAATTTAAGTTTTAAGTATGTAGGAAGTTTCCTTGCATTGAGGAGATGAAATATGGAAGTTTCCAAGAATTGACGTTGAGTGGTTTTCAAATAAAGAAATTAATTGAATCAACGTATGCGAAAACGTCTGATGTCGAAGATAGTATTTCAGAATTTGAGTGGACAATTTCGTTGTAACTTAACGACACAAAAAGGTTTAAGACGTTAAGAATGTTGAACAATTTTTTGAATTTTCCCCTAAGTGTAATTAAATGTTTACAAAAGAGATTGATCCTATTCATCAGTGTCGTGGGACGAAAGAAACCCACCGCAATTATGAAATCCTATAATGGACAACGGACATTTTCGCATACGTCGATTAAATTATGCGACAGGAAGTCTGCGTCGTTGCAAACGGAGATACAAGGTACATTCATTAATCAGCGCAGTAGAGGAAAAGTCTTAAACTTAGCAGGAAAAAAATTCAAATAAACCGCGTAAAAATGCCGCGAATGCCACTGCACTCTGCAGGTACTATCCGTAAGCTGACGTTAATCATGCTTCTTAAAAAATCCAGTAGAGTTCGTTAAACTACGCGCCGCACCCGCCTACCGCTGGTGGCGCCTCGCATTCCCTTCTGCATTCCTTCGTTTACCCCCTCCTGGAATTGTGATTCATGGTACGTTCTGTTCTGTTGTGTCTCGCTGTCTCGTCTGTCGGTTATTCGAATTTTGTCAGTTAACTTTTGCGTTTACTCACTCGTGGTTGTGAAAACCGTGCGGCTTTCTTGTCTAGCGTAAACCGCTCGCGTTATCATTCTATTTTAACTTTCAAGTACTCTTCATAATTTGTGCGCGGCAAAGAGGACATCGTAGAAATGTTCTAGATACTAGTTGTCCTGACAACAACCTGTAACCCAGAGGCGTGACTATGACTCACATCCCTTTATCTTGTGTTTACTCGAAATGCGTGTGTGATATCTTCATTTTTTTGCGACGAAACTTTCATTGATACTCAGAGGTTTTAATTTTGTGTTTTCAGCACTGTGCTGAGTTTAGTTTTCACGTGCGATAGCTCTTATCACAAGAGTGAACATGTGGGATCCTTTTGGTGTCGGTGCCTTCTTTGAGAATCTCTCGCAGCTTACCGGAATACAGATTGACCAGGTAATTGTCTTAACAGAATACTTGTTCCAGGTCTTTGAGTTGTCTTCAGTAGCTTCGTAAGATGTTACTTAATAGTTGAGCGTTTAAGTGCATTGACCATTTAGGATCAGTGCAGCTATAATGATGGTGTAAGTCCGCAATCACATATCTCGTTTGCGGTGTCTGAAAATCTCCGCCACTATATCATTTTTTTAAATGAGTACAAATTGTCATCATTCCTTGAGGTTTTTGCAGAATTTGTTTTGCACAGAGAAGAAAAATCACGACAGTTTTGAAGAAATGCTGTTGAGTAGTTTTCCGTTTAAAAAATAAAGTATGACAGGAAGTCTGTGACATCACAAACTGAGTTATGTGATTGCTGACGTAGACCGTCTGTAAATAAGGTGGGTATAAGCGAAGGGTTTTTTATCATCAGGGATATAAATCAGAGGCACCTCTAGTTAACCTATTGATGCCGTTTAAATGGTCAGAGGATGTCGACGTTACGACTGGTAGATCCATGGTTAGTGGATTTGGTAATGATAATCAGTTATTAGAGCTGATTAAGTCGTAGTAATAAATTCTTATCTACAAGTCCACTGATCCATTAGTGGAAAACCTGAATTACAAATTGTCAATATCAACGGCAAATTGCTGATGATCGGAGTAAGAGCTCTTTAGCGGTGGCTGATGATAGGAGTTAGTGCTCTTTAGCGGTGACTGATGGAGCACTCCCAATTCATACCAAGAAAACCCTCACCATCAACTACGTAGTGGCTACACCGCTTGACCCATTTGATAGTTGTATTTCAGTGCTAAGGAAGAACGCTGTATGAGCATTTAGACGTTGCTATATTTCTCTCAACAAAATACTTATTTACTGGGCAAAGTTGGAATATTTCTCTTTAGATTTTTCAGACAATTTTATTCGCAATTTAATCTAAAATGTCTGAAAAGTTCAAGGAAATATATGCATAAGTATGCATAAGCATACCTTTCCCCAAAAATATATGTTCTGTTTGCTGAATTTGGAAACTGTCGAAGGTTTATACGGAGTTCTTCCTTAGCATTGCAGTATTAGGTAACCAAAGTCGATGGCTTATATTGATTTGCCTGAGCATTTCATATGCAGTACCACTTTGAGCTGCCCTACCAGCAAGGGCTGTTAAAATTGGTTTTTGAAAAACTCTAAAAAAACTGCTAAAATTTATGAAGAAGAGAATCCTTTTGGGGATTTTTTTAAGTACATAAAATTTACGAAAGGCAAAATTTAAGTAAAAAAAGTGATTATGATCTATATAGAAAAACTGGAATTTTTTAAAAAAAAATTTGTAAAGTGAAATTAATGTCAAAAATCCAGTGTTTTATTTTCAAGAGTTTTTAAGAGTTTATTTAACAATTATTTCACTTAGATTTCACCTCTACTAAATTTTACACCAATTAAATCTCCCCAAGGGTTTCCCTCTTATTAAATTTTAACAGTTTTATTAAGAGTTTTTTAATTAAAATTGACAAGTTTATTAAAAGATTTTGTGCAGTCCCTGCTATTAGGGTGGTGTATCAAATGCCCAGTAGCATTGATCACAGAAGCAAACACAAATCACAAAACCCTGCAAATTTCAAATCGAAATTCAACTCTCCTATGTAATTGCCAAGTACTGAAATAAACAATCAAGAACCCTTTTCATTTTTTAAAGTAAGAGGGACAATGAATGAAAATCTTGCTAGGTATGTACTCTTTTGAGTACTTCTCATCTTATTTGAATGAATTTTGAAAGAAAGTCTATGTGTGGGTACTGATTTTCTTTTTATTCAAACCTAGATGATTTTAAGATTTGTATGGTACTTAACTGTATTGCAATTGGACATATTTAAATCAAAAGGAACTACATCCATTCTGATATAAACCCTGAGATCCATAAGAATACATGCATGTCAGGGCTCATGTCACAATGCATATAGTTCCTTTTGATTTAAATATGTCCACTCTAAGTAATTTCTGTCCGACATAACTGTAAACAATTTTTTAATTTCAACTAAGTTCCGATGCTTTTTTTTTTTTTTTTTTTTTTTTTTTTTTAAGTTTTTAAACTTTGCTTCCTCACATTTCATCCCAGTGTACAATTTTTTGTACCTGTACCATAAATCATACTTAACAATATTCAGAATATTCTGTTCTGCTCGCGTTGTCAGATACGAAAATCAAGCGTGCAACTGTTCGAACTCCGGAGTAGGTAAGTGGTATCATGCGAAAATGAAGGAAAATCTTAGCTGTTCGCCTGTCTCAAATTATTGACGTCTACGGATGCCGCGAGGTTCAGGTGATAAACGCGTAGTCCTCCATGTCTTTACAATCGCTGGAAAAATATCGTATTCGCTACACAGTATTGAGGTGAAAAACGCGTAATTTTTCGTGCTTTTTACAAATCCACCGGGAAAATCGCGAATATGCTGCGATATCGACGTGATGTACGCGTATTTGCCGCGGTACGAGGATGGAAATCGCGTATAATTCCTAATGTCTTAAAGAAACCGCTGGAAAATTTGCTTTTTTTTTTTTTTAAGTTTCGGATTTGCAACAAAATGTTTTATGATTCAGCACTAGTCAAAATGGACGACAAACGCGCAACTATTCAAACTCTGGAGTATTCATTTGATATCACGTGAAAATGAAGGAAAATCTTAGCTTTTCACCTGTTTCAAATTGCTGACGTCTACGAATGTAGGTATTATCCTCGCATCGTCAAATGCGGAAATCAAGCATGCAACTATTCGAACTCTGGAGTAGATTTATGGTATCACGTGAAAATGAAGGAAAATCTTAGCTTTTCGCCTGTCTCAAATTATCGACGTTTATGAATTTAGGTATTATAATTTTCTTCCTGTTCGTTTTAAGTCCAAATTTGAATGTCAATGCTTCTAAAGAAGCCACAAAACTAAACTTTCCCTTAATTTTCAGAGCCCCCCCCCCCCCCAATTTTTTACCATACTCCTGTCAAATTTCTTTTTCACTCAGATAGAAAAAATGGCCAAAAATTATGATCTGAAAATTTTTTTATAAAGCCCCTAAAAGTTGCGAACAAGTCTGATTGCAGAGTGTGAATTTGCCTTGAAATTTAACCCTTCCACTTTTCAGCGCATCCGCACTCTAAATAGTGTCCTTTACGTAGTTCGTCAACGACCAAAATTTTCACAGAATCTTTTTTTCCGCAGCCTCAAGAATTTTTTCTTTCCTTTTTTTAACCCATACAGAACCTGCATTAATTCATGATCACGCGCGCCTAACAAGTCTCCCTTCCGAAATCCGTTGAATATGCCAGCAGGCGTAATTGACGTTTTCCCGCTGAACTTTCTTGAATTACTGTCGAATCGCTTTAGAATTCACCAGTCCCAAGACGCAGATTTCGAGGATGTATTAATTTTTTCGGCGTTTTCCGGGAAGACCTCAGAAGTGAATAATACACATTGCCTGATAACATTGCTCTATCACGCGAACTCGCGGAAATGGGTGCGATTGTCGCTCACAGCCAAAATCGTCTAGTATATTAGTCATATTTTTAGCCCAAAGCCCGAACTATCAAAGAAACGTCAAGTTTTAACGTAGAACTTGGCAACAGTACTGCGCATTGTTGCCTGACTGCGCTTGCGTTACTTATCGTTAGTTTTGAATTTTAAGATTAACGATGAAATGTCAGTGTGTCTACAAGTCCGGAATTTCTGGCAAGTCCGGAAATAGTATTTATTTTTTAAAGGCGGTCCGGAAGTACCGAAAAAGTGCGGAAATTCCGCAAAAAGGTCCAAATTTTTTTTCATTTCTGAGCGAGAAATTCAAATTTTTGAAATTTTTCGAATTTCGTCAAATGGAGGTACTGAAAATGTACTGAATTTTTCTATTGAAGAGGTACTGAAAAAGCACTGTAAAAGTACTGATTTTTGGCCAGCCTGTTTTAGTAGACACCCTAAATGTAGATTTTTAAAAAAAGGCCCAGGAAATTTAAGTATAATAACTTTCAAACTTTTCGTCCGATGCGACTCGTAACCCGTATCCAACATTTTTTCGATAGATAAAAGTCGTAAAATGCGCATATCCATCGTGACATTGAAAAAATTCGGATTGAGGTTCATTTGTTTACAAGAAAATTGATCGAAGTATCTATATCCTCGAAATTTTCTTGAATATTTTTGAATGAAGGAAAAACATTACTTACCTAGGTATTTGTACCTAAGCTGCTTTTGTTTTTGTTTTTGTTTTTTTTTTCCGTTTTTTTCTTTAAAAAAAAGAAACTAGATCTGGCCTAGTTTTCTCGGCCAATTTCGCCCCAATTTCAAAATATTGAAAGCCCAGACAAATTCAACTAATTATTCTTCGGTTGTACAATGGAACATTCACTCAACTTTATAATATCAGGCCAAAGTATGTTTCTGAGAGTTTAAAATTCTCTCAAGTTCTTTTTTTTTTTTTTTTGCCTACATTTCTAAAATTCTATTAGATTCTGCTGAAACGAATAGCTTTCGCTCTCACATCTCTGATCCTTTTTCGCGGGGTCGTTCTAAAGATTCGGCATCGATGGAAAGGATAATGAGTCACGTAAACACTTTAGAGTTTTGCGTAACAAGTCGGCGCACTGTTTATTTTCTATCGTTTTATGACATCTCCGGGTGTGTTGTGGGTAAGTAAACCGCCCGGAATGTTGCCAAAATTGTAAAAAACCACGTCCAAACACCATACCTATCCTTTAAAAAAACACTTAGAAATTACATGGATCGTTTTCACCTAACTTCGCGTGAAAGCGGCTTTTTATTGAAGGGTTTTAGTTTTACTATCGAGTTGCTTGCAGACAGAGATACCATCGATGATATTTCGAGCCTTCTAATTTTGCTGCAACAGAAAAATAGCCGTAACTTCAGTCGAGATTTGTATTTTCCCTGCTCCTTACATAATGCTCTATTATGCTAAGAAATGATCATTAAATCTTGATTCATTTTGTCTATTTGAGCTCTCAGTGGTCTACCATGACAAGGATGCAGAAAGTTGATGACCTTTCCTTTTTTTACATTAAACACTAAAGAAAAGATGAGATCTCGTCGATTTTTCTGTAATGAATCATTTTTTCAGGGAAAAAAAATATTGAAAAAATCTTGAATGGAGCTGTATACTGCCGTGCTATGGAAGAACGCCGTATGAACATTCGAGAGTTGCCAAATATAATTCGATAAAGTGTTTAATTTGGAGGAAATCATGAATATTTTTCCTTGAAAGTTTCAGAAGGTTTACATCAAATTACAAACAAAATTATCTGAGAAATTGGTAGACAAATATTCAACAATTTTTCTGAAAATGAGTGATTTGCCGAGGGAAATTTGGCAACGCCTGAAGGCTCATACGGCGTTTTTCTTCGGCACGGAAGTATAAATGTTTCTTTTGTTGTGGACTGTAGAAATGGGTAGTCAATCCAATCAGATCGTCAATTACCTCTAAGTTTGTCCGTACTTTCAGTGTGTAAAACCGTCCTCGTGCAATCACTCGGTAAACTTCTCAATTCTCATTCATCAGAGGTGCAAGCCCCTCAGATTATCAATCGCTCATTCTGAAGATCTCAGTTTTAATAGTAACGATGACTTGACGATATCACATTAAGGATCAACACGCTTTATGCCCATTGATAACGAATAAGTACTTTATCAAGCACCGTATTTGACTAATGACTTCGCTTCGATAAACTATTGGATGTTAGAGTGTCATTATTGACAAAAATGAGTAACTACTGCCCACCACAAGTCAACCCATCACTTTGCTCATACAACTCATTAGAAACGAACAGAAACCGTTCCGTGAATTGTATCCTAGCATAGGTGGAAACTTTCACTTACGGGAATTAAACGTTTTCGTAAGGGTATGGCACTGCCGTGCTAAGGAAGAAAGCCGTATGAACATTCGAGAGTTGCCAAATTTCCCTCGATAAAATGGTTGTTTTTGAGGAAATATATGAATATATTTCCTTGAAATTTTCAGAAACTTTCGGTGAAATTGCAAACAACATTATCTGAAAAAAAGGAAGAAAAACATTCTAAACTTTACCATGAAATTCGCGTTTTATCAAAGGAAATTAAGCCCTGGGGTCACACAAATCCATAGGGTTGACAGGATTAAACTTTGGCTCATTGTCAGTGAATCAATGCATAGCTTAGTTCTACAAGCAGAGGCCGATTATGGAAAGTGCTCCGCATTAACCAATACTTTGGCTCGCTAAACTGTACCTTTCGTTTCGTAGAACTGAAGCTCAATTCGATCAATCAATGAAAGAAAGAAAAACTCGGAAAGTAAAGGATTTAAAACAAAAAACCAAAAAATACGTGAATAGGTGACTACTACCTTCGATTTTTCCAATGAAGTAAGTGGTTCGGGAGTTTCAACAAGTTTGTTGAGACTCCATTGCCCTCTAGGCATTTTTTCGAATTTTGGGCGGCTGATACTGTTGGCCGATTGTGATTTATTTTAGATAGATATACGTATTCTACCGATTTACTGCGTTTTTCGCAAGGTAGATTTACACAGGTATGGACAGAACTAAACAACTGGCCTCTGATTGGCTCTCCAACGGCCCCTTAACTTCCGCCATTTTGTATGTTTTGATTACTTTGATTTATTATGTTCGGTTTATTGTTCGTCAAAATTTTGTGTGATTTTTTGCACAATTTTGATAATGCGATATTAATTTTAACGTTTAAACGCACAAACGTTTGAATGTTAATTTGATTGTAATTTAATTAAAAAACGGGCCCCTTAACCTACGCCACGTAGTCATGTGACACGTACTGACGCTCATGGGAAATTTTCAACTTGTCCATGCCTGTGTAAATCTACCTTGCGTTTTTCGGTACAAAAAAGTCTCCAACGCATCCTGTTCCAGACCACCCAATACTAGTCGCAATTTGACCCAACTATTTGTCTCTGGATATGTGACGCAGGCTCCCAGAGGTATTTTAATCCATGGATGCACCGACTCTCGACAACAGGAAGAACGGAACAACAAGCGGGGGTAGCGGTTCACGCTTTATCGAGCCTAACTCTGTCATCACAAGCGGTGTTGATGAGACTTAGATCAAGTGCGCCGTAAATCGGAAATTATCGCGCTATTAATTAGTCAATGCTCGAGCCGAAACGTCATCGTGAACTAAGTGAGCACGCGAAATGCGGATCATTAGGGCGCCCAAGTTGCAGTGGAACGAAATCCCGTGTGAGGACAACCTAATTGCACGGGCTCTCGACGGATTCGCCGAGGATTTGAATTTATTAGCGGTCGCTGACGCGCCTGAAATAGAGTATATTTTGCATTGAGGAATTATTAAAGTTCCTGTCTAGCGAGAGTATGGACAAATGTGAAACTCCGAAAATCCATCAGGCCTTCACCGATGCTTCTGCGAATAAAGTTAGGGCCCAGAAATGCAGCCAACCTATGAATTTCAATTACCCAGAACGATTTACTAATACTATTGTTAAGAACCGTCGTTTATAAAGCACGCATCTGACTCAGTTTTTGCATAAATTTACTCATTTTTGCGGAAGAACGCTCATCTCTGTACATTCTTGGCCATCATGGTTAGAATTGGATTCTGCAGACTCTGCAGACTGGCAGTGAAATTTTGTGTGTCAGAAGTTTGTTAGAAGGATGGCTGCACTTTTGGGCCCTAAGACCTCCATGAAGCGATCTGTCCATACTTCGCTATACAGGTACTATCATTTCCGACGCATCTACAAAAGCCCAGCTGGAATATCAGGGGCGTTTATATCGGAGATGTAAAATGTCATGAAATTTATTCGTGTTAAATTTCATGAAATTCTTTGAAACTTTCGGGGATGCGTTCAAGATGCCAAGAAACGCCTAGAAACAGTGATTCTAAATTTGAGTCTTCTTGACGAAGGGTTTTGAAGAATTTTTGAACAGCGGTTTTGACCTCAGCTATAGCATGGCTCTTTCCTGAGCTCAGGACGTTTCTGAGAGGCACACGGTTTGATGCCGTAGCCGAGATCAAAACCGCTGTTCAAAAATTCTTCAAAACTCTCCGTCAAGAAGACTTCGAAAAGACGATCCTTGCGAAGTGGGCAGAACGGCTGAAGCTTTGTGTCCAAAGTGGTGGAAAATACTTCGAAAAACAGCCAAATGTTGAGTCAGCCGTGTCATCCAATGGCGAAGCTTAAAGTTCGCCAATAGGTATCCGTAAAATTGTGTAAGTTTTTTAAATAAAAACACTCAATTCTCATCTAACTTTTTTTTCTTGACACACATATTTATAGCTAAAAATCCTGGAGGCGGTCACGCTTTATGTCATTTTCAAAACCCTGTATTATGGCTATTTCGTGAGCTAGAGAACTTTTCTTGGTCTTCTTTTATTGGTAACTAGCAGGAAACCCGTGCTACGCACAGGAAAACCCCACCATCAGCAATCACTGTGATTAGTGATCAGTTACTAATTGTGTTTCTGAATTATTATCTACTATTTCAAAATTGGCGAGACGCACTGGTTTGATTAAAAAGTTGATATTAGTAGTATGCTGCTATTTTGGTCTGTTCTGCAATAAGCTCA
This sequence comes from Bemisia tabaci, assembly GCF_918797505.1. NCBI lineage: Eukaryota > Metazoa > Arthropoda > Insecta > Hemiptera > Aleyrodidae > Bemisia > Bemisia tabaci. Next base: position 6,866,570 of record NC_092798.1, read on the forward strand.
CATGATAATTATAATAATCAAAAATTCCCAATCAAAAGTTGGTTATTTTCATAAAGATTTGTTACTTTTGTCAGTTCAATGTTTAATTGAAGTTAGCTGGTGAGTTTCAGCCGCGAAATAATTACGGGATTTAACCAGCGGTTTCGTTTAATTCACAGCAATGGCGGGTTTGTCATCTACATCGCGGAGAAAACTTGATTTTTCCTGGGATTTTGTAAAACAAATTAGAAATTACACGATAATCACCACGGTATCACGGCAAATACGTCGTGTTCCTAGCGAATTTTTAAGATCATTACAATTGCGCGTTATTCACATCAATATCGTGGCATACACGCGAATCTCTGACTCAATTAAGATTACGTAAATGTGCGCATGAAACTCATAAACATCTGTTACTTGAGATGGGCGAAAACGTATGATTTTCCTTCAATTTTGTATGATACCACATACCCACTCCGGAGTTCAAATAGTTGCTCGCTTCAATTCTGCTTGTTAAAAGTGACGAATTGGAAGAATCCAATCTTAATTTCACGAGAACCATATGGGATGTAACCATCGGTTTCCCTATATAAGATTTAATGTTTTGAAATGAAAAAAAAAAAAAAAAAAAAAAGAGCATTAGCGATGATTTAAAATTTTGCAAGTAAGACTCATGTGTTTTGGTTAAACTATGATAGAAACAGAAAGCAGGTGAAGAATGTCGAAGCGATGTTCTAGTTTTGCTCCGCTGTCAGCACCGCGTCTGCAGGCGCACTGCGCAGTGTGACCGAGCCGTCATCACAGTATAGAACGCCTTCAATCTAGCAAGCGGCAATTTGGACATCTTCCGTGGTGAAATAGTTGTATCAAGAGCGCCCTCCACGATCGGAGTCAAATATTGATGAAATGCGCGCGAAACCCCCGCTTCTCCTCCGATTGAAGCGTTGCACACCGTCTTTATGTTCCATTTTGATTTATTTATTTTATTTTTGAAGCCAAGCAACAGATTCTCTCAAAATTTCCCGAGAATTTGCCTTAATCATTTCAAAACAGAAGATAAAAGTAACAAAAAGTAACCCCAGGCGACGTGAAGACTAAATCACAACAATTTTTTTACTTTCGAACTTGAGCAGGTAAATTTTTTCAAAAAAAAAAAAAACAAAAAAAAAACAAAACGAAACGAAAGGTTCCGCGGAGCACATTTTTCACTAATCTTGCAAAAAACGGAAGAAAACTCGAACCAATGCGCGAACCAATCGCGAAAATCGCGAGCCAATGTCATAGAATGAAGAGACTACGTCAGTCTCTTTATTCTATGCCGATGCATAGACAGATTTTCCAGATTTTCACATCCCTGAGAGAGTAGCCCGGCAACGGATGCACGAGTCGGAGCTCGCAAAAATCATGGCGCGGCGTTTCCAACAGCGCGACGCCGAACTCGTTCCATCTCCTCGCACTCGTTGGACGCCGAACTCCTTCCATCTTCCTCGCACCCGTTGCGCGTACCAGAAGAACACGTAAAATTTATCAGCTGTCTTCCAGCGCGAGCCGCGGAAATCGCTCCATCTCGCTCGCACTCTCTCTCGCACCCGTTGTCCTTACGGGAAAATCGACACACGCGGACCGCGATATCCCGCGAACCGGCGGGCGGATCGCGAAATCCTCCCTTATCCGGCGCCTCGGGGTAGAGAGGGATCCCAGTGCGGAATCTCAGGGTCACACGGCCTCCCGTTCACGAGATCCGCTGATACGTGAGTGAGTCAGTCAGTCAGTCAGTGAGTGAGTCAATCAACGTGAAGTCTGCTTTATTAGTATAGATTACGTCTACTTTAAGCACACACAAACCGCAAATCAATAAGCTGCTTTCGTTCGGTCAAAACTTGGAAATGTGCAAAACTTTTTGAACACCCGATGTATGTAGCTAAAAGCAATATCCCTAAAGTGTTTACAATTATACCCTGGTAAAAATTGGCAGTAGAATCTGTGTTCCAAAATACCATAGACCTACAGCCGGCTGTAAGATTTCCAATAGCTTCTCTAGCCGGCGAATCAATTTCTTATGGCCTTTTATAGCCGATGGCGAGTAAGCAACAGCCTGGCGATAAAATGTATGCTAAACGTTACTTATTACGGATGCTGGGACTTAGTGAGTTTTGCGGACTATCGCTCTCTGTTTGGACCGTAGTATCTTGATTTATTTTGCGAGGAAAGCTCCGTACTTTTGAAGGATGCCTGCCATTCCTAACATGTTGGAGCGCCTGCAATTTCGTATGATACTGTGCAATACCTCTGGTGTGAAATAGTTGCTTCAAGCGCCGTGGTACGCTGCGGCGCGGCACGGCGGGCGGGCAGCCAGCGCGGAACGCGCATTGGCGCCTTCAAACCTAACAGGGATACTTCACGCATTGCGCAATGCGTGAAGTATCCCTGTTAGGTTTGTAGGCGCCAGTGCGCCGCCGCTCCGCTTTGTGTTAGGCTCTAATATTTAATCTCGTGGAGTCAGCGTTTTTCAACTCATGACTTTGAAATGTTTGCACACTCTGTATGGATTATTCTCATTTTAATTGATGAAAAAAAAATATGTAGTAAAGGAAAATATAATGTGTGTTTTGTAAATATTAAGGTGATTCCGTACAAACTTAAGGATTTACAAAGCACACGAATTTCTACACAATTTCTTATAGCCTTTTATAGCCGATGGCGAAAAAGCAACAGCCAGGCGATAAAGTGTAAAGCCCGGCGATAGGAACTATAGCCCGGCTGTATAATTTTTTATCGCTTCGTGTAGCCCGGCCGTATGATTTTTTCCACTTTCTACAGCCAGCTATATGATTTTCTATCGCCTTCTTCAGTCGGCTATAAGAACTCCTATGGTATTTTGAAACGCAGCTCCTATCGCAAATTTTTACCAGGGTATTTTGTGTCGAATCACGTTATTACAGCCGACGCAACGTTACGGCCCGTTTTCCACACTTGGAATTTCGTATTTTGCAGGTGTATTGACGCCTTGCTGCGCTGATCTTCGTCATGGTATGAACAGATCAGAAACTTCCCACATCCCTTTTTTCTCAATGTAATCATTCGACTCGCATAAAAATAGAACGTGCAAATTTTTTCGCCTTAACATCGCTCTTTTCTCCGCCTGATTCCACCTCAAATACAGTATTTCTAATCGGTCATCTATCATTCGACGCATACCGGCGTTTTTTAGCCCGATACAAGGATGGCCAGCGACTCCAGAGTCCGTATTCGGATCCGGAAATTAGTGTCCTCGGTGCAGTAGATATAACGATACGCAGCGTGAAAATTGCAGAGCGGTAGGCTTTTCTCACGGACCGTCAATCGTCATTTTGCATGATGCATCGCGGTGCAGTCTCCATCCGGCCGTGGATTCGCGGATGATTTGCGGATAACTGTGAACGACTCCGCGAGATCTGATCTCATGCGCCAGTCCAGTGCCATGTGATCGATCAGTGTTGCCAATATCCGCGTGAGCGATCTAGGGTTTCCGACCGGCTGGAAAACCTGGAAAGTCAAGGAACACTGAAAAAAAGTGCTTGGCTCAAGCATAATGATTCTTGAATTTGCTGCCAAGAATTTGTTCTTATCTTGATTTAAACTGAATTCTTCTTGATACAAGAAAAATAACGCTTGGGTCAAGCAAATGAGTAGTTTATATTAAGCAGCATAATTCTTGATTCAAGAAAAAATACTTCTTGGCGGCAAAAAGATTCTTTTTTTCAGTGAATGGATAAGTTGCAGGTGTCTGAAATTTGATGCTCTTCATGCGTCAATTCAGGGTTGCCACAGTCAGGGAAATGTCGGGGAAAATGACGAAAATATCAGGGAAAATTTGTTAAATCACCTCCGTTTGCTTTCTAGAATGGGTTTGAGGTTTGGAACAACAAATTTTGCCTGAAGAAAACTATTTTCAATTATGCCCTCTGAACCATCCGTCAAATCTTCAGTTTTCAGAACAGAAAACACAAAATGTGTCAGGGAAATCAGGGAATTTTATTTTCTGATAGTGCTCACAACAACAGGCTGATATTTATCTACAAAGCTATAGGCAAAGAAGGCAGAGGGAAAATGGAGCGATCCTATTGGTTAAAACGGTTGGTTGTTATAACTAAAAAGAAAATTATGAACTATTTATGGGATCTCTCATAGGTTGCTGTTAGTCAGTCTCTAATAGTTAGGTTGTACATTGCAACCGTTCGCTTTCACCAACATTATTGCTTCATTTTCCCTTTATCTTCTTTGTCTATTGCTTTGTCTATCAATTTCATCAATCAGTCTGCAATTCGGGAAGACCGCACTCTGTGAAAAGTTCGGCAACAGATTTTGAATCTTCCGTCCTGTGTTCGGTCACAAAAACCGAACGAACCTCGGTTCAAATGACTGAAAAACTTGGTGTTTGATATAAATATTCTGATGATGGAGGTCGAATGAATGCATATGTAATTGCATGTCGTGTCTGTTGCATATTTCAATGTGAAAAATAATACATGATCCGGTTTTTTTTTATCGGTATTCCTAATAGTGTTATTTTTTTTGTTCACAGGTGAGCACTTAAAGTTACAATACTTATTTTCCAGAATCCAATCACCAGTAAGTTAAAATTTTCAAATAAAAAATGTGGCGACTTAAAAAATTGTACTAGTACTTTGAAAAAATATCCCCTGTTTTTAACGAGTAGCCCACTGAACTTTTAAGAATCTTCAGAAAGTTCCTGTACGCAACAATCTCAGGCCTTGTCTCCACGGGCCGTTTTCATTGGATTTGTCCCAAGTGCGCATCGTCACCTTCCAGCCAAAGTATCACAAGCGCCATGCAACGATTTAAAATTTACGGCGCCATTTTATTTTTTACAAAGGAATTGTCGGTTGAATCTGTTTAAAAACACTGAATTTTATCGGCAGCACAAAGAAAATTCAGTGAAATTTTCGGACAGCCTCGTCGAACAATTTCTCTGTACAGGGTGTCTACAAGTCCGGAATTTTCGGAAAATCCGGAAAAAGTATTGATTTTTAAAGGGCGGTCCGGAAGCACTGAAAAAGTGCGGAAATTCCGTTCGGAGGTCCGGATTTTTTTATTTTTGTCGCAATTTGAGAGAGAAATTCAAATTTGTGAAATCTTTCGAATTTCGTCAAATGGAGGCTCTGAAAAAGTACTGAATTCCGCGGGAATGTACGGAAAAAGTACTGATTTTTGGCCAGCCTGTTTTAGTAGACACCCTACTGTAACAAAGTAAAATGGCGGCGGAAATTTTTAAACGTCGCATGGCGCTTGTGATACTTCGGCCGGAAGGTGACGACATGAATATTTTTACGGATTGGCCGGAAATTGTAGTTCCGAATGGACCACTAGACAAGGTACGAGTTTAAGCGATCTGATACATGTTTCTTAACCAGAATTTCACGTAAAAAACGATTCACACAACGAAAATTACTGAAACCAACTCCTAACGAAGATATTAACGTTTTTATTTCACATTGGTTACAAGGAATTTGAACTGCCCGCTCACAAGAAACTCAAAGCTCTACGTGAGTCAAATCGTCCACTACAACGGTTTCAGCAAGCTTCTCAATCGAGCAATGTTCATTTCCCATCATGTGTTGTTCAAACTATAAGTAATTTACCATAAATGAGCCAAAGCGTCAAGATTGAGGTTGCCAGATTTTTATATCGCAGAGACTGTCATGATAACGTTTAGCGCGCTGAAACTCGTACCTTATCTAGTGGTCCATTGCAAAATACAATCCAATTTGAGGCTCTCACGTCTGAACGGCAACCGCGGAAGGCGAAGATTTGTTTCGGTGCAGTTTGTCGGTGCATCCACTGCACCGGGCCCCCGATAGCGGATTGCTGAGTGCAGGTCATTGTCGCATTGTTCGAGCTAATGCACTGATAAAAAAAATTGGATTGAGGCGCGCTTTTCCATCCGCGCCCAAGCCGCTTTTTCATTCTGTCCATTCGACATATTTCCAATCTCGTAGAGTCCATTCGACATAGTATTTCCAATCTCGTAGAGTCCATCCGACATAGTATTTCCAATCTCGTCGAGTGGTCGGCGGAGACGCCTCTGCGTGTGAGCTGCTCGCAAAACGACATGAAATCGCAAAATTCAATATATGCACATCACGCTATATTTGTTCCGCGAAATGTTTTTAAAGAAATGAAACGCTGAGAATCATAAGTTGCAGTCTCCATTCCGCTGTTTAAAAATTTAGCAGTCATTTTAATTAACTGTAAACAGGGTTGCCACAGTCAGAGAAAATCTGGAAATGTCAGGGGAAATTGTCGAGTCACCTTTATTTCCTTTCTAGAATGGGTTTGACGTTTCGAATATCAAATTTTGTCCTAAAACTATTTCTGATAATGTCTTTTTGACCAATGGAAAACTTGCATGCAAATGTTTTTACTTCATCTGAAAGTGCTTAAGGAGCTAATTTCACTGTATTTTTTATAATTTTTTTTCTGATATGGGAAATAGTATAAAAATAGATTTAAAAGTGAGAAAATGCACCGCCTAGTGACGTCATCTGGCGGCATTTCCCATTCAAACACATGTATTTTAGAAGATTAGATCATTTTGTCGTATTTTCTCTGTAATGTTCAATTCAAGAACCTAGGGTATCCTCGTGTTCAGTTCACTCAGTAGTTTCCACTTAAACACGAAATTCATCAAATTGCAGACACCTGCAAATTCTTTATCGGCATATCTTCAATTGTCAGGGAATTTCACCTAAATATATCGGGGAAATCAGGGAAATGTCAGGGATTTCAATTTTCTTAATTCTGTGGCAACCCTGTGAGGATCAAAAGCTGCAGTCTCCATTCCGCTGTTCAAACATTGAGCGATCATTTTAATTGACGCTAAAAAAAAGGCGGTGATAATCTGCATATTTCCATAAAAACTTATACATATTTCATTTGTAAGACAATCGTTCATCATGATCGGATTGTTAGAGTAACGCATGTTGCATGTTATTACTACTGACTTGCCTAAAATTCTATCTAAATGTATTATGGCAGTATTTCATGTACAAATAAGTCATATTGGTTACCTCATTCTGAAAATCAGAATGTTTGTTAAATTTTTCAACAGCGGAATGAAGAATGCAGTTTTTGATCCGTGGCAATATAAATGTTCCTAGACAGCCTTGAGAAAAGATTTTTGCTGAAGGAGATCCGTCCAGTTATTCATGAGTTTATTTTACTTTATTTCAAAAACCCATTACGTGCATTAGAGTAATCGGAATCAATAATTTAGAGAGCTGACTCCTTTATTTGTCACGGAATCGTGCGAGAACTTTTAGACCGAAAACAATCGCCGCGTAATCATACTTGAAGCTTGGGAAAAGTCAAATGAAAATGTTGGGAAAAGGGTCCGTTTGACCCTTTTAAGCGTTTTCCGTCACTTACATGTTTACGATAATAATCCTATACGCCATTTTACGTGTAATCAATTACTTTTCTTCTGCAATACTGCAACTAGAACCTGCCCAGAAAAGCTATTTTTCTACGCTAAGAAAACCGAATTTTTCTTAGTGAACATCAATATGTTTCTATGGATTTTTCCTGCCCCACGTCCTGCCGTCTAAATCCATCTTTAAAATTGTGTCAAAACGACACCTGACAGACGGGGGCGAGGCGTGAATTATCGATTATCGATATTTGCTGTATTCTCACATTTGCCGTATTTACCTACTTTTGAAACTATGGCAAATAATCGATTATTAAGGTGTTCGGTGCGAACCTCCTGTCTACCTGTTGGAGGCAAAATAGTCAAATCAGGCATTTTGTTAAATGCTTATGCAAATAGTTAAACATTCTCATTTAGACTGAAATTCTGATTATTTTGCTGACTGTAGACGAAATAATTCTCTTATCACGTGGAAGAGAATTCCCTGTAAAAACGTGTTCCATATGATTATAAGTACGTTTTTTTAGTCCTTTAATGCGAATTTATCTCGAAATATGCAGCATGTCTTGAAATAAAACGTTTTCACAGTTTGGACGGATAAAGAATTGCAAGGAGCATTTTTGAACGGGAAATAAAATGACAGTATGTACTTCTACGGATTTTTTGTCCCAAAATATCGAAAATTAGAGACGTCTTCGTAAAAACGGTAAAAACCTCGTAAACATTGAAAATTTGAGTACCTGCCTAGGCATTTGATAGAATGCCTGATTTGACTATTTGCCTCCGACATTTACATTTGAAACTATGGCAAAGAATCGATTACTAAGGTGTCCGTTGCGAACACCCTGTCTATCGATCCTTTCTTGATAGATGCAGGGGGGGGGGGGGGGAGGGGGGATCATTCGCGAAGCACGCTCCGCCACTGTTGACGGACCCCAACAAAGGGATATTTTGAATAGAAACCGTAGCGCGAGACCTACATCCCGCGTCCGCGGTCTCCAGAATTAAAAATAATCGCGCGTGGACGTATCGGTCGTTAAAAATTCTATTAATAAGAAAAAATAAATTAGCGACTTACGGTCCGAGCCGCGCCGATCCCGCCGCCAGCGGCTTCCCTTTTTCTATATGGCAGAAACTGCACCGGCTAAGGTCATCGCTGGCGGTCGAGATAATCATTTTCCCGCCCCCCGAGCGTAAACCGCGCATCCTCCTATGTTTAACGTTGGAGTTACGCGGTTTTTGCCCGGCGCGGCCGACGTCGGAGTCAACGCTCGTCGTCGCGACGTGACGTGACGAGCAGCGTCGCGCGAAAATCCGGAAAGGACGTAACTCTATTTCTATGTTGCCGAATTTCCCCGCACTGGAAAAAAAAAACACATTAGACAGTTATTTTTTTTTGCTATATTGTTATTTAGTAGGTGGGTAAAATGATATACTATCAATTTTATTAAATTTGGATTATTAAGATTTTTATTTTTAATATCTTATCTTATTCTATTTATTTTTTATTAAAATTCTAAGTTAAGTTAAAACTAATAATTTTCAAAAGTATAATTAAATTTTAATAAAGAAGAACAAACTTATAATTAAATTTACAATTTAACCCTTTTATCAGGCACTTTATTAAAAAAAAAAAAAAAAAAAAAAAAAAAAAAAAAAAACCACATAGAGTCCAGACTCTTGAAAACATTAACAGCAAAAAATACTCTTGATTCAATCAGATTTAAGCTTAAATCAAAAGGAAATCCGCTCACATTAAGAGGCTTGGTTCTTGATTTAAGCTTAAATCTGATTGAATCAATAGTATTTTTTCTTGTCGATGTTTTTAAGAGTCTGGGCTCTAGATCCAATGTGTTTTTTTTCCAGTGCGCGCAAATAACGTTTTGACCGGGATCAGCTTGAGAATTTCTAATTGAAAATTTCACTGATTTTGCTTCTGATCTTATGCAAAAGTCTGATTTGTACAAAAATCGCACGGGTACATTCTTGTGAAAAATTGATTTTTTTGGGTGAATTTTGCAACCTTGGAATGCAGTTACGTTCTTTCGTCTGAGCAACGACGATATGTACGGAAACGAACCCGGTGGTGCGGTGTCGCGTTGAGATGTTTGTCGTTACTAAGTATATAATAACGCTGCATGACATTCAGACGTTTTAAAATAACTCAGAAAAGTACGCATTTTCCGATTAATTAATTAATTTTTGCTCCTTGAAATAGATAGATCAAATAAGACGAGAGGTCCTCAGCCTAACAGAGCATTCCTAGCGGCCTGGAAAACAAGAAGTCAGGGAATGTCTGTAAGGATTACGGAAAGTTAGGAAACATTTTAACAGACTTATAATCATCGAGGGGCTCGGAGGACAAGGCGCATAAGTGCTGTTTTTGCTATTTCATGAAATACGTGTTTGAACGTTTGAAATGTCATGGTTCCTCGTGGCGCAAAGAGAGTTCAAACTGACTTTTTGATGCTTAAAAATGGGAATTTGGTAGCAAATTTTTCACAGAATTTGCATCACGATTAGTTATACTTGAAATCATTAATATGTCAATTTTTTTCAAAAATTGCAGTCATGCGCCTTGTTCTTCAAGCTGCTCCATTGGAAGAAAACGAGATTTTCTCCGTCCAATCTATCAATTTTCGTTTTTTTGAATTTCCCCACATCGAGTCTGAAACCGATGAAACGTCAGGTCCTGACAGGAATTTTAGAATTTACGCTGAAATTGATTCATAAAGAAAACGAGATGTCTATGCGGAACAGGTCCAGGAAAAACTTCCATTCGGTCTGAAGAATCTGGGAAAGTCAGGTCTGAAAAAAAACCTGGGAAATCTGTTTTGCTATTGGCCCGAAACTCTTAAGCATTTCGCCTCCCCCCTTCCAAAAGAAAGAAAGAAAAAAACGCATACAGGGTGATCCAAAAGTCCCTTCCACCCCCTCTAACTTTTTACCTAATTGAGGTAAAGATTTGAAACTTGGGGGATATTCCTAGGTCAAAGGGAGCTACTTTTTGGCCCCCTAAAATTTTCAGGGGGCCCCCCTTGGGGGGCAACGGCCCCCAACTTTTAATTTTCAAATAGGAAGACCCCCTTTGTGATAGCTCGTTCGAAAGAGCATAAAAAAAGAAAACTTTTCGCGCAAACTCGAAGTCAATATCTTAAACCGTTTCAAAATGGCGGCCGGTTAAAGTTCAAAATGGCCGAAAATTCACACCGGTTATTTGTCGATAGATTTGCGCGAAAATCGGTATGTAGGGGTATTTTGACACGAGAAAAACGAATTTAACGTTAGATTTTCAAAAAAACCGAAATTTCCAAAATGGCCGCCGGTTAAAGTTTAAAATGGCCGAAAATTGTCACCTCGGTTTTTTGCTGATGGATTTGCCTAAAACTTGGAATTTGAGAGTATTTTGGCATAAGATAAACAAATTTGAACTTAGATTTCTAAAAAAATCAATTTTTGGTCATTTTGAACTTTGACCGGCGGCCATTTTGGAAATTTCGGTTTTTTTGAAAATCTAACGTTAAATTCGTTTTTCTCGTGTCAAAATACCCCTACATACCGATTTTCGCGCAAATCCATCGACAAATAACCGGTGTGAATTTTCGGCCATTTTGAACTTTAACCGGCCGCCATTTTGAAACGGTTTGAGATATTGACTTCGGGTTTGCGCGAAAAGTTTTCTTTTTTTATGCTCTTTCGAACGAGCTATCACAAAGGGGGTCTTCCCATTTGAAAATTAAAAGTTGGGGTCCGTAGCCCCCCAAGGGGGGCCCCCCTGAAAATTTTAGGGGGGCCAAAAAGTAGCTCCCTTTGACCTAGGAATATCCCCCAAGTTTCAAATCTTTACCTCAATTAGGTAAAAAGTTAGAGGGGGTGGAAGGGACTTTTGGATCACCCTGTATACCTACATCAGTCCGCACTACTTACAAGTCCATCCATGTTTCATCCTATTTTATTTTGCACGTGTAAAAATTTCAATTAAAAAAATTCATGTCTTTCCTCGTGTCCTCCATGTCCTTATAAATGTCCTTTCGGAGGAAGTGAGGCAAGCTTTGAATGCCCATACTGCGTTCTTCCTACCAGAGTGGTGTTTTTCTCCGATCCGGTGTCACTGTCATGTCACCGCTACCGTCCGTTTCCACCTCGTCAACCAGACATGCGGAAAGCGAAGCGTTCCACCAAGTCCGTCTAGCCCTAGACGGGAGCTGTAGTGACGTCACGGCCTTTAGATTGACAGTTGAAGAACAGAAATGAAAAAAAAAAAATACTCTAAGCGCCGTAATTACTAACTTTAAGATTCAGGGGCGTTTTTCAATGAAATCTTAAGGAGAAAACAAGTTGGGAAAACCCAATAACCCATGAATTTTTACTCGACCGTGAAAGCCAGGAAACGGAAAATTTCGCTGTTGAACACTGACATTTTTTGCCCTGTTAATCCAATTTTCCTTTGCATAGTGTTTTTTTTTTTTTTTTTTTTTTTTTTTTTTTTTTTTTTTTTTTAATTTTACCTTCGACATTAATGTTTTTTAAATTTAATTTAATTATACTTCCACATCTTGGAGGTTCAAATTAACTTGAACACGCACTGGAAAAAAAAACCACATTGAATCTAGAATCCAGACTCTTGAAAACATTGACAAGAAAAAGGACTCTTGATTCAATCAGATTTAAGCTTAAATCAAAAGGAAATCCGCTCAAATTAAGAGGCTTGGTTCTTGATTTAAGCTTGAATCTGATTGAATCAAGAGATTTTTTTCTTTTCGATGTTTTTAAGAGTCTGGACTCTAGATCCAATGTGGTTTTTTTTTTCCAGTGCGTGAAAGCTTGTGGAAATTCTCGTACTCACCGCTATCGTTTCTCTATTCCGTGGATGATGCATATCGATGGCTATATCTACATTGCAGTGGCTAAGACCGCCAGGTTCGAACCTGGATCACATTGGTGATTGTTCATTCAGCTGGCTACTCGCCATTTGCAAGTTCTGAACGATATTGAGAGTTGCAGGAGTACGCAGTGGTTCAGTAGGACACTTTATTTATCCTCAGGTGTCTCAGGCCTTGCTCCACAGGACGTTTCATGGGATTTGTTCTAGGGAACTATCTAACTTGCGAAGTTGGGAAAATTATTAAGTTGGTTAATACTAATCACAGTATCAAGCGGAGTCCTCACGGAGTTCTAAGAGCGACTCAGAGAGAAGGAGAAGAAATTTTGTCGCTTCGTTCAACGGGGAAGAAGCCCAGAAGTTTCATTCCTGCGATTCGAACTTGGGACAAATCCCACGAAACGTCCCTGAAGACAAGGCGTCGCGTCAAGGTGACCTACGGTTTTGGTCGGTTTAATCAAAAATTTTGTCGATAAACCTAGTCCTATTGGTCATAATCTGTCCAAAAAAAAAGTAAGTTTAAGTAACCCTAAAAACAGGAACTAACTATACTTCTCTCTCTTCTTTTCATTCATCTTTTCCTTCCCTATTGGGTCCCCCCCCCCCCCGTCTATTTTTAAAAGTCGTCCAGGAAACCTGAGCGAGTCATGGCTATACTCTCCTGGCAGGCAAAAAACTTGATGACCTGGTGCATTGCATCACCGATCGTCGTCGTGGGCCCACGATGATCTCATGGATGATGGGAGCACGCTTGGAGTCGCGGATTGCGCAGTGATTGGCCGCGCCGCACAGTGGATCGAGTCAATTAGAGGGGTCGGACATGAAATGTTTGATTAAAACTGCTAATTTTGATGTTTATTTCGTCAAATTTTACATTTCAATGGGTGCTTTTCGAAGAAAATTTAATAAGGAAACCAATGGAACCACTTTTAGAACGTAAAAGTTTTGTATATACGGAGTTAAAAGCGTTTTAAGTTTCCAAATTTGGTCCGACCTCTCCAACTAACTCGATCCAGTGTGCGGCGGCACACGGTGGATCGAGTCAATAGGAGAGGTCGAACGAAATTTGGAAGCTTTAAACGCTTATAACTCCGTTTAGACAAAATGTTGAGGTTCCAAAAGTGGCTTCAGTGGTTTCCTCGTGAAATTTTCTTTTAGAAACACCCCTTTAAACTTAAAATGTGACGAAATGAACACCAAAATTTGCAGTTTTAGTCAAAAATTTCATGTCCGACCTCTCCTACTGACTCGATCCGCCGTGCGACGGGAGCGCGGCACACCCAAACACGGCAGACGGCAGCGGCCGTGGCTTCGGAGCAGAGGACTAGAGGAGTCCCCAGGCCGAAGATGACCCTGAAGAATCGGGAGTCGGGCCTCTCGCTTCGCTTTCGGGGGCCCCTGTTCCAGTTTGGCGGGGGCTCGCCATTTTTTGTCACCACCGCCGCCACCAGTCCGCCTCAGCCTCCGAGGTTGGTCCGCGGAGCACGTGGCTGTGCCATGGCGTGGCGCTAGAGCTGTTATGATCCTCGCTCGGATCAGCATTCGGCTCGGCTGATCGGCCTTATTAGAGTCCCTTTATACTGAGAGTCAAGACAATGTGAATCCATTTCTGATTGGTTCCCGTATTTTAGGCCTTCACAGTGTCACAAACGGGAATAAAGATTACAGTTTCACCGATTGCAAAGATTATAATCTGGAATGGACCGAGGAATTTCGAGTTCGACAAGGAACAAACGGAATGAGAGAAGGAACGGAGAAAGGAATTTGAGAATGGGCCGATCAAAGAGTACGAAAAACGTTCAATTTGTGTAATCTTTATTCCCGTTTGTGACTCCATGAGGGGTGTTGTCTTGACTCTCAGTATAAAGGGACTCTGATCGGCTCCTAACGCCGTCGTTTCTCAGACCAAGAAACGTAACTCCAGTCCTAGATCGCAAAAATGCTAAATTTTTGCTAATTTTTGATAGATATCTAGTACTCGGAAAATCCCGGAGCTACCGGGATTCATCAGGGGATGAAACATCAGGTAACTATTCTGCCGCACCTAGAGTCCCTATACACCCAGAGTTAAGACAACTCACTTTTGGTTGGGCTGAAAGTGGCCTAAAAAAAATCCAATTCTGATTGGTTCTCGCTCATGGAGGCCGAAACGAGTGAGTGCACCAAGATGGCGGTACCTCGAATGTGAACAAGAATAATGAAAATATTACCTAATTGGGGTTCATCAAGAGTAAATTGTTATTTCCATCGGTCCAAAATGAAAATAGATTAAGAAGTTATTCACAAACCAATCTCATTTTCTTTTTAATTGATCAATTTGTTGATGTTGTTGTTTTTGTGTGACACACATCGCAGGATTCCTGATCCTTATCCATCAATATCGTTCGTTCGGGTGCACTCGTTTCGGCCTCCATGGCCAGCCAAGGCCGGCTGCCAGTCAGCTGATAATCGAGTTGTCTTAACTCTGGGTATAAAGGGACTCTAACATCAGGTAACTATTCTGCCGCACTGGAAAAAAAAACACATTGGATCTAGAGTCCAGACTCTTGAAAACATTGACAAGAAAAAGGACTCTTGATTCGAGCAGATTTAAGCTTAAATCAAAAGGAAATCCGCTCAAATTAAAAGGCTTGGTTCTTGATTTAAGCTTAAATCTGATTGAATCAAGAGTATTTTTTCTTGTCGATGTTTTTATGAGTCTGGACTCTAGATCCAATGTGTTTTTTTTTTTTTCCAGTGCGTGCTGAGGAAGAACGCCGTACGAGCCCGCTAACGTTGCCATATTTCCTTCAAGAAAAACCGAATTCTCTGAGAATTTTTCTAACTTTTGAGTCAGTTTAGTTCAAGATTTAATTGAAAATATTTAAAAACTTCAAGGAAAAATATTCATACCTTTCCTCAAAAATACATGTTTTATTCGGGGAAATTTAGCAACTCTCAAATGTTCACAATATGTTCATCCTTAGCACGGCAGTATTGCTGCACACTTTTTTAGACTGGTACAAAAACGGACACCGTCCTAATTTTTGCAATTACCTACTCTCAATGCCGAACTAACATCTGAACGCGGTCTTAAATCGCAGTCTAAAAGTGCTCAAAATTATTTGGTGTAGTCTCAACGACTTTCGAGGGAACATTATTTTGTTCAGCGTCAGAATGTGTCCACTCGCAACATTGTATTTTTACTAGGAACTGTTGGCCGTTTCTTACCAATAATATCTAAATTTTTTTCAAAGAAATGTCATTATTTGAATTGATTTTGCAAGCTTTAAATGGAGATCCTTTCCCGCGTCTTGGAAACGAAGTGAATCACCTGATGCTAAAACCTAACAAGTCCATTTCTGTTGCAGTCCCGAAAAGAGCAGTTGAGCAGTGACGATCCAATTCAACAAAACAACATATTTGCCATTGTTTTCCTATACTTGTGAGTGCATTTATCTCCTTCTTGCCAAATGCAGTCCACTTTAATGAAATTTCGCACCAATGAAATGGGTTCGCAAAGTAGACTCGTGTTTTCTGCGTCCATCGTTTCGAATTCATCCGGATGTTCGAGGTGCTTTTAGGATCCTCCACGACGAAGAGTCGTTTTCCGAGTGACACGTCAGACATCCGCTCAACGCCTGACCTCATAGGTGTGCTTGTTCCAGTGTTCCTCTTTCTCTTGCAGAACTTGTTTAATTAATTATTTCTATAGACGTTGTTGCCTTCTTGGTGACTGAGGAAACCCTATGTATGTGTGACTTCGCCTCATCTTGAATTTCGCCTCAAAGTGGCATATTCCCATTAAGATCAAATCTACTCTGACTCAGATTAGATTTAAAATAGGAACTAGCTCATACGCGACTCAGATGAGAGTTGCTTCCGACAAAATACAAATAGCACTAGCTCCAGCCCTCTAGTTGAATCTGATGAGAGTAAAATACTTGGTTACCAGTTTTTCTAATTGTGGCTATATATCGATCCTTTTCTATGGGTTGAAACGGCAGATCAATCGATATATCGCAAAGCACGCCGCGCCACTGGTGGCTCTGATGGGGACGGTCTGAGGAAATGTTTCGCATTGACGATCAATTATTAGACTGAATCTTGCAAGAAAGAACTACGATTTTTGGCTCATCCATAAAATTACTACTCTACAGAGGAACCAATGATATATATATATATATATATATATATATATATATATATATATATATATATATATATATATATATATATCACGGCACCACGGACGCACCTCGAGTGCACCCCGAGTGCACTCGAAGCGCACCCACTCTCACACTACACACTTAGTGCGTTCGGAGTGCACTCGGAGTGCACTCCGAACGCACTAAGGGCATTTTATTTTTACTAGGGATACGCTGTTTCATATAGGATTAAATTTGTCCGTGTGAAAATATTATAGGTCTAACATTTTCTCTATATTTTAAGCACCATAGCTATAATGAGGATCTTGGAAGAAAAGGCGCACAAGTGCATCAGTTGTTAAAAAATTGAGTTATGGATGATGTCAAATAAAACTATCTTGATACACTTTCTGTAGAAAATTCGATCCCAAATTCCAATTAAGTACTAAAAAGAAGTCAGTTGAAACTTTCTTTCCGCCATAAGGACCCATGTAATTTCGAAACTTCAAACACGTATTTCTCAAAATAGCAGAAACTGCACGTATGCGCCTTGTCTTCCAAGGCCCTCTAATCGTATATTTCAAAAGAAAGACGCATGCCCTGCTTGCTGTCCGAAATGTTCAGAAGGTCATCGTACTCTCTTGTTTCCTCGTACAAACTTAAAAAAGCCGAGGTGTCTGAGTGAGAATAGTCTAGAAATTTTATTATCATCATTTTATTATCTTTGCGAGCGCTGGGGTGAGAACTTAAGCACACTCAAATTTTCCTGTCAGCATGAGCTCACAATCCGTCCAGCGTTACACAAAAATCACTCTAGATAATTGCCTTTTCAATTTGGGGAATTAAACTCCCACGCAACTACCCACGCCCTCGCGAAGAAACGGCAGAAATATGTGTTGCGAAGAGAATAAGATTAACTACCCATCATTAAAAATGATCGGAACTTCGCATCAGGAAAGTCAACATGCACTGCTGACATTCTTGTTCAGTCATTGCAGACTTTCCGTTCGCTTTAGTAAATCAAAATCATCTGTAGTACGGTAGGAAAGGAGTTAGCAGACCCAAACGCTTTATTTTCAGAAATTTTCGTTCTATTGACGGTTACAACCCCCTCCTTCTACCCTCTTCCTCTCTGGAAAGAGTCAAAGAATGACACCGAATTAAAAACATCACAGAAAGTTCCCTCTGTCCTAAAAACATGACACGCCAATTTAGAAGGGGAAAACAGTAAAAACACCCCCCGGTGTGTCCGTTGTGTAAGTATGACGAAACTTTCAGCGCTGTCTGTAATAGCATGACTTCCCTGATCTTTTAGATTGCGGTTTTGAAATTGGCCTGTTGCATGCAAGATATACCGCCAAGTGAATGCACTTTTTTAGGTAAAATTGCACTGATATGGCATATCTGCAGGTAGAGAGAAGGGGCCCGTTCTTGAACGCACTCTCGCTGAATTTCCTCGGGCAACTCTATGAATTTTTGCTCATTGAAAGTCTACATCCTACAGAATGTATCATGATTTGGTCGTATCCGGTCTTTTTTCTGGTTCAACACGCTGAAAAAAAATCTCTGTGTATTTACTAAGAAAAGGGTAAAATTGCCAAGAATTCAAGGTTCTATTTGATCCCAGTTTTTTCTCGGTAAAATTACCATTTATGGAATCGGTAATTTTACCGAGAAATCTCGGTAAAATTATTGAACTTTTTGGGTAATTTTACTGGACCTTGGTAAAAACGCCAATATTTTTCATCGACCGTGGTAGAGTTACCGAGATATAAAATGGCAAAGTTACCAGGAATTGATTGCCAATAAAAGTGGTATTCTTACCCGAAAAATAAAACAGTAAAAATACCGGTTTTTAGGTAAGCTTACCAGTCTGTCTTGGTAAAATTACCAATAATTGGTAAAAGAAAGTGAGATGGTAAAGGAACCAACGGACCTTGGTAAAAACGCCGAGAATTTGTTTTCAGTGAACGGGCCTTAACATGGGTCTGAAGGCCGATTTTGACGGAAATGCGAGTTTGCAGTTGAATGCGCCATCAGGCCCGAATAGATAGAGACCCAAAATAACCAAATCAATATATATTCCGTACAATATACAACTTCAATGAGCAGAAAATAGTAAATTTGAGGAAATTCAGAATGGGCCCAAAAACGACCCTTATCGATACCCCTCCTTTTGCCACGTTGAAATGTAGTAACGTTCTTTCCAGTGGCGTGGCGTGTTTTGCGATATATCGATTGTTATGCCATTTAAACTTATGGAAAAGGATCGATAAACAGGGTGTTCGTGACGGACACTTTAATAATCGATTCTTTACCATAGGTTTAAATGGCATAGTAATCGATACATCGCAATTCACGCCACGCCAGACGCCACACAGTGGATCGAGTCAATAGGAGAGGTCGAAAGGCTAAGTTCGAAAATGGACTTAAGATGAATATTTAAAAGAAAAAACCCATTCACAGTGGATCAGTTGCTTTTATTGTGATTAAAATGCAAGCTTTCGAAAAACTTTGCATTCGATCACGGCTGGACCGCGTTAAGCAGAATGGAACCAAGCCACATCAGCTATTGCCAAATTTAACTGAGCAATTTAATTTTTACATAAGAACGGTTGTGCAGATTTTTCTGCAAATTTCAGTGAATTTCCTACACAGCACGAAGCCAATCCCTTAACATTTTCAAAGAAATCTGCACAAACGTTCTTTTGTAAAAAATTAAACCGACTCATTAAATTTGGCAATAGCTGATGTGGCTTAGTTCCTTTCTCCTTAACGCCGTCCAGTTTAACTCTCGCTCCTTCGCAAGAGTTGGAGAATACAAAGCAGTGGCGTGGCGTGAATTGCGATATATCGATTGTTATGCCATTTAAACCTATGGAAAAGGATCGATAAACAGGGTGTTCGCGACGGACACTTTAATAATCGATTCTTTACCATAGGTTTAAATGGCATAGTAATCGATACATCGCAATTCACGCCACGCCAGACGCCACACAGTGGATCGAGTCAATAGGAGAGGTCGGACATGATATTTATAACTAAAACTGCACATTTTAATGTTTAAATCGTCATATTTTATACTATAAGGGATGGTTCTGATAGAAAATTTCACGAGAAAACCAATGAAACCACTTATAAAACCTCAAAGTTTTGTAAAAATGGAGTCATAAGCGTTTAAAGTTTCCAAATTTTGTCCGACCTATTCTATTGACTGTGCGATCCACTGTGTGCCCCTGGTTCTTTCGTCAAAGAAAAGGACGACCTGAGTTAGTCGTCTGAAAATCAGTTTTTTTTTTAAAAAATTGTATCTTCTTCATTTGAAGCGTGTCTTTTCGTGCCATTTTTGGATCCCGTATCTTTCCGTACACGCGTTTGAATATCCGTCTTACCTAATCTTAAAGTTGAGGAAGGACAAAGTTGAGCAAGGCTCCGTGACTTTCCATCTAAGAACTCCGATTGTCGTATACGTTCTTGATCAATATTCGCGCGCTTGTCGACATGACACGCGTCTATTCGTTTTTCGCGGGGCCCGCGTTCCGATTTGTGTCTATTGAATATTCACGGCGTCAATTAAATCGTGATTACGGAGCTGTAATGAGCCGATTGTTTTTCACACACGCCGCTTTTCCCCGCGGCGGAAGAACGTGCCGCACCGGCCGATCAGCGATTCCGAGCGGGATAAGCGGATAAAGGTCTCAGAAGCCGTGGTTGGATAAAGAGGGTGTCTCCAATTCCGGAATTTCCGGAAAGTCCGGAAATAGTACTGATTTTGTAAGGGCGGTCCGGAAGTACTGAAAAAGTGCGGAAATTCCGCAAAAAGGTCCGGAATTTTTTTTGAATTTTTTGTAATTTTTGTCGCAATTTCAAATTTTTGTAATTTCGTCAAATGGAGGTACTGGAAAAGAACGGAATTTTTCTGTTGGCGGAGGTACTGAATTTCTCGAGAATATACTGAAAAAGTACTGTAAAAGTACTTATTTTTGACCACCCTGTTCTGGTAGACACCCTGGATAAACGTAGTTAGGAGGTTTTTTTCTATTGTTGTTTGTAAAGCCAGTTAATTTAGGCAAAAGTTGCCTGGAAATTTGTAATCTAAGTAAGAAAAATTCCGAGAAATTTTGAATTTTACCATACTTGCAACCTTACGGACCGTCCGGATGCTATATCTCACATATGAACTGGTATACTTAATCAAATGTTATATTATACCTCTTACTCTTACTATTTTTTCCTTTCGAATTTGTTTACTGTGTGGGTCTTAAATTGCTTTAAGTGATTTTACACTTTAGTCGTGAAAGCACATCCAAACTAAGTAATCCATTTAGAATGTTCCAGCCTCAGAAACCCAACAAGTATTCGACCTTTCACGTCAAATCATGAATGATCTCGCTGAAAGCTGTAATCCTTTTAAGGCGGTTACCGTATCGACGGGCTAATAGCGTTAGCGCTTCCTGCAACCAGCAACCACTTAAAATAATAGCATCGTTTAAGAAAAACACAATGACATATGAGATATGCAGAAATGGGAAATAATATAAGGCCTAGGAAGAAAATAAATTAATAACTAAAAGTTTTTGATCATATACTTTCACGTCAATAATGAAATTGACACAATAAGTTCATGAGACTTTTTAACTCCAACTAGTGTAAAACTTGCTTGTCGAAGCTGAACATTAGGCTTTATCGTTCGAAATTTTTGTTGAACTTGATTCTAATAACACACGCTGATTTTACTCCAATCACCCCCCCCCCCCCTCAACACCGTGACTGTTCAGTTTTTGGTTACTAAACCGCCATTCGTTATTGAATAAAGTGCCACTACCTTTAACAGTCTTCAGCGTTTTAAATTAGAAAAAAAGCGAGATGTGGTCATAGTTAATAAAAAAATTCATTTAATTTTGACCGTGCATGTGATAAAATATCTTTCCCACAGTTAAACCTAAACTCGATAATGTTTCAATAATTTTAAAACAAAATCAAATCTCTCTTGTGCAGAAGATTTTTGTCTCCTATTTTCCATCCTGTTTACTTTATCTCTCCCCCCTCCCCTACCATTTAGAGTATAATCCTTTAGGACTATCAGTGATGGATTAATTTTCAGCCTCAGTTTTGACGTGGAAAGAAACGATCGAAGTGGAAAGTCGAGGTCAAAAATTGGAAATGAGCATCTTCTGTAGAAGACCGAAAATTCGAAGGGAAAAATTTGTTTAATATCGCACGATTCTCAGCGGAATTCAAAGAATGTTAATTCAAGCCAAAGAGATAAACCTGGGAAAATTCGGGAGATCCATGGCGACAAGAAATTATAATCGAATTTTTACCACAGCTTCAAATGGAAACATATCGAATATCGATCATTCACGCTTCGATACTGATTTACCCCTTTGCATGAGTCAATCCTTCTTACGCCAGTCGAAAAAAATGAACCAATTCAGCCCAATAAAAAAAAACGTCCGGGTATCGTAATTGGAACTTTCGGTTATTAATTTATGATCGGTAGGCTATCTCCCCTCTAGGATCTGGTGGCTAAGGTCAAGTACAAGAGGCAGGACGTGATTACCCCTATTATTACTGGCATTTCTATGGGCCGATCAATCAAGCGATACATCGGTGTCATTGTGTCTTCGCAACGTACAAGGTCTAGGCCCTCGCCGAACTAATAGGCTCTCTTCAGCCTGCTCTGGATATTTTATACTGAAATTCCAAGAAAGAACGCCGTATGAGCTTTCAGACTTTGCCAAGTTTCCTTCGATAAAAATCGAATTTACCGGGGAAAATTGCGAACATTATTTTCCAAAATTCTCAGACAATTGTGTACGCAATTTAATCTAATATAACTGAAAATTTCAAGGAAAAATATGCTTGAACGTTGTCACAAACACATGTTTTATCCAGGGAAATTTGGCACCTCTCGAATGTTCATACGGCGTTCTTTCTCAGCACGGCAGTATAGGCCACCGCACTCTAGAGAGGAGAGGTATTATTCGCCGAATTTTTAGGGAGCTCTGCTGTGTTACGGTAAAGAACAGTATAACGTCTGTATCATTGAAATCTAAAGTTTTCCTTACTCCGTCTTTTGAGGCATGAAGCTAAGGTCCGCACGAAAGTGGCACGAACGCGATACGGGGCAAAACTTCCAAAGATCTCCTCTAATACGCTGAATTTGATCAAAATTATCTTAAGTAATGTCATCAAACGAATTCGAGGAAGGAGGAAGGAGCAATAAATTTAGCGAGAAAAACCACCAATAATCGGGAATGTGGTATTCAACAGTGATGACGCATAGAAGGAAATATTTGAGCAGGGCTCTTGGGGGGGGGGGGGGGGAGATCCGAATGATTTCCAGTGACGAGTCACGAAAGTTAAACTTTTTTTAGCTATCTAGTTGAATTCTGAATTCTATCGTTTCTATCCCCTTGCAGATACAAGGAGACTACGGGTAACACGTCAAGAATTTAGAATCAGAAAAATAATGTTAATAGTTTCACCAAAAATATTCCAAATATTTCCACTAACACGTAATGACATCAGTGAAAATAATTGTGCAAACAAAAAATCGGGCTCACAAGATTTCGTAGCGACGGTGCGACGCGGCGTGCTGCCAGCGCGAAACGTGCACTGGCGCCTACAAACCTAACGGGATACTTCACGCATTGCGCAAGGCTTGAAGTATCCTCTTAGGTTTGTAGGCGCCGCGCCGCAGCGTGCCACGGTTCGACGCACGGAACGGAATTTCGCCTTCAATGCCCGACATAGGCAAAAGCGCGTTTACCGGAGTCAAAATAGTGGTAGACCCTGATTCAGATTTATCTCCTCCGCTCGCGAGTAAGGCAATTACTGTAACTTTGCAAGCAGGTGCCAAAGGTAAAATCATCTGAAAATGGAGTTACTTTTTGCCTTCTCCGATGCATCTTTCGAGATTTTTTTAAAACTCTTGTATTAGTGCCTGAATTTTTCCATTGAACCGAACACGTATTCATGTCGTCGCTCCTCTGACGTAACGACCTATCTCAATTTCCACATCAGCCCCGCATTACATATACATTCATATGCTTTCTCGTGCTCATGCACATTTCGAGATACGCTCTTACATCCGTAACAGTAGCGTGGCGTGAATGATCAATTATCGATATCTCTCCATTTAAAACTATTGTTAAGAATCGATTATTAAGGTGTTCGTTGCGAACACCATGAATATCGATCCTTTTCTATAGCTTTAAATGGCAGATTAATCGATTTATCGCAAAGCACGCCACACCACTGATCCGTAAAACAAGTAAAAACGCCGGATCACCGCAAACGGTCAGCGTTTCGGAAGTTTTCGCACCCAGAGACAAATATATTTCAGAGATCTCAAACGGCCTATCTCATCTACAGTGTAATTGTTACTTCCGAAAGTCAACGCTGAGATTTGCCTAATGATAACTGGATCGCTTTGCGATGTATCGATTGATCCGTCATGTAAACCTATGGAAAAGGATCGATAAACAGGGTGTTCACAAAGAACACCTTAATAATCGATTATTTACCAAAGCTTTAAATAGGGAAATATCGAAAATCGATCATTCACGTCTCGACACTGTCCAGCTGATGACCCAAGAGTTGAGTACTCGGTTGAGCAACCCCAGCCTAGTTTGCAAGAACGCGTCTAGCAAAGAGCACTCTCCGACGTTCATCAGTCATCATGAAGCGAATTTTATTTGATTTTTCGCTCTCGAATTTGCTCATCAAGCTTCACCCAGCGAAAAACAGCATTGCCCTCCGAATGGAGATTTTGCATGTGTGAGGAATTTGCGATTTGATTATTGATTTTTTGTAAAAGTTGGCGAGAAACACGATAGTACCGCTGGTTTTCTCTGAAATCAACTCCCAAGCTCAAAAAAGCTCTCAAAGTTGAGGGCTTAATGGAGAGGATATCCCACGCTATCCTGAGAGTCCACCTCTACATCAAAACAAAGTATCCATGCAAAGATGGAGAGCAAATACATTGACAGGGCTGCCACTTCATTTGGGGGCTCTAAAACCGAAAACACGGCAACCCTGCTAATGTATTTGCTCTCTATCTTTGCATGGAGAGTTTGTCTTGATGTAGAGGTGGACTCTCAGGATAGCGTTAGATGGCCCCTCCATTGCGCCCTCAACTTTAAGAGCTTTTTTGAGCTTAGGAATTGATTTCAGGGAAAACCAGAGACACTATCATGTTTCTCGCGAAATTTTACATAAGTATCAATAGTCAAATCGCAAATTCCCCACACATGCAACATCTCCACTCAACTTTCGCCTCATTCGATTACGTGGCTTAGAGTGTCAATGCAGCTCTGTAAAATGCATTGTCTCTGCACCCGATTACATTTCTTGGCTTGCAGTTGCAGGGTCTCAATTATCTGCGCTCGCACCCCTGCAGTGTCCACAATCTCAGTTACAAAGGCACTCCATCCGAAGATTGCAAGAGGCCCATTGCAATACAGAGACGAGGCTCTGAGTGCGGTATGGCACGGGCGTTACGAGAAATGCAGCGGTGTCATTTCCTCGCTTTGCGCGTTTCGCAACCGCGGTCTCGCGGTGACTTTTCTCGACGGAGCCGAGTGCGTTATTGCATCCACGCCGCCGGTCGGGACCGCAGCCCATTAACCTCGGCCAACTGAACTTCCAACCTCCCGAGCCGCCGAGTGGCAGTCGTTCAACTCGCCGACGCGTCCGCGACCAGCGCTCATGAATGAACGTTGCGACGCGACGCAAGGTGCGCGCCGCGCCGCGACGCCCGGAAATGGGTCACTTGCGCTTTTCTCGGATCAAAGGCGCATGTTGTCGAGGGCTAGCTGAGTGGGTCATTGCCCCCCCCCCTTCCAAACCCCCACTCTATCCCTGCGTTTAAATTTGATCTGGCTGAGAGACAATGCGAAGGTGAAACTGCGAAAACTAGTATGCCGATTTGCGACGCTGTCAGGGTGTCTACAAGTTCGGAATTTCCGGAAAGTCCGAAAAAAGTATTGCTTTTTAAGGGCGGTCCGGAAGTACTGAAAAAGTGCGGATCCGCCAGAAGGTTCGAATTTTTTTTCATTTTTCGGCATTTTTGTCGCAGATTTGAGCGAGATATTCAAATTTTTGAACTTTTTCGAATTTCGTCAAATTGAGGTGCTGAAAAAATACTGAATTTTTCTATTAAGAGGGTACTGAATTTCTTGGGAATGCACTGAAAAAGCACTGTATAAGTACTGATTTTTGGCCAGCTTGTTTTATTAGACACCCAGGCTGTAGACTTTCCGTTATAATTAATTTTTTCCGGGAAAAACTGACTACATTTTGCAATTTCTGGCTCGTCGGTAAAAACACTTATGTGCATAGAGGAACGAACGATACATTTGTTGTTGTTTCTAAATTGAGACAGAATTTCCAAAATGCGAAATGTAGGTAGTCCGTAGTCCGAATGCTCAACGTTATTTCTTGAAACTTTCCCTGGTTTTTCCTCTCTGTGTAAGGTAAATGTATTCTGTGAACACAGTACTTTCTCCCTGTAACGAGAACTCAAGAGACCGGCCAATTGCCTCGATATAGAGAGATTCTCGTCGTAGCGATAGTCGATATTCAATATAGGAATTCAATCTAACCAAATGCTCCTGCGTGTAGTCAAATCCATTCTGACGAAAGCAGTCGCGGCAAAAGCTTAATATCCGATTCTGGGAAATCACAAATCAATCGGATAGCCAACGAGACAAGATGGATTCATAACGGATTCTAAAATTCCCACGCTGCGCGGAAAGAGCCAGGGCAGCTTTCAGAATATGTCAAAAAAACCCACCGTAAAATCCAGCGGATCAAGTTTTCACTCTTATTACTACGCGGGGGTCGCGGGGTCGGAACTCTAGACAGCTTCATTCTCTCGGGAATTAGAATGTCGAAAATTTACCGACAAACGAAGTTGCAGAAACGCAGATTTCTGCCCAAAAACTATCGCTCATTTTCGATAGCTCACACGAAAACTTCGTGTTTTTCTTATCGGAGTGGCAACACCGAGGAAGTGTCATAGTCACCAGTTCTTTAATGTTATACCGGCCGCGGGAAAACGATTCTTAAGTTTAACCCACAAACACTCAAAATCGAGTTATTAGCTCGAGTGTTTTTTACGAAGATTTTGGGACAAAAAATGCCCCTAATCATGCAATTAAAGCGTAGTAATACACTGTGAAGTTTGCGGTACAAAAATTCAATTCATTTTGAAAAGAAAAAATCAAAAAATTGATTTCATTGTCTACTCAAGCCTTAAATGCACAAGCCGGGTCAAATTGACCCGAGACTTACTAAAAACACGCGCCCCGGGGGTTGTATGCTGCCATGCTAACGAAAAACGCCGCATGAGCCTTCAGGCGTTCCCAAATTTCCTTAGAAAAATCGCAAATTTTCAGAAATATTTGCGAATATTTATCTTCCGATTTCTCGGATAATTTTGTCTGTAATTTGTTCTAAAGTGTCTGAAAATGTCTAGGAAACTTATTCTTAATTTCCCGGGAAAATGAACATTTTATCGGAGGAAATTTGGCATCTCTCGAATGTTTATGCGGCGTTCTTCCCTAGCACGGCAGTATAGAGCCGGCACAAATGAGTTTTTACCTACGTATAGGTCCTACATTGTTTTCCCCGCGAAACGGTGTGGCCCCAGTACCATTTCTCTGCCTTATCACCTACATATAGGTCTACAAATATATCCTAAGAAAAATCAGACGTCAAATTGAAAAAGAAGAAAAAAAAATCGGGAGTCAAGACAGCCGACGATAGGAGAGACTCAGTCGGACCGCGTCTCTTAACTTTGCTTCCGGCTTCCGAATCGGAACGACACTTTACAAGCATCTCGCAACGGAGCATTGCGAGTGCACGTCTCGTGCCATCGCGCCTTCAATTTTGCAGACGCAACACGGACATCCATCAAGTACGAATAGTCTCTGCGCCGTCATCAACGCGCTGCTTCCCCTTGCTCTATTTCAAAATTGTGTTTGTTTCCATTTTTACTATTTGAAGTGGAGCTTCAAAGGCTATGTGATGTGAGCAACGCAGCTGAAAACAGGATATACGTTATCCGGCCTCGTTTTTTGATTTTCTCCCGAATCGGAACGACACTTTACAAGCAACACGCAACGGAGCATTGCGAGTGCACGCCTCGTGCCATCGCGCCTTCAATTTTGCAGACGCAACACGGACATCCATTAAGTACGAATAGTTGTATCTCTGCGCCGTCATCAACGCGGGTCCTTTTCCTTGTTTTATTTTTAATGTTTTGGTTCCGCTTGTCTTATTTGTAGTGGTGCTCCGAGGGCTTCGTGAGCAACACAGTCGAAGGTGTCGGAGAGACGTAATCTGGTCTCGTTTTTTTAAATTTTCTCCCGAATCTGAACGACACCCCTTTGACAGCATAAATCACATCATTGCGAGTTCACGCCTCGCGTCATCGCGCCTTCAATTTTGCGTATGCATCATGGACATTAATCAAGCACGAATAGTTGTATATCTGCGTTGTTATCAACGCGCGCGGTTGAAATGTTTCTTATTTCTGAAATTTAAGAAAAGTCAAAGATAATTTCCTCGAAATGTGTTATGATGTGTCCAAATCAATAATCGTTTTGAGGAAAAGTAGGTAAAGAAAAGTGGAAAAATGTTATTCCAGCTCCCCAAAAGGCGCACGTCTAAAAATTGGTAATTTGGCGCGAGTTGAATCGTGTTAAGGATTTTTTTCAACGACTACCCATATAAATGTCAAGTTGGATCAAATTGACCCGACCATCGCTCTTGCGAGAGTATGGCGGATGAGGAGGGGGTGCCAAAGCGTCAGTTCGTTACCAAAAAGTTGACATAAAGCAGAAAAAAAGAAAAAAATATTTGTTACCTCCAAAAACATAGATAATACTTCAAAAACTATGAAAATCAATATACTCAAGAGTACGGGTCAATTTAATCAGACTTGGGACTTTACTCATAAAAGTCCTGGGCACTAAGGTTAAGAAGAATTCTCGCCTTCAAAACGTGGTGATAGGATCACATTCTGCAATAGGAACCACTTTCGGCTCATTTAGAACAACATATCTATGCATTGATTCCTAGCAGATGCGTGCACTAGGAAAGTCAAAGAAGTGGTTTATGCAAATAATCAATTTGAAAGATCCAAGAAGCCACCAGTGCTGCGAAGTCTTGATAGTACTACATCACCGAATGTTTCACTTACCACTGTGGCTATCGGTCCGTCATTTAAGTTTTTTTCAGAACTTTTACGGTTTGATAATACCTCTCTTCCGTTTGAAATGCGATAGTAAAGTTTAAAAATATCTCTTGCACGCTTTGCCCGATATTTTAGCTCTACACTCTTTGAATCATCCTTGATTCCAAGTAATGTACGTATTAATTTATTTGATGTAATTTTGTATTTTGTTACAGATCACGTTTATAACTGTACAGATAACAGCTCTAACGATAGCCCCAACATTCCAGTCGCTTCTTCATCCGTCGAAAGCGAGTCCAGCCCTTAGGCAAATCGTAAGCCTTGTTCTGGGCGTGATTTTCGCCTCCACGTGTTTCGGAAGGTCAGTTTATCCTCTGAATTTTTTCTCAAATTTCCTTCTGTTTTCTCTTATTTTATTTGACTTTTCAGGGTTGCCACAGTCAGGGAAGATCGAGAAATGTCAGGGAATTTTAAAAAGTCAGGAAATGTCAGGGAAAATGACGAACATGTCAGGGAAAATTTGTCAAATCACCTTCATTTGCTTTCTGGAATAGGTTTAAGGTTTCGAACAGCAAATTTTGCCTGAAAACAATAGTCAATTATTCCTTGTTGACCATCCGTCGCACATCTTCAATTGTCAGGGAATTCCACCAAAATGTGTCATGAAAATCAGAGAAATGTCAGGGAATTTCGTTTTCTAAAATCTGTGGCAACCCTGAGTTTTGTTTTTTCGTTTTTTGTTTTTACATTTTTCTTCTCTTGTTTTTTTTTTCTCGCTTTCCTCTTGTTTCTTAGTCTTTGTGCCGGTTCTTTTTTCTTTTGGAGGTCGCGGTTAGAAGTGACGTTATTATAAGCGATGAATAAATCATGAAATACAATTCTAACGCATCGAAGGCATGCGAACATTTATGTCTAAATGTCATCCATTTAAGGTATGGAATTGAATCGTAATTGATACCTTGTTAATTTATCGCGCTCTATAACAAATGTTCCAAATTGCTTTGAAATCATCGAATGGTCATCCGGCTCGAAAGGATTTTAAGCGACATACCAAAACCTTTAATCCTACCATAACGCCTACCCCCTCCTCCTCTTGAGGGAACTTGCAATTCAATTCAAAATAAAAACATAACTTGCTGCCATGGCAGAGATTCCGCCGTCAAACCCTCTGAAGTTCGTCTCTTCGATGCTCTTCTTCCAGAAGTTGCCAGTTTAAAGGTTTAAAATAATAATATTCTCAAAGGCCAATCATCATCCTCAAATCTGCTCTCCGCGCGTCGCAATACTGCAAAAAAAACCACATAGGATCTAGAGTCCAGACTCTTAAAAACATCGACAAGAAAAAATACTCTTGATTCAATCGGATTTTTGCTTAAATCAAGAACCAAGCTTCTTACTTTGAGCGGATTTCCTTTTGATTTAAGCAAAAATCTGATTGAATCAAGAGTATTTTTTCTTGTCAATGTTTTCAAGAGTCTGGACTCTAGATCCAATGTGTTTTTTTTTTCTAGTGAAGCGACGAATAGGCTCTATTCTTTGGAATCATGTTATCTTCTGAGCTTGAAAACGGCAATAATTTAAATGATAGGATAGCAGATGGTTAATCTTATCATTTTCTTTTGTGGGTGCACTATTCTAGTTTCCCCCAATAGAATCTGGAAGAAAATGAGAAGAAATACCGATTTTCATTTCAGACATTTTTTCTGGAAATTAGGCACTTATCGGGCTTCATTTTCGAAAACTGCCAAGCTCGGAAGAGAAGAAATAATGCTCCATCTTATCGCAGTAAAGATGTTTTTAGGAGGTGTTTTTTCACTCAAAAATGGGTTAGAGTTTTTGTTTGTTTCGAAAATTGTCCAAGTCAAAAGAGTTTAAAGCATTCTCAGTGACTAGCGAAGAACTAAACAGTTTCGTATTTTTGACCACGGTGGTCTGAATATTAACATGCGCCAAAAAGATGTTCCATGCACCAAAAATTTACGGCTGCATTAAGTTCTTCCGAATTCTGGATTTTTTCCCCTCGATGTAGGTACGGCACTTTCCGGATAAAGCTTTTAAATAACACCCGAAATAAATTGGCCGAAGGAAACCCCCCTATATGTATGGAAATACGTCAACGTCACAGTTGCATCTTCGCACGCGCTACATGGAATCGAGAGCTTTCGCGTTATTAACGCGATGTGAATGAGCATCGCTGGATGCGGACACCGCACTCGGCAGTTATCTCAAAAGCCCTGAAATATGGGCGTTCTTATACAGTTCAGAGCTCAACAGGAATCGGACTTGTCAGGTTTTATATTTGACCGGCTCAACTAGCATGAGTACCGCGGTGGTGTCGCATTATTATGCATTTCCAAATCCGCCAGGATCTCATTCTGGTTCTCGCGTGCCACCGCGATTCGCGACTTGCGAGAGGTTGCCAGATTTACAGGAAAAATCCATATTTATAATCGTTCTTTGATACATTATATCTCAGAGCCCCCGCGTCACTATCTCTCTCACAGTGTAGAAGTTGCTTTCAAAAGTTAATGCTGGAGTTCGTCTGGAGAGGAATGATGAGTTGAACAATTGGACTATATTTTGCAATTAAGAACTATAAATTTCGGCCCGGTTTAAAAACAACGTATGTGCCATGAGTTTCCCTTTGCACATAAGTGTTTTTTCAGATGAGTTAGATTTTGTAGCTCCCAATTGCAAAATGCAGTCCAATTGAGGGGCTCGGAAGACAAGGCGCATAAGTGCAGTTTTTGTCATTTCGAGAAATACGTGATTGAAGTTTCGAAATTACATGGATCCTTATGGTGGAAAGAAAGCTGAAACTGACTTTTTGACGCTTAAAAATTGGAATTAGGTAGCAAATTTTTCACAGAATATGCATTAGGAGTAGTTTTACTCGAAATCAGAAATATCTCGATTTTTAACAAAAAAAAAAACTTGCACTTAATATGCGCCTTGTCCTCCAAGCCCCTCAATTGACCCAGCAATCTTAACCTAATTTGTGAAACTTCGCCTCGAAAAGTGCTCACCCCGACAATCATCAATGTGCCCCAACATTTGTAACATCCCGTGATTGATGAGTTAAAAATTTAATTTATTTGCCCAGTTTGACATGTGAAGATGTTCGGGGTCACCCGAAATCCGCTGACCGGTCCACAGAGGGTGGGGCTCCAAAATCGGACTTATTGTTGCTGAAAGGAACTATGTGCACATGAATTATTTAAAAAGAAACAATGTACACAGGATTTGCGCGCTTCGCTTTAACTTTTGATTTTATTCATTTTTATGTAGCTACTTTTTAGCATACGCACGTCTGATCAGGGTTTTACCGCTTCGTGTCTTAGCGACTTTTGGTCTCCACCCGATCTTTTACGTCAGTTTCGGAGATCCTAGAATGACTGCGTGACCAGTTATTCGGGGAAATTGACTTTTATACCAATGAGTCGTACATAGATTTAACAAGTAACGAAACCAATCTGATTTGAGTCGAAGGTTTTCAATGGATCATATTCGATAGTGGTTCGATGTATCGTTTGGTTCAAAACAATAGAACATAACCTCATATGTCAAAGCCAACATTTACCAAAGTTTTCGTCTTTTTCCGCTTTGAGAATATGCAAGAAGAGCTTTTTATGTTTCTTAAAATCCACACCTGATAAGAAGGATGACTGGAAAAACTAATTATACTCCAAAAATAGATGATTCACAAACTGAGCAGAAGTAGCTGGTATCAACTTCACGGGTGGTAAAATTTTTGTTTTTGGAAAAAAGAAAAAAAAGTGGAAGTTGCGTCTGATCCTAAAAAGTATTTTTCCGCGATTGGCGAAAGCTTTTTCGGGGAGAAGAAGTTTCGGGGTTCTTCGGTTTCAAGCTGGACGATTCAGTGATGCTTCTCACCAAGAAAAGAGAAAGAAAGGGGCTTAAGTGAAGGAAAAACTGATGGAATTCATTTTGCAATTTGAAATCGCGCTATTTCTGGCTTATTTATAAAATCGCTCATCTGCATAAGGAAACTTATGACGAACGCGTGTGCCAACACGTGTACACGTGTATTCATACGAAAATTATCACGCTTAGATCGAGGAATCGCGAATTCTTAGCGAAATCGCAAGATTTTCGCGCGAAAACACAGATCGCGAAACTCTCACCTCGATTCGGGGCATTGCAGTTTTCTTATCATATCTCGTCTTATCATGGAAGAAAATCTGTGAGCCTACAAGGAAATTTTTTGATAAGAAAAATGTTTTGATTTAAAAAAAAGTTTCTGATGAAAGAAATGTTTTGATAAAAAAATGTTTTAATAAAAAAAATGTTTTTTATCGTTTTGCTAAGCAAATAAAGAAAGCGGAGGGTGACAGCAAACCGCGCTGACTTCTGAACATTTTTAGCTTAACTTGTACTTTCGACATTTTTTCGGAGTGAGGCGTTTTTGAAGCTGAGATTGCGATTGATTTTTGCCCCGTAAAACTCTCAGCACCCCTGCCCGAAGGATGAACGGTAGAAATTGTGTGCGCTCTGCGTAGGTGCCATTGCCTTTCACCTGCTATCAACATTCGACAATTTTAACACCCTTGGGCACTATTATATAACAGGTGTCGAGATGACTTCAGCGAAGAATGTGCATCTTAATGGCCTATAACTCTCTTTTGCTCGTTGGGTTAGACGAGCAAAAAAGAGCCAGATATGGCGCAGTGTTGCCACCTAGCGCGATACATTGATAATTGAAGAGTATGTATGTAAAAATCGATAAGCACCATAAGATGTTGCTGAAATAGTGCATGGTGTTTCTGACTGTAAATAATCCAAACGTCATTGTTCCTTGGACTTAGATTGGAAATTTGTCCCTACATTTTAACCTTATTTTTAACACAAGAATTTTCATTCTTGGGCCACTAGATTCCTGATAAAATCATGACGAAAACCGTTGCGCAATCGAAATATTACTCCCCAAAAAATGTGAATACCATATTTCAGAGAATATATTAGACGGATGAATTTTCACTCTCGTTGAATGATTACTTCGTTTCTTTTTTCTTGTTTTTCGGAATTTGACAGTATTTGATTGATGCTATTTAAATTTTCCGGGAACTGTCAAGCCCAAAGACCATCGCAATACGGACTTACATGCAAGTTGCTATCAAAATCCGCAAAATTCGGATTTTTTTATCATGAACTAAAAATCCATTTTATCAGTTGAAATAAAAGGAGATTGCAAGTGGTTTTTTCTTTTTCTTTCTATTTTTCTTTTTATTACCTGTTTTATGTGGTTTTCTTTTTTTTCTTTTTCTTTCTTTTTTTTTAAATGACGACATGAGAATAGACGAAGTACACCTTAGGAAACAGAGAGATCTGGAACCATCGTGACTTAAAAGTATTTTTGAAACACTTAGTTTCCGCGAATTTTAATTAGTCTTTAATATTTTCGCCTACGTGCAAAATTACTGATCTCGTCATCGTGAGTTAATTTTGATGTTGCCTGCTTTTCAAGAAAACTTCAACTTTCCTGCGATTTTGTACATTTTTTTTTATTTTTAGTGTATTTTCCGAAAAAATACACTATTGCATTTTGTTTTTCATGTTTTTTTTTGGTTTTTTTTTTTGTTTGTTTGTTTTTTTGTTGGGCGCCCACCGTACCTTAAGATTTGTTTGAGAACTTCATTTCAATCGTCACTTTAGAATGGGGGAAAAATTGAAAAAGACGGTTACCAAATTTATTAAATCGCGAAAATTCTATTTTGCTTTTAAAATGAAGTCTTCTTGAATTTGTTGCAAAAGAGCATTACGAATCGAACAAGAACCTACAGACGGAAGATGAAAGTCGAAGCAGATCCTAAGAAAGTGGATTAAAAAAAGGTCGGAGAAATGAACATGGGCCAATATTCAATATCCGACCCCCGTCGAAGAATACATCGACAATGTGACAACCAAGAGCCAAGATCGGTTTGAGGTCAAGAACTAGAGTGACTTCAACGTCGTCATATCGAGGCGAAGGTTTCATCTCACCGGACAGTGCCCTTAATCGATTTTGAGACATTTTTTCCTCCTCACGCTTCGCACTGCAACACCAATTTTTTTGCCGTAAATTCACGCAAAGCGGTGATAGCATACTCGACGTCCATCTACGATAAAAGCATCAATGCAAACGTCCCGATGACTTATCGTCGTTCCTCTGACGTAAGCTGCCGTGCTAAGGAAAAACGCCGTATGAACCTACAGGCGTTGCCAAGTTTCCTTTGATAAAATACGAATTCCCTGTTAAACTTACCAATATTTTCCTTCCGATTTTTCAGATAATTTGGTTCGCGATTTCACCCAAAGTTCCTGCAAATTTCAAGGAAAAGCATTCATAACTTTTCTCCAAAATCAATATTTTATCGAAGGAAATTTGGTAGCTCTCCAATGTTCATACGGCGTTCTTCCGTAGCACGGCAGTGAGGGTATCTCGATTTGCGTATGAGCCGCGAAAAACATGGAGTCTTACGGAAAACAAGGCCCACGTGGAAATCAAGGTGCGCCCTTACGTCAGAGAAGCGACGTTATTTCCACACGTTTACGGCTCAGCGCCATTCCTCAATTTTTACGAGAGCCGAGGAGCTTTAAAAATAGAGACCTATATTTTTTTTCTCGGTCGGTTCTGTTTTTTTTTCTCTTTTTTTTTCTTATTCTGTCACCGTAGTAAATCAGTGGCGTGGCGTGCTTTGCGATATATCGATTGATCTGTCATTTAAACCCGTGGAGAAGGATCGATGAACAGGGTGTTCGCAGCGATCACTTTAATAATCGATTCTTTACCATAGCTTCTAATGGAGGGAGAAATATCGATACAGTTGATCATTCACGCCGTGCCACTGCCGAATTTCCCGTCGAGATTTTCCATAGTGTTTCCCAAAGGGCACATCTCCCTTATCCATTGGTCGCGGCAGCGAAAGAATGGAATATCGCGATCATTGCCGAGGCGTGAATAATCGATTATCAATATTTCCCCCTTTGAAGCAATGGTAAAAAATCGATTATTAAGGTGTTCGTTGCAAACATCCTGTTTATCGATCTTTTCCCAAACGTTTAAATGGCAGATCAATCGATTTATCGCAAAGCACGCCACGCCACTGATCGCGACATTAACTTAAGTCAATGCGTTTTATGAGAAAGCACCATTCGCGGAGCTGGTGTCGAAATTTACATGACGTTCTCTCAGTTGCGAGGCTTGAATGATCGATCATCGATAGTTCCCTATTTGAAGCCGTGGTAAAGAATCGATTATCAAAGCGTCCGTCACGAACATCCTGTTCATCGACCCTTCCCCCATAGGTTTAAACTAGGGGGCTACGCCCCCTGGCCGCTACGCGGCCCAACCCCCTGAAGGCGCTCCGCGGCATCAATGGGCCGCTTCGCGGCCCTA
The DNA here is from genome assembly GCF_918797505.1 of Bemisia tabaci. Taxonomy (NCBI): domain Eukaryota; kingdom Metazoa; phylum Arthropoda; class Insecta; order Hemiptera; family Aleyrodidae; genus Bemisia; species Bemisia tabaci. Next base: position 6,902,594 of record NC_092798.1, read on the forward strand.
TTTTTACCCTCCTATCAGTGTTAGTTTTATTTTTCCCCTAAAAAAATACGATATGATATATACTTTAATTTTAAACTTTATACTTAAAATTACTTTTAAAATTAAAAGGACGCGATTTGGAATGACTGCTTGATGAAATATTGCAGTTAAACAATGAACAATGATAGTCAGGTAATGATTTAGAATTCATGAGACGGGGACCGAACCCACATCGGGGTCTAGTGGACGCATTCGACGTCTTAGACGACTCGGCCACCGCTCGACGTGAGATCGTCAGTGCGAATCTTAGTATCTTGTAGATAAGTGTAGAGCTGATGCGCAGGCTACACAGCTACTGCGCAACCTCCTCGACCACTGCGCATCCTCCCGCGCATAGCGGTAGCAGTACCGGAGCAATCTGTAAACTCACTCACTTTTATAACGTGATTTTAAAAAAACCTGGGTCCTTTTTCCAAAATCTGATTACAGCGGGCTCATTTAGGGCCTATTACCTGTCGATTTACGCAAAAATCATGGAAATCGGCCCGGTAGAACGCTCTAACGAACTATGACAAAAAGTATAAATTTACATTGTTTAAATGGGAGAATTCGCAACTTTACCACGTAATATAAAAAAACCTAGGCCATATTTTGAAAATCTGAAAAGAGTTGGCTTATCTAGAGACAATTGCCCGTCGATAGCCGCAAAAATCATGAAAATCGGCCCGGTAAAACGCTAGAACTAAGCGTTACCAGTTTCGCAAAATTAGGAGGTCTCGGAGCTTATAGTATAGAAGATGGTAGATCAATCGATATATCGCAGAGCACGCCTCGCCACTGCGTTCTCTCCCTCTGATCCGTGCATTATTCAAGAGACTTAAAGGTTGCAGGTCAATTAGACTCGCCCCACTTCTTCCGCTCTGAGGAAAAACGACTTATGAGGATTCGGCCGTTGTCAGATTTCTGCTCAGAAAATTTGAATTTTCCGGGAAACTCGTTTTTTCTCATCTTGAATTTTCCTTTTTTTGAGGGGGGGGGGGGGGGCTTTTTACCCGATCGCCACTGGAAATTCCGAGAAAATACATGCTTACACGGAGAAAAAAACTTCGTGCGTGGGACCCGAAGTTTAGGTCATATGGATCTCTGAAGTTTTCGGATTGAGCATCTAAACACTTAAGGTCTAGCTGCCGAAGTTCAGGTCTGACATCTGAAACTTCAGTTCTTACATCTGAAGTATTTCAGATGTGAGAACCGAAGTTTTTCGGGTGTGAAAACCGAAGTTCTTCAGATGTAAGAACTGAAGTTTCAGGTGTGTGATCCGAACCTCGACAGCTAGACCTTAAGTGCTCAGATGCTTAATCTGGAAACTTCAGAGATCCATATGACCTAAACTTCGGGCCCCACGCACGAGATTTTTTTCTCCGTGTATTAAATTGACTCCACTACATCTTTTTTGTCGGAGGGAAATTTTGCAACATTTGAATGCTCATATGATGTTCAATCCTATTGTTGCAGATTTAGTGTGCAGATTTCGACAGGTCCGCCGTTTGTGGTCACCGTGACCGCATAAGTGGGAGGAGAGCGCGCGCGCGAGCGGGGGGGGGGGGGGTGTTAAGTCCTTTCGAATGCATAATGGACGGAATTCAATCCATCTCATCGAGTCGGGATTTCTGCATTGCAAATTTTGCCAGATTCATCGGGAAGTTCTCAGCGTCCCTATCTCCGAAATAAAATGCAAGTCAATTACTTGCACGTTAGCTGGCAGCGGTGGCTCCGAGGAAAGGAGTCACACGCCAACTAACTAGCCGATCGTAAGCTAACGGAGTAATTATTCAAATCTAGCATTCGCACAGCCGATTGATGAGTGTCTGAAATTCAAATTTATTCTATGACCGAACCTGTTACACGGTCGCTTGTTTCCATTTGCTCTCCTTTCGCGCCAGATCCTTTAATCGAATCTATTATCACCGAAACCTGCCTTTGTCACCCTTTACGCCATTCCCGTGCTTTTCCCTTTCTTGAAAATAAAACTCACCGGCTGTTTCAGCCCTCATCGCGTTGTCTCAAGGGAGTTCCGTAATTAGGATCGGTAGAATGGAACCTTTTGCTCCTTTCATTTCTAGAAATTATAACTTGAAATACAGAAATGCACTCATTTAATTTGAAGGCGCGCTATCTTTGTGAATTGGGAATGTGAAGGAGGGAGGGGTAGGAGACGAGAGAAGTACGTTCAAAGTGAATACACTCTTTTGAAGTTACAGAAGCTTTCAATTCCGACCCCCCCCCCCCCCCACCCCTCCGCCCCCCCATCACCTTTTTAATCCTGAACATTTATGAAATAATGCAAATAAACCTTTAAGGCTTATAAATTTAATACATTTTCAAACAGCTCATACAAACTGTAAGTAAAGAAATTTCCTCAGAAATTCAAATCCTAGTAGGAACCTTGAAATTTTCAATAATTTACCCTTTTTCTCCCTTTTTTTTCAATTTGTCCGTCTTCTTTCTCTTTTTCCTTTTCCTTTTCCTTATCCTTTATTTTCATTTCTTTTTATTTTATTTTTTTAAAATAGAAACACCCTTGGTGTTCGTTTTTGAACTCGTTGAAAAAAAGATTCCCGGAGAGGTAAGCGCTACACTAATATGCGTAGGATGAGGCAGGCTGATATATCGCTCTTCAGTTCATTCTGGAGCTTCTAATTGGCGGGTGGTGCAGTTTCAGTTCATCAACGGATGTTATAACGTTGCATTTCGGTGCAGAAATGCCAACACATCCGCCCCAGAAAATTACCAGATATTCGCATAGGTGTGACTATTGTGAGCGCAAGAAAAATCAGTGCACCTTCATTTCTCTATGATGCAGTATGTGCGAGCGTAAAGTATGTATAGTTACATCTAAGCTTCATTTGAAGGCACCTCGTTTTTATTGCGCTAGCTATTCGTATCGATTCAACACTGTGTTAATGCGTGAAAAGTCGGTGCGCCTTCCTTTTTCTGTGTGTGCAATAGAGGTGAGTGGAGAGTAGGTATAGTTGTATCCCTGCTTCATCTGAAGGCGCCTCGTTTTATTTTGCCAGTTTTTCGTATCCGTTTGACTCCACGAGAGCGCGGGAAGTGCGCCTTCAATTTTTTGTGTATGCAATACAGGCAAGCGTAGAGTAGGTATAGTTGTATCTCAGCTTCATCTGAAGGCGCCTCGTTTTATTTCCGTCTCGCATCAATAACACGAAAACGCAGGAACCATAACGTTAGAGTTTCTTGGAACATTTTTATGCTGATTTCATGGAGTTAATGGACGTAACGCAAAGGTTTGTTCGCAAAAGAATTAAGAAGGAATATAGCTGGAATTTCTACGAGGTACACTATTTGCACGCTCGTACTTTTATTTCACCTCGATTCATATTGAATAAATCAGAACTCTATGAGTTGCTTCACGTCGAGCAGTGGATCGAGTCAGTAGGAGAGGTCGGACAAAATTTGAAAACTTTTAACGCTCATAACTCCGTTTGTACAAAAATTTGAGGTTCTAAGATTGATTTCATTGGTTTCCTCGTAAAATTTTCTTCTCTTAGCACCCCTTGATATTTAAAATGTGATGAAATAAACATGAAAATTTGCAATTTTAGTCGAAAATTTCACGTGTGGCTTCTCCAATTGACTCAATCCACTGTGTTTCGGACGAAGGCCACCTCCTTTTTATCATCTGTCCATATGCTGCGACAGTTGGACAATGAATTGAACAGTTTTAATCTCTGGAGAATGAATTTTCCCAATTTTCTAGAGGTCAGCCTCCAATCCTCGTGTCTGCTCCCGTAAATTTCATTTTCCAGCCAGAAACCACTATTTCTGGCTCATCCATAAAAGAACATCCACCTGCGTGAGGGAACGAATGGCACACACGTTGTTTCCCAGACACATAACGCAACTGCATTCCAAAGTTGCAAAATGGACTCAATAAGCAAATCATCTCACCACGAGAATCTGGCTGTGTAAATTTTCATCAGAATTTTGCTGATTTTTGCTTGTAATAAGTAGAAAAATCAAAAGGTTTTAGTCAGAAATGCCCAACAGTTTCTGTGTGAGAGGACAATGCGCGAGTGAAAATGTTGCAACGTTGAAATGTAGTCACGACTTTCATGTAAGAATCGACAAAATCGCTGGTCAAAGTGTGGAACTACGTATCCAGGGTGTCTACAAGTCCGGAAGTAGTACTGATTTTTTAAGGGCGGTCGGGAAGTACTGAAAAAGTGGGGTAATTCCGCAGGAAGGTACGGAATTTTTGTCGCAATTTGAGCGAGAAATTCAAATTAATGAGATTTTTCGAATTCCGTCAAATAGAAGTACTGACAATTTTCCTGTTGAGGAGGTACTGAATTTCTTGGGAATGTACTGACAAAGTATTGATTTTTGGCCAGCTTGTTATTGTAGACACCCTGGCATCTCCTTTTGCGACGTTGTAGACTTCCTGTCAATTGTTTCTTCCTAAAACTAATCACCGAATTTGCTTGAAAACTTCCTTAATTTTTCTGCTCCGTTAGCAGAATAATCTGTAGAAATTTCAAGCCATGAAGTTGACTTGTTTTCCCTCGTGAAAACACGGTAGAAGCGGAAATTTGGAAACGCCGCAAGGGAAATACGTGGCTTCGCACTTCGACCATCGATTTGTTGAAACCAGAAAAGATAGAAACAGTGGTCAGGCTGGCAAACTTCATGAAAAATAAAATCGTAAAATTTCATATGAAACGATATATGAAATTATGTATAAAAGAAATATCTCAGATCTTTGAACATTAGCTCTCGTCGAATAATTATCAAAACGTTGTGAAAATTGTTCAGAGGCAATGTTTTACTCATTTGTATCATTCCTGTTTCCCGTGCCAAAAAAATAATATATAATCTAGAATTAGATCAACACGGAAAAAAATTAAATTGCTGATTTAACGATTAAAATTCCTAAAAAAGTGACTGCAATATTTCAACGTAGATTTCACAACAAAAAAATTCTACTTAAACCACTATTGTAAGCTAATTTAACCACGGGGGTGGTTAAAGTAGCATTTTTTTGTTTTAAAATCTACAAAGAAACATTGCAGTCACTTTTTTTTAGCAATTGAATTACTGAATCAGCAATTTAATTTTTTCTGTGAAGGAATTAAGGATTTTCTGTTTCGTTCAGTTTTAGCGCGGGTTGCCTAGCCCGCCCCTCGGATGAATGTTTCAAATTTTCCAAAAATGTCACAACCTCGCGTAATTCCATTAAATTACGTACCGTTCCCAATCTTTCACAAATTTCCATCGTTTCATGTCACTCTGAACGGTGGTTCCTTATTGCATAATGTATAGTCCAATAAGACTTTCCTCTGATCTCCGTCCGTACAGAAATCGCCATCCAGTTTTTCGCAAAGAGCTCTGCAAACCTGAGAGGCGTCTTACTGCATCGCCTCGAGAACACTGCCCCGCTCAGAAAAAACGTCATTTGAACATTCGAATAATGCCACAGGTCCGGCCATAAAATGTGACTTTTTGAGGAGAGACATGAGTATTTTTCCTCGAAATTTTTAGGTAATTTAGATCAAATTGCAAATGAAATTCTGTGAAAAATTGGAAGAAAAATTTTCACAGGTTTCCCGGAAACTTCGTGTCCTATTGAAGGAAAAATGGCAATGTCTGAAGGTTTATACGGCCTTCTTCCTCAGCACGGCCGAAAGGTTTTTTGAAGTTTATGAATAATCGAATACTGCAGCCCTCGGAGAAAGGAGGCCTTAATTGGATTGAATTCAGGAGAAGGAGAAAGGAACCCCTCCACATCAGCCGTTGCCAAACCCTTCATAATTGGACTGCATTTTGCAATTTGGAACTATAAATTCTGGCTCATCTGAAAAAAAAAAAAACTTATGTACATAGGGAAACTGATGGCACGTAGGTTGTTTTTAAACCGGGCCGGAATTTATAGTTCGTAATTGCAAAATGCAGTCCAAGTGGACTACACCACGCGAAAAATAACATTTTCTGGCTGTTCTATGAAATCACCTATCTGCTTACAGACACCAATAGCACATGTCACTTAAACGAGCCGGTAAAATTAGTACTTCGTTATACTACGTTTCAGCGATTGAATTTAAATTTGGTTGCAGTGCGGTCAAAGATCTCCCTGATTTTTTGCCTTTGGTCTTAAGTTTATTTCTTTTCAGATTACACAGTGTGCAGGATTTTCTACCCGCAGTTTTTGCGTTGCACTATGGTGTCTGCAACAAACGTTAATTTTAATTTTTTTTTCCCCCAAAAAAATTCGCAGAAATCTGGATAATACTGAATGAGAGGTGCATGAGGTTTTCTATGTGAATTATTTCGAAGCTTTTCAAGAAAAAGAAACAATGATAAAAGCCTCGGTTTTTTTTAAAATGTATGATCATCGATTTCAATTTTTTCTTCTTCTTCTTTTTCAAAGAAATTGAAATTCCGTATTTCACAACCGGCATAAAGTAGGGCTACCAAATTTGCCACACACAGGGAACCGTCATCGGACATTTCCAAAGCGACAATAACTCGATTTTTTGAAAAATTTGAGTTAGGTACCTTTTCGCTCTGGAGTACTTGCAGTAGATTACATTTATATAAAATTAATGGATAATTGATAGCCCCAAGGAAATTTGGCAACAGCCGATACGGGCCAATCCCTCCCCGCCGAATTCGATACAGTTAAGGCTGTCCGCTAATGCATCCTGTCACCGGGCATGTATTTACTTTCGGGACAGCCATCATATCCTTAAGTGTCCCTCTCGAACCTGGAAGTAAAAACCGCATACGTGCAAGGACCATACCCGTGAGGATGCGTGGTTCTCAATCCGCGCCGTCGAATCCCGCTCAGCGAGAACCACGCATCCTCCGATCATCGAACATCGATAATCATCAATTTAAAGCTTTGGTAAAAAATCTATTATCGAGGTTTACCCTTACAATCGATCCTTTCCACGGGGTTTAAATGGCTCATCGATCGACTCCTCGCAAACCACGGAACGCCAGCGGAGTTGCGCGGTTTCACGAGCGCGGGAAAAGCTCCCAACCAACACTCGAAAGTTCGGGCTTTTGCCCGGTCGTGGATCAATTGGCATCACGTGAAGTTAAGTGAGCGGCCGTGTAGGTAATGTGGGCAATCGATCGCCGAACTATTAGTTTTTTCCCGGGGTTGCCGTATCGCCAGAGTCTCCGGATCCGACCCGACTTTTCCGGAAAATCCCGCACCGGGGTCCCAGTTTGGATTCCCGCTGCCTGTGGAATTTATGTCTAAAGCCGAGATTCCGTAAGGAAACGTAAGCTGTTACCACACTACCCCCGAGTGTGGAATTTATGTCTATCGATGACATTCTTGAGCTCGCGGCGGGATCCCAGCTTGGATTCCCGCTGCCTGTGGAATTTATGTCTAAAGCCGAGATTCCGTAAGGAAACGTAAGCTGTTACGACGCTACCCCCGAGTGTGGAATTTATGTCTATCGATGACATTCTTGAGCTCGCGGCGGGGACCAAGCATGGATTCCCGCTGCCTGTGGAATTTATGTCTATAGCCGAGATTCCGTAAGGATCGTAAGCTGTTACCACGCTACACCCGAGTGTGGAATTTATGTCTATCGATGACATTCTTGAGCTCGCGGCGGGGACCAAGCATGGATTCCCGCTGCCTGTGGAATTTATGTCTATAGCCGAGATTCCGTAAGGATCGTAAGCTGTTACCACGCTACCCCCGAGTGTGGAATTTATGTCTATCGACGACATCGTTGAGCTCGCGGCGATGTCCCATTTTCGATTCCCGCTGCCTGTGGAATTTATGTCTATAGCCGAGATTCCGTAAGGAGCCGTATGCTGTTACCACGCTACCCCCGAGTGTGGAATTTATGTCTATCAACGACATTATTGAGGTCGCGGTGGGGTCCCAGCTTGGATTCCCGCTGCCTGTGGAATTTATATCTATAGCCGAGATCCCGTAAGGAGCCGTATGCTGTTATCACGATACCCCCGAGTGTGGAATTTATGTATATCGACGACATTCTTGAGCTCGCGGCGGGGTCTAAGCATGGATTCCCGCTGCCTGTGGAATTTATGTCTATAGCCGAGATTCCGTAACGAGCCGTATGCTGTTACCACGTTACCCACGAGTGTGGAATTTATGTGTATCGATGACATTCTTGAGCTCGCGGCGGGGTCCCAGCTTGGATTCCCGCTGCCTGTGGAATTTATGTCTATAGCCGAGATTCCGTAAGGAAACGTAAGCTGTTACCACGCTACCCCCGAGTGTGGAATTTATGTCTATCGATGACATTCTTGAGCTCGCGGCGGGATCCCAGCTTGGATTCTCGCTGCCTGTGGAATTTATGTCTAAAGCCGAGATTCCGTAAGGAGCCGTATGCTGTTATCACGCTACCCCCGAGCGTGGAATTTATGTCTATCGACGACATTATTGAGCTCGCGGCAGGGTCCAAGCATGGATTCCCGCTGCCTGTGGAATTTATGTCCATAGCCGAGATTCCGTAAAGAGCCGTATGCTGTTACGACGCTACCCCCGAGTGTGGAATTTATGTCTATCGACGACATTCTTGAGCTCGCGGCGACGTCCCAGCTTTGATGCCCGCTGCCTGTGGAATTTATGTCTATAGCCGAGATTCCGTAAAGAGCCGTATGCTGTTACCACGTTACCCACGAGTGTGGAATTTATGTCTATCGACGACATTCTTGAGCTCGCGGCGGGGTCCCTGCTTGGATTCCCGCTGCCTGTGGAATTTATGTCTAAAGCCGAGATTCCGTAAGGACCCGTATGGTGTTATCACGCTACCCCCGAGTGTGGAATTTATGTCTATCGACGACATCGTTGAGCTCGCGGCGATGTCCCAGCTTCGATTCCCGCTGCCTGTGGAATTTATGTCTATAGCCGAGATTCCGTAAGGAGCCGTTTGCTGTTACCTCGTTACCCCCGAGTGTGGAATTTATGTCTATCGACGACATTCTTGAGCTCGCGGCGGGGTCCAAGCATGGATTCCCGCTGCCTGTGGAATTTATGTCTATAGCCGAGATTCCGTAAGGAGCCGTATGCTGTTATCACGCTACCCCCGAGCGTGGAATTTATGTCTATCGACGACATCGTTGAGCTCGCGGCAGGGTCCAAGCATGGATTCCCGCTGCCTGTGGAATTTATGTCCATAGCCGAGATTCCGTAAAGAGCCGTATGCTGTTACGACGCTACCCCCGAGTGTGGAATTTATGTCTATCGACGACATCGTTGAGCTCGCGGCGATGTCCCATTTTCGATTCCCGCTGCCTGTGGAATTTATGTCTATAGCCGAGATTCCGTAAAGAGCCGTATGCTGTTACCACGTTACCCACGAGTGTGGAATTTATGTCTATCGATGACATTCTTGAGCTCGCGGCGGGGTCCCAGCTTGGATTCCCGCTGCCTGTGGAATTTATGTCTAAAGCCGAGATTCCGTAAGGAAACGTAAGCTGTTACGACGCTACCCCCGAGTGTGGAATTTATGTCTATCGATGACATTCTTGAGCTCGCGGCGGGGACCAAGCATGGATTCCCGCTGCCTGTGGAATTTATGTCTAAAGCCGAGATTCCGTAAGGGAACGTAAGCTGTTCCCACACTACCCCCGAGTGTGGAATTTATGTCTATCGATGACATTCTTGAGCTCGCGGCGGGATCCCAGCTTGGATTCCCGCTGCCTGTGGAATTTATGTCTAAAGCCGAGATTCCGTAAGGAAACGTAAGCTGTTACGACGCTACCCCCGAGTGTGGAATTTATGTCTATCGATGACATTCTTGTGCTCGCGGCGGGGACCAAGCATGGATTCCCGCTGCCTGTGGAATTTATGTCTATAGCCGAGATTCCGTAAGGATCGTAAGCTGTTACCACGCTACACCCGAGTGTGGAATTTATGTCTATCGATGACATTCTTGAGCTCGCGGCGGGGACCAAGCATGGATTCCCGCTGCCTGTGGAATTTATGTCTATAGCCGAGATTCCGTAAGGATCGTAAGCTGTTACCACGCTACCCCCGAGTGTGGAATTTATGTCTATCGACGACATCGTTGAGCTCGCGGCGATGTCCCATTTTCGATTCCCGCTGCCTGTGGAATTTATGTCTATAGCCGAGATTCCGTAAGGAGCCGTATGCTGTTACCACGCTACCCCCGAGTGTGGAATTTATGTCTATCAACGACATTATTGAGGTCGCGGTGGGGTCCCAGCTTGGATTCCCGCTGCCTGTGGAATTTATATCTATAGCCGAGATCCCGTAAGGAGCCGTATGCTGTTATCACGATACCCCCGAGTGTGGAATTTATGTCTATCGACGACATTCTTGAGCTCGCGGCGGGGTCCAAGCATGGATTCCCGCTGCCTGTGGAATTTATGTCTATAGCCGAGATTCCGTAACGAGCCGTATGCTGTTACCACGTTACCCACGAGTGTGGAATTTATGTGTATCGATGACATTCTTGAGCTCGCGGCGGGGTCCCAGCTTGGATTCCCGCTGCCTGTGGAATTTATGTCTATAGCCGAGATTCCGTAAGGAAACGTAAGCTGTTACCACACTACCCCCGAGTGTGGAATTTATGTCTATCGATGACATTCTTGAGCTCGCGGCGGGATCCCAGCTTGGATTCCCGCTGCCTGTGGAATTTATGTCTAAAGCCGAGATTCCGTAAGGAGCCGTATGCTGTTATCACGCTACCCCCGAGCGTGGAATTTATGTCTATCGACGACATTATTGAGCTCGCGGCAGGATCCAAGCATGGATTCCCGCTGCCTGTGGAATTTATGTCCATAGCCGAGATTCCGTAAAGAGCCGTATGCTGTTACGACGCTACCCCCGAGTGTGGAATTTATGTCTATCGACGACATTCTTGAGTTCGCGGCGACGTCCCAGCTTGGATGCCCGCTGCCTGTGGAATTTATGTCTATAGCCGAGATTCCGTAAAGAGCCGTATGCTGTTACCACGTTACCCACGAGTGTGGAATTTATGTCTATCGACGACATTCTTGAGCTCGCGGCGGGGTCCCTGCTTGGATTCCCGCTGCCTGTGGAATTTATGTCTAAACCCGAGATTCCGTAAGGAGCCGTTTGCTGTTACCTCGTTACCCCCGAGTGTGGAATTTATGTCTATCGACGACATTCTTGAGCTCGCGGCGGGGTCCAAGCATGGATTCCCGCTGCCTGTGGAATTTATGTCTATAGCCGAGATTCCGTAAGGAACCGTTTGCTGTTACCTCGTTACCCCCGAGTGTGGAATCTATGTCTATCGACGACATTCTTGAGCTCGCGGCGGGGTCCAAGCATGGATTCCCGCTGCCTGTGGAATTTATGTCTATAGCCGAGATTCCGTAAGGAAACGTAAGCTGTTACCATACTACCCCCGAGTGTGGAATTTATGTCTATCGATGACATTCTTGAGCTCGCGGCGGGATCCCAGCTTGGATTCTCGCTGCCTGTGGAATTTATGTCTAAAGCCGAGATTCCGTAAGGAGCCGTATGCTGTTATCACGCTACCCCCGAGCGTGGAATTTATGTCTATCGACGACATTATTGAGCTCGCGGCAGGGTCCAAGCATGGATTCCCGCTGCCTGTGGAATTTATGTCTATAGCCGAGATTCCGTAAGGATCGTAAGCTGTTACCACGCTACACCCGAGTGTGGAATTTATGTCTATCGATGACATTCTTGAGCTCGCGGCGGGGACCAAGCATGGATTCCCGCTGCCTGTGGAATTTATGTCTATAGCCGAGATTCCGTAAGGATCGTAAGCTGTTACCACGCTACCCCCGAGTGTGGAATTTATGTCTATCGACGACATTCTTGAGCTCGCGGCGATGTCCCATTTTCGATTCCCGCTGCCTGTGGAATTTATGTCTATAGCCGAGATTCCGTAAAGAGCCGTATGCTGTTACCACGTTACCCACGAGTGTGGAATTTATGTCTATCGATGACATTCTTGAGCTCGCGGCGGGGTCCCAGCTTGGATTCCCGCTGCCTGTGGAATTTATGTCTAAAGCCGAGATTCCGTAAGGAAACGTAAGCTGTTACGACGCTACCCCCGAGTGTGGAATTTATGTCTATCGATGACATTCTTGAGCTCGCGGCGGGGACCAAGCATGGATTCCCGCTGCCTGTGGAATTTATGTCTAAAGCCGAGATTCCGTAAGGGAACGTAAGCTGTTCCCACACTACCCCCGAGTGTGGAATTTATGTCTATCGATGACATTCTTGAGCTCGCGGCGGGATCCCAGCTTGGATTCCCGCTGCCTGTGGAATTTATGTCTAAAGCCGAGATTCCGTAAGGAAACGTAAGCTGTTACGACGCTACCCCCGAGTGTGGAATTTATGTCTATCGATGACATTCTTGTGCTCGCGGCGGGGACCAAGCATGGATTCCCGCTGCCTGTGGAATTTATGTCTATAGCCGAGATTCCGTAAGGATCGTAAGCTGTTACCACGCTACACCCGAGTGTGGAATTTATGTCTATCGATGACATTCTTGAGCTCGCGGCGGGGACCAAGCATGGATTCCCGCTGCCTGTGGAATTTATGTCTATAGCCGAGATTCCGTAAGGATCGTAAGCTGTTACCACGCTACCCCCGAGTGTGGAATTTATGTCTATCGACGACATCGTTGAGCTCGCGGCGATGTCCCATTTTCGATTCCCGCTGCCTGTGGAATTTATGTCTATAGCCGAGATTCCGTAAGGAGCCGTATGCTGTTACCACGCTACCCCCGAGTGTGGAATTTATGTCTATCAACGACATTATTGAGGTCGCGGTGGGGTCCCAGCTTGGATTCCCGCTGCCTGTGGAATTTATATCTATAGCCGAGATCCCGTAAGGAGCCGTATGCTGTTATCACGATACCCCCGAGTGTGGAATTTATGTCTATCGACGACATTCTTGAGCTCGCGGCGGGGTCCAAGCATGGATTCCCGCTGCCTGTGGAATTTATGTCTATAGCCGAGATTCCGTAACGAGCCGTATGCTGTTACCACGTTACCCATGAGTGTGGAATTTATGTGTATCGATGACATTCTTGAGCTCGCGGCGGGGTCCCAGCTTGGATTCCCGCTGCCTGTGGAATTTATGTCTATAGCCGAGATTCCGTAAGGAAACGTAAGCTGTTACCACACTACCCCCGAGTGTGGAATTAATGTCTATCGATGACATTCTTGAGCTCGCGGCGGGATCCCAGCTTGGATTCCCGCTGCCTGTGGAATTTATGTCTAAAGCCGAGATTCCGTAAGGAGCCGTATGCTGTTATCACGCTACCCCCGAGCGTGGAATTTATGTCTATCGACGACATTATTGAGCTCGCGGCAGGATCCAAGCATGGATTCCCGCTGCCTGTGGAATTTATGTCCATAGCCGAGATTCCGTAAAGAGCCGTATGCTGTTACGACGCTACCCCGAGTGTGGAATTTATGTCTATCGACGACATTCTTGAGTTCGCGGCGACGTCCCAGCTTGGATGCCCGCTGCCTGTGGAATTTATGTCTATAGCCGAGATTCCGTAAAGAGCCGTATGCTGTTACCACGTTACCCACGAGTGTGGAATTTATGTCTATCGACGACATTCTTGAGCTCGCGGCGGGGTCCCTGCTTGGATTCCCGCTGCCTGTGGAATTTATGTCTAAACCCGAGATTCCGTAAGGAGCCGTTTGCTGTTACCTCGTTACCCCCGAGTGTGGAATTTATGTCTATCGACGACATTCTTGAGCTCGCGGCGGGGTCCAAGCATGGATTCCCGCTGCCTGTGGAATTTATGTCTATAGCCGAGATTCCGTAAGGAACCGTTTGCTGTTACCTCGTTACCCCCGAGTGTGGAATCTATGTCTATCGACGACATTCTTGAGCTCGCGGCGGGGTCCAAGCATGGATTCCCGCTGCCTGTGGAATTTATGTCTATAGCCGAGATTCCGTAAGGAAACGTAAGCTGTTACCATACTACCCCCGAGTGTGGAATTTATGTCTATCGATGACATTCTTGAGCTCGCGGCGGGATCCCAGCTTGGATTCTCGCTGCCTGTGGAATTTATGTCTAAAGCCGAGATTCCGTAAGGAGCCGTATGCTGTTATCACGCTACCCCCGAGCGTGGAATTTATGTCTATCGACGACATTATTGAGCTCGCGGCAGGGTCCAAGCATGGATTCCCGCTGCCTGTGGAATTTATGTCTATAGCCGAGATTCCGTAAGGATCGTAAGCTGTTACCACGCTACACCCGAGTGTGGAATTTATGTCTATCGATGACATTCTTGAGCTCGCGGCGGGGACCAAGCATGGATTCCCGCTGCCTGTGGAATTTATGTCTATAGCCGAGATTCCGTAAGGATCGTAAGCTGTTACCACGCTACCCCCGAGTGTGGAATTTATGTCTATCGACGACATCGTTGAGCTCGCGGCGATGTCCCATTTTCGATTCCCGCTGCCTGTGGAATTTATGTCTATAGCCGAGATTCCGTAAGGAGCCGTATGCTGTTACCACGCTACCCCCGAGTGTGGAATTTATGTCTATCAACGACATTATTGAGGTCGCGGTGGGGTCCCAGCTTGGATTCCCGCTGCCTGTGGAATTTATATCTATAGCCGAGATCCCGTAAGGAGCCGTATGCTGTTATCACGATACCCCCGAGTGTGGAATTTATGTATATCGACGACATTCTTGAGCTCGCGGCGGGGTCCAAGCATGGATTCCCGCTGCCTGTGGAATTTATGTCTATAGCCGAGATTCCGTAACGAGCCGTATGCTGTTACCACGTTACCCACGAGTGTGGAATTTATGTGTATCGATGACATTCTTGAGCTCGCGGCGGGGTCCCAGCTTGGATTCCCGCTGCCTGTGGAATTTATGTCTATAGCCGAGATTCCGTAAGGAAACGTAAGCTGTTACCGCACTACCCCCGAGTGTGGAATTTATGTCTATCGATGACATTCTTGAGCTCGCGGCGGGATCCCAGCTTGGATTCTCGCTGCCTGTGGAATTTATGTCTAAAGCCGAGATTCCGTAAGGAGCCGTATGCTGTTATCACGCTACCCCCGAGCGTGGAATTTATGTCTATCGACGACATTATTGAGCTCGCGGCAGGGTCCAAGCATGGATTCCCGCTGCCTGTGGAATTTATGTCCATAGCCGAGATTCCGTAAAGAGCCGTATGCTGTTACGACGCTACCCCCGAGTGTGGAATTTATGTCTATCGACGACATTCTTGAGCTCGCGGCGACGTCCCAGCTTTGATGCCCGCTGCCTGTGGAATTTATGTCTATAGCCGAGATTCCGTAAAGAGCCGTATGCTGTTACCACGTTACCCACGAGTGTGGAATTTATGTCTATCGACGACATTCTTGAGCTCGCGGCGGGGTCCCTGCTTGGATTCCCGCTGCCTGTGGAATTTATGTCTAAAGCCGAGATTCCGTAAGGACCCGTATGGTGTTATCACGCTACCCCCGAGTGTGGAATTTATGTCTATCGACGACATCGTTGAGCTCGCGGCGATGTCCCAGCTTCGATTCCCGCTGCCTGTGGAATTTATGTCTATAGCCGAGATTCCGTAAGGAGCCGTTTGCTGTTACCTCGTTACCCCCGAGTGTGGATTTTATGTCTATCGACGACATTCTTGAGCTCGCGGCGGGGTCCAAGCATGGATTCCCGCTGCCTGTGGAATTTATGTCTATAGCCGAGATTCCGTAAGGAGCCGTATGCTGTTATCACGCTACCCCCGAGCGTGGAATTTATGTCTATCGACGACATCGTTGAGCTCGCGGCAGGGTCCAAGCATGGATTCCCGCTGCCTGTGGAATTTATGTCCATAGCCGAGATTCCGTAAAGAGCCGTATGCTGTTACGACGCTACCCCCGAGTGTGGAATTTATGTCTATCGACGACATCGTTGAGCTCGCGGCGATGTCCCATTTTCGATTCCCGCTGCCTGTGGAATTTATGTCTATAGCCGAGATTCCGTAAAGAGCCGTATGCTGTTACCACGTTACCCACGAGTGTGGAATTTATGTCTATCGATGACATTCTTGAGCTCGCGGCGGGGTCCCAGCTTGGATTCCCGCTGCCTGTGGAATTTATGTCTAAAGCCGAGATTCCGTAAGGAAACGTAAGCTGTTACGACGCTACCCCCGAGTGTGGAATTTATGTCTATCGATGACATTCTTGAGCTCGCGGCGGGGACCAAGCATGGATTCCCGCTGCCTGTGGAATTTATGTCTAAAGCCGAGATTCCGTAAGGGAACGTAAGCTGTTCCCACACTACCCCCGAGTGTGGAATTTATGTCTATCGATGACATTCTTGAGCTCGCGGCGGGATCCCAGCTTGGATTCCCGCTGCCTGTGGAATTTATGTCTAAAGCCGAGATTCCGTAAGGAAACGTAAGCTGTTACGACGCTACCCCCGAGTGTGGAATTTATGTCTATCGATGACATTCTTGTGCTCGCGGCGGGGACCAAGCATGGATTCCCGCTGCCTGTGGAATTTATGTCTATAGCCGAGATTCCGTAAGGATCGTAAGCTGTTACCACGCTACACCCGAGTGTGGAATTTATGTCTATCGATGACATTCTTGAGCTCGCGGCGGGGACCAAGCATGGATTCCCGCTGCCTGTGGAATTTATGTCTATAGCCGAGATTCCGTAAGGATCGTAAGCTGTTACCACGCTACCCCCGAGTGTGGAATTTATGTCTATCGACGACATCGTTGAGCTCGCGGCGATGTCCCATTTTCGATTCCCGCTGCCTGTGGAATTTATGTCTATAGCCGAGATTCCGTAAGGAGCCGTATGCTGTTACCACGCTACCCCCGAGTGTGGAATTTATGTCTATCAACGACATTATTGAGGTCGCGGTGGGGTCCCAGCTTGGATTCCCGCTGCCTGTGGAATTTATATCTATAGCCGAGATCCCGTAAGGAGCCGTATGCTGTTATCACGATACCCCCGAGTGTGGAATTTATGTCTATCGACGACATTCTTGAGCTCGCGGCGGGGTCCAAGCATGGATTCCCGCTGCCTGTGGAATTTATGTCTATAGCCGAGATTCCGTAACGAGCCGTATGCTGTTACCACGTTACCCATGAGTGTGGAATTTATGTGTATCGATGACATTCTTGAGCTCGCGGCGGGGTCCCAGCTTGGATTCCCGCTGCCTGTGGAATTTATGTCTATAGCCGAGATTCCGTAAGGAAACGTAAGCTGTTACCACACTACCCCCGAGTGTGGAATTTATGTCTATCGATGACATTCTTGAGCTCGCGGCGGGATCCCAGCTTGGATTCCCGCTGCCTGTGGAATTTATGTCTAAAGCCGAGATTCCGTAAGGAGCCGTATGCTGTTATCACGCTACCCCCGAGCGTGGAATTTATGTCTATCGACGACATTATTGAGCTCGCGGCAGGATCCAAGCATGGATTCCCGCTGCCTGTGGAATTTATGTCCATAGCCGAGATTCCGTAAAGAGCCGTATGCTGTTACGACGCTACCCCCGAGTGTGGAATTTATGTCTATCGACGACATTCTTGAGTTCGCGGCGACGTCCCAGCTTGGATGCCCGCTGCCTGTGGAATTTATGTCTATAGCCGAGATTCCGTAAAGAGCCGTATGCTGTTACCACGTTACCCACGAGTGTGGAATTTATGTCTATCGACGACATTCTTGAGCTCGCGGCGGGGTCCCTGCTTGGATTCCCGCTGCCTGTGGAATTTATGTCTAAACCCGAGATTCCGTAAGGAGCCGTTTGCTGTTACCTCGTTACCCCCGAGTGTGGAATTTATGTCTATCGACGACATTCTTGAGCTCGCGGCGGGGTCCAAGCATGGATTCCCGCTGCCTGTGGAATTTATGTCTATAGCCGAGATTCCGTAAGGAACCGTTTGCTGTTACCTCGTTACCCCCGAGTGTGGAATCTATGTCTATCGACGACATTCTTGAGCTCGCGGCGGGGTCCAAGCATGGATTCCCGCTGCCTGTGGAATTTATGTCTATAGCCGAGATTCCGTAAGGAAACGTAAGCTGTTACCATACTACCCCCGAGTGTGGAATTTATGTCTATCGATGACATTCTTGAGCTCGCGGCGGGATCCCAGCTTGGATTCTCGCTGCCTGTGGAATTTATGTCTAAAGCCGAGATTCCGTAAGGAGCCGTATGCTGTTATCACGCTACCCCCGAGCGTGGAATTTATGTCTATCGACGACATTATTGAGCTCGCGGCAGGGTCCAAGCATGGATTCCCGCTGCCTGTGGAATTTATGTCCATAGCCGAGATTCCGTAAAGAGCCGTATGCTGTTACGACGCTACCCCCGAGTGTGGAATTTATGTCTATCGACGACATTCTTGAGCTCGCGGCGACGTCCCAGCTTGGATGCCCGCTGCCTGTGGAATTTATGTCTATAGCCGAGATTCCGTAAGGAAACGTAAGCTGTTACCACGCTACCCCCGAGTGTGGAATTTATGTCTATCAACGACATTATTGAGGTCGCGGTGGGGTCCCTGCTTGGATTCCCGCTGCCTGTGGAATTTATGTCTAAAGCCGAGATTCCGTAAGGAGCCGTATGCTGTTATCACGATACCCCCGAGTGTGGAATTTATGTCTATCGACGACATTCTTGAGCTCGCGGCGGGGTCCAAGCATGGATTCCCGCTGCCTGTGGAATTTATATCTATAGCCGAGATTCCGTAAGGAGCCGTATGCTGTTATCACGATACCCCCGAGTGTGGAATTTATGTCTATCGACGACATTCTTGAGCTCGCGGCGGAGTCCAAGCATGGATTCCCGCTGCCTGTGGAATTTATGTCTATAGCCGAGATTCCGTAAAGAGCCGTATGCTGTTACCACGCTACCCCCGAGTGTGGAAATTATGTCTATCAACGACATTATTGAGGTCGCGGTGGGGTCCCAGCTTGGATTCCCGCTGCCTGTGGAATTTATATCTATAGCCGAGATTCCGTAAGGAGCCGTATGCTGTTATCACGATACCCCCGAGTTTGGAATTTATGTCTATCGACGACATTCTTGAGCTCGCGGCGGGGTCCAAGCATGGATTCCCGCTGCCTGTGGAATTTATGTCTATAACCGAGATTCCGTAAAGAGCCGAATGCTCTTACCACGTTACCCACGAGTGTGGAATTTATGTCTATCAACGACATTATTGAGCTCGCGGCGGGGTCCCAGCTTGGATTCCCGCTGCCTGTGGAATTCATATCTATAGCCGAGATTCCGTTAGGAGCCGTATGCTGTTACCACGCTACCCCCGAGTGTGGAATTTATGTCTATCAACGACATTATTGAGGTCGCGGTGGGGTCCCAGCTTGGATTCCCGCTGCCTATGGAATTTATATCTATAGCCGTGATTCCGTAAGGAGCCGTATGCTGTTATCACGATACCCCCGAGTGTGGAATTTATGTCTATCGACGACATTCTTGAGCTCGCGGCGGGGTCCAAGCATGGATTCCCGCTGCCTGTGGAATTTATGTCTATAGCCGAGATTCCGTAAAGAGCCGTATGCTGTTACCACGTTACCCACGAGTGTGGAATTTATGTCTATCGATGACATTCTTGAGCTCGCGGCGGGGTCCAAGCTTGGATTCCCGCTGCCTGTGGAATTTATGTCTATAGCCGAGATTCCGTAAGGAGCCGTATGCTGTTACCACGCTACCCCCGAGTGTGGAATCTATGTCTATCGAAGACATTCTTGAGCTCGCGGCGGGGTCCCAGCTTGGATTCCCGCTGCCTGTGGAATTTATGTCTATAGCCGAGATTCCGTAAGGAGCCGTTTGCTGTTACCTCGTTACCCCCGAGTGTGGATTTTATGTCTATCGACGACATTCTTGAGCTCGCGGCGGGGTCCAAGCATGGATTCCCGCTGCCTGTGGAATTTATGTCTATAGCCGAGATTCCGTAAGGAACCGTTTGCTGTTACCTGGTTACCCCCGAGTGTGGAATTTATGTCTATCGACGACATTCTTGAGCTCGCGGCGGGGTCCAAGCATGGATTCCCGCTGCCTGTGGAATTTATGTCTATAGCCGAGAATCCATAAGTAACCGTATGCTGTTACCACGCAACCCCCGAGTGTGGAATTTATGTCTATCGATGACATTCTTGAGCTCGCGGCGGGGTCCCAGCTTTGATTCCCGTTGCCTGTGGAATTTATGTCTATAGCCGAGATTCCGTAAAGAAACGTAAGCTGTTACCACGCTACCCCCGAGTGTGGAATTTATGTCTATCGATGACATTCTTGAGCTCGCGGCGGGGTCCCAGCTTTGATTCCCGTTGCTTGTGGAATTTATGTCTATAGCCGAGATTCCGTAAGGAAACGTAAGCTGTTACCACGCTACCCCCGAGTGTGGAATTTATGTCTATCGATGACATTCTTGAGCTCGCGGCGGGGTCCCAGCTTTGATTCCCGTTGCTTGTGGAATTTATGTCTATAGCCGAGATTCCGTAAAGAGCCGTATGCTGTTACGACGCTACCCCCGAGTGTGGAATTTATGTCTATCGACGACATTCTTGAGCTCGCGGCGGGGTCCCAGCTTGGATTCCCGCTGCCCGTGGAATTTATGTCTAAAGCCGAGATTCCGTAAGGACCCGTATGCTCTTATCACGCTACCCCCCCAGTGTGGAATTTATGTCTATCGACGACATCGTTGAGCTCGCGGCGATGTCCCAGCTTCGATTCCCGCTGCCTGTGGAATTTATGGGTATAGCCGAGATTCCGTAAGGAGCCGTTTGCTGTTACCTCGTTACCCCCGAGTGTGGAATTTATGTCTATCGACGACATTCTTGAGCTCGCGGCGGGGTCCAAGCATGGATTCCCGCTGTCTGTGGAATTTATGTCTATAGCCGAGATTCCGTAAGGAACCGTTTGCTGTTACCTCGTTACCCCCGAGTGTGGAATTTGTCTATCGACGACATTCTTGAGCTCGCGGCGGGGTCCAAGCGTGGATTCCCGCTGCCTGTGGAATTTATGTCTATAGCCGAGATTCCGTAAGGAGCCGTATGCTGTTACCACGTTACCCCCGAGTGTGGAATTTATGTCTATCGATGACATTCTTGAGCTCGCGGCGGGGTCCCAGCTTGGATTCCCGCTGCCTGTGGAATTTATGTCTAAAGCCGAGATTCCGTAAGGAGCCGTATGCTGTTATCACGCTACCCCCGAGTGTGGAATTTATGTCTATCGACGACATTCTTGAGCTCGCGGCGACGTCCCAGCTTGGATTCCCGCTGCCTGTGGAATTTATGTCTATAGCCGAGATTCCGTAAGGATCGTAAGCTGTTACCACGCTACCCCCGAGTGTGGAATTTATGTCTATCGATGACATTCTTGAGCTCGCGGCGGGGTCCAAGCATGGATTCCCGCTGTCTGTGGAATTTATGTCTATAGCCGAGATTCCGTAAGGATCGTAAGCTGTTACCACGCTACCCCCGTGTGTGGAATTTATGTCCATCGGTGACATTCATGAGCTCTTGGCGGGGTCCGAGCTTGGATTCCCGCTGCCTGTGGAATTTATGTCTATAGCCGAGATTCCGTAAGGAAACGTAAGCTGTTACCACGCTACCCCCCAGTGTGGAATTTATGTCTATCAACGACATTATTGAGCTCGCGGCGGGGTCCCAGCTTGGATTCCCGCTGCCTGTGGAATTTATGTCTATAGCCGAGATTCCGCAAGGAGCCGTATGCTGTTATCACGCTACCCCCGAGTGTGGAATTTATGTCTATCGACGACATTCTTGAGCTCGCGGCGGGGTCCAAGCATGGATTCCCGCTGCCTTTGGAATTTATGTCTAAAGCCGAGATTCCGTAAAGAGCCGTATGCTGTTACCACGTTACCCCCGAGTGTGGAATTTATGTCTATCGACGACATTCTTGAGCTCGCGGCGGGGTCCAAGCATGGATTCCCGCTGCTTGTGGAATTTATGTCTATAGCCGAGATTCCGTAAAGAGCCGTATGCTGTTACCACGTTACCCACGAGTGTGGAATTTATGTCTATCGATGACATTCTTGAGCTCGCGGCGGGGTCCCAGCTTGGATTCCCGCTGCCTGTGGAATTTATGTCTATAGCCGAGATTCCGTAAGGAAACGTAAGCTGTTACCACACTACCCCCGAGTGTGGAATTTATGTCTATCGATGACATTCTTGAGCTCGCGGCGGGATCCCAGCTTGGATTCCCGCTGCCTGTGGAATTTATGTCTAAAGCCGAGATTCCGTAAGGAGCCGTATGCTGTTATCACGCTACCCCCGAGCGTGGAATTTATGTCTATCGACGACATTATTGAGCTCGCGGCGGGGTCCAAGCATGGATTCCCGCTGCCTTTGGAATTTATGTCTAAAGCCGAGATTCCGTAAGGAGCCGTATGCTGTTATCACGCTACCCCCGAGTGTGGAATTTATGTCTATCGATGACATTCTTGAGCTCGCGGCGGGGTCCCAGCTTGGATTCCCGCTGCCTGTGGAATTTATGTCTAAAGCCGAGATTCCGTAAGGAGCCGTATGCTGTTATCACGCTACCCCCGAGTGTGTAATTTATGTCTATCGACGACATTATTGAGCTCGCGGCGGGGTCCCAGCTTGGATTCCCGCTGCCTGTGGAATTTATGTCTATAGCCGAGATTCCGCAAGGAGCCGTATGCTGTTATCACGCTACCCCCGAGTGTGGAATTTATGTCTATCGACGACATTCTTGAGCTCGCGGCGGGGTCCAAGCATGGATTCCCGCTGCCTTTGGAATTTATGTCTATAGCCGAGATTCCGTAAAGAGCCGTATGCTGTTACCACGTTACCCACGAGTGTGGAATTTATGTCTATCGACGACATTCTTGAGGTAGCGGGGGGGTCCCCGTTTGGATTCTCGCTGCCTGTGGAATTTATGTCTATAGCCGAGATTCCGTAAGGAAACGTAAGCTGTTACCACGCTACCCCCGAGTGTAGAATTTATGTCTATCGATAACATTCTTGAGCACGCGACGGGTTTCCAGCTCTGATTCCCGCTGCCTGTGGAATTTATGTCTATCGCCGAGATTCTGTAAGGTGCCGTAAGCTGTTTTTATGCTTAAACGGGTTGAATTTGGCCCGCTTTAATTTATGTTTAATTAAAATTAAATACCCATCTAATCTGAACATCAATGCTTTTTTCTGTTTCAGGCAGCTACTTCACCTGTTTTTCCTTTCAACTGTTTCCTATGTTTTATTTAAGACTGTCAATCCATTAAGAGTACAATGGTAAGTTTTTTCCTTGACATATATTGGGTACATGCCGGTTTCCATCATGATTTTTCCTTGTAAATTGCTGACGTCCACAGGATTAATAATCTGTTCAAAACTTGAAGTACTCAATTCAAGTTAATCGAAATTTCTTGGAAATTATATATTAAAAAGAAGTTAAATGCATTTCATTAACTGCAAATGATGCAACTTCTCCTTTTTTTCAAACAAGCATGTGCTTGTCCGTAAGTGCACTATTTTTCAGGTTTAAAAACTTATCCGCAAAAGAAAATAATTCTCTAATCGTCATTCATTAGCGAACAGGAATGACAAATCGATGGTGAAACCTCCAAACCACGTATTTCGTTTGCGGTGTTTCAAGATCGACGCTTCCTTTTTATTTTTTTGAAGAAGAACAAATTAAAATTATTCCATGAAATTTGTGTATAATTTTCTTTGCACATGCAGAAAAAACAAGGAGGTTTCAAAGCATTAACGTTGTGTAGTTCTTTTGTTAAAAATTAAAATATGACATAAATTCCGCAACGCTGCAAACCGAGGTATGTGCTTTGGGAGTTTCACCATCGAAATACCTTTTATGTTGTTCGCTGTTTGTAGCAATGATAAATGTGGCACAATGTTTGCAAGATTGTGACGCGCTATTTTCTCTCATGATAAACTCTGCTTATCCCAGGAAGGAAGGAGAATATCTAATCCTTGAAAAAATTCTATCACATTTATCTGACAAATAGCACATGACTACTTTTACGCGACCGCAAGCTGATAGGATGCTAGGCAGTCTCAGCAACTCTCAACTTAACAGAATCAGATAACTCTCCGACCTGATCTCTGCAAAGATGATAGAAAGATTAACAATTTTTTTCACGTATCTCAGTCTGTTATGCGTCGAAAATCATGGTAATTTCTTTTTTTGATGTGGAACAAAACAAGCAATAACTTCTTTGAAAAAATTTTTGGAAAGAACAGGGTTGTGCATATGGAGTGTCTTCCGCAATTTTCAGCACCATTCATTGAACATATTTATTCCCAGGGAATTTTCTTCTGAGCTCAAAAGCAAGTAATTTTGGGGCATTTTTAAAGCTCATTGGGCTGAGCCTCTGCTTCTTCTATTTGTAGACCATTGCTTTAAACCTTTTCCATGTGAACGCAGCAGTGGCATTGCATGCTTTGCGATATATCGATTGATCTGCCATTTAAATCTATGGAAAATGATCTATAAACAGGGTGATTGCAACGAACACCTCAGTAATCGATTCTTTACCACAGTTTCAAGTAGAGAAATACCGACAATCGATCATTCACGCCTCGCCACTGGAACAGTAAAACTGCAGGAACACTCGCCTCAGTTTGCGCTGTTGCTGACTTCCTCTCATACTTAATTTTTTTTAAGGGAAAATGCTCCATGTGCTTCCATTGAAGTTTCCCTGTTTTTTCCTCTCTGTTTGAAGAATAGTCTCGGAAAATTTCGAGCTAGAGCAATTGCTTGTCCTTTTTAGATAAAATAAAATGAGCAGAGGTTCTGAAACACCATAAACAAGATATGCGTTCCTGCATATTTCTGTTATCCTATCCATCGACTATTTATATTTGATCAATTTCATTTATTTTCTCTGTTCCAGGATCACTCTTATAGTTACCCTTTCTTACTTATCGCTCATGCATTTGTACAGATTATTTTTTGAATATGCATCATATAGTTTAGATATTACAGGTTTGTATCTGCCAGCCTCTTTTATAACTATTCTTACTCTTTTTAAAACTTGCAATTTTTTTAACAGGTCAGAATTGCACTGGTCTCAGAATCGTGTTTTGATACCTGATTCTTGCAGATCAGCTAGAATTATAAAAACCTGTCCAAATAGCAAATCCCTAAGTCCAATATTAACCGGGATATCGTGCTTTGAAAAAATCAGTTTTTGACTTCGTTCTTTTTGATTTCTTCCCCTTTGTTTCATTAGTACTTAAAGGGAGGCACTTGTTTGCAATTATTACTCGGATGAAAGCAAGGTGGAAAAAACCAAGGGTATTACTACAGCAGTGAATGACTTCATAAACCGAGTTTTTCAAAGCGCAGTACCTCGATCAATATTGAGCATAGAAACCAGCTGTTTTAACAGATCTGATTATTTTTAGTTCATCTACAAGAATCAGGCACCAAAAAACAATTCTGTGATTAGCGCAACTGACCCATTACCTCAAAATTTGTGGCTATCCTCAGGTTTAGGAACTCCAGTCCAAAGAAATTGATCGAGTTTCTGCAATCTAAGCATTGGAAAGTGCTCTATTTATGAAAAAAAATTTTACAAAAAAAGACCCAAAAATTTTGAACCAAATCAGAACAATGGCGGTTTAAGATTTGCAGTTGTTAATTACTCCTACTTGTTTAAATGAAAAACTGCTATGTTCAGAGCTCAAAATCACCTGATCATGATGCAATACTATGCCCTGTACTGACTTAATTGTGAACGAAACGCCTCGCAACTTTTTCTTTCTTACACAAGAAAGTTTCTGTTAAAAATACCAAAATCCGATTTTTGTCCAAAACTCGATAAAGATCACCCTCCTTAAAATTTTGCCTTCTAAAGTCCCTTTTCTGAGGGACGGTCACTTAATTTATAAAGGCAAAAATCAGCCTTGATCCGTCAGCTTTTACTGAAATAATTCAAAATTCTTGTGAGAATAATGAAATTAAAGGGGTTGATGAATTTATTTTAATTAATGAAATTAAAGGATTGACTGTACTACTCCTGCTTCATCTGAATCGACATTTTGAAACACTTTAAAGCATCGTTCTAAGACTCAGTTAAATTAGTTTTTCATATATCAAGCATATTTTTCTTTAATATATGAGGTTTTTCCAGAAAGGATACAATTTTCTTATCTTTTTCTTTGAGTTGAGCGTCAGGGGTTTACTCCCTCATACTTTCTATCTTGGATATGACACTCTAGGCCCAGTGTTATTTCAACCTTCAAAGTAGTCGCTGTACACATATCATTAAAGTTAAAAACGAAAAAGGATGGAATTTGTTTCCCCTCTTTGTTTGGTTATTTTTCAAAAAATGAATAATGTTATTCACAACTGGCTGCTGTGTACTTTTGTGCCAAACAACTAACTTAACATATGATGATGCAGTTGCATACCTGCACTCAAGAGAGTCTGGACAAAGTTAAGCCCAAGTTCCAACCGCTAATCTGCAATCTATATGGAAATAATCAATAAGGGTGGATCCTCTCCGGACAGCCTACGTAAATGTCTTGCACTGGCAATAGTCTGAAATCAATTCTATTCTTGACCAATATAATAAAAGTTGACATCTCATCACAAATGTTATCTCCATGATTTCAGGACCACTCATGGTTGCTGTTCAAAAATTAACTAGTCTTGCCTTTATTTTACACGATAACATTCATATCAAGAAAAACGTGTCTGACAGTAACAATCACATCAAGAAAAATGGTTCCGAAAGTAACAATCACATCAAGAAAAATGGTTCCGAAAATAACAATCTTATGAAGAAAAATGGTTCCGAAAGTAACAAAGTTACTTGTAAAATCACGTAAGTTTTCTTTTTCTGATTCTTTTCTTTTTCCTTTCTCCAATCGCTTTTTAAATAATGAAGCAAGTCATCGATTTCTCAATATCAAGATATATTACGACGGTGAAACTGCAGAAGTGTGTATCTCAGTTACGGTGTTTCAAAATCTCTGCTCCTAATATATGTTTTAAAAAACCAAACCAACATCGATGGCTTGCTTTCGCAGAATGCTCTGTACCATGAGCAGAAAAATCATCAAAGTTTTAAAAAGTGACGTATGGCAGTTTTCCTTGTAGAAAATAAAGTATGGCAAGAAGTCTGCAATGCTGCAAACCAAGAGACGCATTTTTTCTCCAGTTTCACCATCGATATGTTTCTTAATGCTTCCATGACTTGAATTTTGGAAAAACCTGAAAAATTGACATTGTTTGGAAAAATTATTTTCCCCTGGCAGAATTCAATTAATGATGTATGGTCAAAAGAGAAGACAATTTTAGTATTACAACAAATTAATTATCATGGAGAGTGTTGTAGAATTGAATGCAACTGAGCTAAATTAGCGACTACTGTCTTTAAAATAAAACTCACTGGATGCTCTCCAATTGTGTAATCCATTTCTAAGGTATGTGCTTACATTTTGAAATTTCATGGAAGAAGGCACATAGGTTCTAAAAGGAAAAAAACTACTTTTATTGGACAGGGTGGATAACACAACAAATACAACTGTGCACCAATAAAATCTTACTATATTAAAAAAAAATATAAGCCGTTTGTTTATAAATAAATAAATGGGCCTGTTGCATGCAAGAGATACAGCCGTGCGAATAGACTTTTTAGAGGTTAAATGACACGAAAATTACGATGGTCACATTAAAAAGGTCTGAAATACACTCCTTACTGTGCAATTTGCGTTGTTAAGAACGCGCTTTTTCAAATTTCCCGCGTCTGGGGGCAGTTTTCTAACGGAAACAATTAACGGCAACTCGCGGCTATTTCCGGTCAACTAAAACTGACAACATAACCTAAAAATCGGAGCTCGTGATATCGTGAAAGGAAATGTAGAAGGATTGCGTTGGATATTTAAAAGTTGATCGATTTGGTTACCGCATAAAGCGTATATGGACCACTATAAGAGATCACGTTGGGTTTGTAAACAAACTGAAGGAAAAAATAACAACAACAACAACGACTCGGCATCTTCCGGAAATCTTCGAGCCCGCCGTTTGCTCGTTTCCGGTGATTAGAAAACTGCCCCCAGACGCGGGAAATTTGAAAAAGCGCGTTCCTAACAACGCAAATTGCGCAGTAAGGAGTGTATTTCAGACTTTTTTAATGTGACCAACGTAATTTTTGTATCATTTAACCTCTAAAAAGTCTATTCGCGCGGCTGTATCTCTTTCATGCAACAGGCCCATTGTCCATTCATCAACCCTCTTTTTAAACTACAAAGATATCGTTAGCATCAGTGCTGCAGCCCCAGAAAATCAAATCACATTTTAAATGAGACATGATTTTCACATGGTGAAATAATGAAGAGCACTGGAGTGTAGATATTCTGGCTGAATTTCAAACAGCCCAAGCGGCACTCCGGAGCTTATACCCAACAGTTGAGACTTGTGAATTATAATAAAACATGTTTAATATGTTTCAGAACTGTTCCATCTTTACTAGAATTCTATGGTTATATGTTCAATTTTCAAACCCTCATGGTAGGACCTCTAGTTTTTTTCGATGACCACATGGAATGGGTGAATGGAGAAAATTTTACAAAGCACAAATTGCAGGTAATTTCAGCACAAAGAAAAAAAATGAGTTTACAATCATAAACTTTTAAATTATTTTACTCCAGTTTATTTTAAAAAAACTGCAGGTTTTTACTCTTGTAAAAGTAGTGTTCGATCAATGTGAAGAAACCTGTAGTATTTTAATTTTATTCCCCGGATCATTGATTGGTGAAAGTAAACATCAGGACAGAGTCAAGAATAAGAGATCAAATTGGTTCTCTTTCGAAATCTTTTTGAATTTTTTTTTTTGTGGTCTGAAAGTTGAAAACTGAGTTGGTTAAAAACTGTTTGACTCTACTTCAATCCCAAAAGCAACCCGCCCGGCAAGTGGTTGCCTGAAGTAGATGCGGAAATGTTGTCACAATGTAACTGCCAAAAATAATTTTGCGGCAACGTTGCAGCAACGTTGTGGCAATGTTATTTTTGGCCGTTGCCGGACGGGAAGACAGGGTCAGAGTGGACAAGAGGGACTTCATTATCACCCATCACCCTTTACTGTTTTCCTAGAACAACAGAACTCTGACTTAGCTACGCATGGTTCTTAGTTTTTGTTCTTTAACTCACCTAACACTGTTTTATTCACAGGCAAATGGAAGTTCCACTAAAAACGGATCTGTTCCAAGTCCTTTTCAGGCTGTTCTCAAAAAAGTTACAGCAAGTGCTGCTTTTGGTTTGCTGTATGTTAGTTTAATTTCCAAGTTTCCTATCTCAAAACTGAGAGGTAAGTTTCAGAGGTTGAAATTTATTTAATTGCCTCCTTAAATGTAATCCTTAAAAGCGAAGATCATTCTTGGTGAGAAATATTCTCCTTCAGTGATTTGTGAACGTACCAGTCAGCACGAAGGAAAGAGAAAATACTACTTTTGACTGAGTCATAAAGGGCAGTTGAACAACAACTTTTATGCAACCATTATAGGTTGGGCCTTTCCAGATGCCTAACAAATCATTTCTCCCATGTGATCATTGCTTAATTCGTTGCTGGCCGTAGTGTTTTAGGTACAGACGCATCTCCCTCAGTACCACTGTGTGTTTCTTTCTTCCGAAAGTTCTGAGGTGCATTCTTTCACTTAGGTTGTTAGCCATATATGTATACCTAAATCCAAGAACCACTGGCTTTATTAGAGTGTTCAACGCGAGCAACTGTTTATTTTAAAATCAATCCACTTTTTTTATGAGCAAAAATTACAAAGCCTCTCCCTTAAAATGTCTGTAGGTGTATCCCTGTTTGTTGTATGTTTGTACTGGTATTACTATGGTAAACAATGATTTCTACTAAGTCTTCACTTCTTCTTTCTATTTTTTTACATTCAGATGATGACTTTGTCGAAAAGTGGTCACTCCTTAGTCAAATTCTCTACCTTCATATTAGCACAACCTTGGTGCGGTTTATGTATTACAATGCCTGGCTTTTGACAGACGCAGTCTGCAATGCGTCTGGTCTTGGCTTCAACGGCTACGATGAGCATGGCGTCTCACGTTGGGATCTAGTCACGAATGTCAACATTCCAAAGTTTGAGGTTAGTATTGAATTAAATCATCATTATCATACTTTCTAATTTGAAATCAGCGGAACAACCAAGCATATCGTTTCCCTTTCCATGACTCTAGGGGTGCGTAAAGTGTCCAATCTCTTTGCAATCAAGAGGCCATGAGGAATTTTCAAAACACCTCTCTAGTAACATTCTTTTCTCTCTCTCTCTCTCTTTTTCTTTCAACTTTTTTACAAGTGGGAAAAAATGTGTATTTTGACATAAAATTGGGCAATTTTCTGTCAGATAAAATGGAATTTTGACATAATGTAAGAACAGCTAATCCTAAAAAACGGTATGAATTTTGGAACTTTTTGCACCCCTGTCCATATTTTCTACAGCCTAAACAAAGCCTTGAAAATCTAGAATCACCCCTCAAGCAGTGATGCCTCTTTTTCCATGACTTTTGGCATCTAGACTGCCCCGCCTGTCGTGTGTCACATCCGTCTTTGTTTTTAATGTGAAAAGAGATGAGATCTTAAATAAACATTGAGAACATTACATCATCTAAGCGTCTCAAAATTGCTACCCAATAAGGGTTGTTTTTATAGAATAGTGAGTAGAGTGAGCACACAGATTCCCACTTTTGCAACATTGCACCATCCAAAAATTTCAAAATGGTCGATGGTCGCCCGGATCATGACAGTGGCCGTTTAGGTAAGGTGCCATAGTATTTTAGTTTGACGGTCGTTTTCTCATTAAGAGTCTCTCGTATTAGCAGGGGCTGTTTAATTAAAGTACCCCAGCACTTTACCCATCCAGCTGTATTCTAAGAGTCACCTTGGTTACTGGGTGTTGGGACTATGAATTGTGATGCGGTCGGCTTTTGAAGGTATTTCCAAAAATTGCTAACTAGTCAGATGGCTGATTATTGAAATTATGTGTCTGTCTACTCGAAAAAACGAGACCAAGATTGAAAAGCGTTAAATGATTAGTCAGCCTTGCCAGTCTGACAATCGGCACTCGCATTGTGAGCCTTTTATCAAGCCAAATGATGGATTTATCTACAGGTACACTTTTTCTGGCCAACAACCCTTAAATTACTTGACAGAAGCCTCGGTATGCAGTTCCTGGTCATCTACCTGACAAAGCCAACCAATTACGTAGCTCCATTCCATCATAGTTCAATCTTGTTCTGTAGATAGAGACATCATTGCAACAATCGGCTCGCAAAGTAATTTTTCAAGCTATATAATGTCTTGAATGTTTTCAGTTTGGTGTCAACTTTAAAGAGACAATTGATGGTTGGAACATGGGCACCAACAGATGGCTCCGGTTGATCGTGTACAATCGAACAAAAAAATTCAGCACTGCTCTAACATTTGCGTTATCTGCTCTTTGGCATGGGTTTTACCCCGGCTACTACCTAACCTTCGCCAATGGAGCTCTCTTTATCTCAGCTGCTAGAGCGGTAAGTGGTCAATTTTTGTAAATTCAACATATCAACCCTCTGCAATTGAGGTGTTGGGTATAGAAAGGGCATTTCTTGGTTGGGATGGCTCAAAATCTTCTCTGTTGATTTATATTTTAGAGAGGAAACTATTCAGTGAATTTTCTGAAATGTTTCGTTTTCAACATTGTAAAATCGTAAAAAAAAAATATCGGTAAAAGCCTCAACGAATTCTATTTATTTGCTTTAATTATAAAGGATGGAACGTTTGCAAAGATTCTGAGACACCACAACTAAGAAATTTCCTTTCTGCACCCAGCGCTTCAGTTGGGACTTTTAGTCCTTTTTGCAAGTTTCAGATGCCAAGGCAAGGTACATATCAACGGTGTAAGTCGGCAATCACATATCTCGTTTGCGGTGTCTGAAAATCTCCACCTCTATGTTATTTTTTTAAAGGAGAACAAATTGACATCATAGTCCGGGAGCACATGTAGTCCCGTGGGACCGTTAATGATACAAGTTGGCGAGATGGCTTGATCTCTTCGTCTTGATGTCCTGAAACAGAATTTTGATGCTGCCAGGCTCAATTTTTCCCGGAACACCCTTAAATTCAAGATGGCGCCCATAATGGCCGCCACGGGGGTGAAGTGGGTGAAAGTGACTCCCATGGTCGACATGTATGTCGATTCCTATGTATTTTTGGTCGAAAATTTCAAATATATGCTTAAAAATGTACTCCGACTTCTTAAAGACCCTTAAATCCAAGATGGCGGCCAAATTTCCCCTCCTGAAAGTCAAACGGCCACGTGTGCTCCTATATGGCATGTGAGGTATCTTTCATACCATTTTTTGGGCCGTAAAATCGAAAAATGATTTTAAAAAATCCTTTGCGATTCATTTAAGGCCTCAAATTACAAGATGGCGGCCAAAATTGCTGAAATTTTGGAACCAAAAATTCTATAATAGCTTCTCATATCATGTGACGTATCGAACCCCATAGATTTCTGGTCGTAGAATCCAAATCTTGAATTCAAAATTCACCGCGGCCCCCTGGGATGTCCAAAATCCAAGATGGCCGCCGAAATTATCCCTCACAGGATCATACAGTCAGCCTTGACCTTAGAATAGCAAGATATGTATCCATTTACAGGTTTATTGGGTCGTAGAATTCATAAATGAAGGTTAAATCAACCTTTCAAACTATTAAGAACCCCCCCCCCCCTTCAGCATAAATTTAATGGGCAAGATAGCAAATCATAATGAATAAAGGATTATGTAGCTTTAGGAAGATTACACTAAACGAGATAGGATTGTCTTTTTTTTGGCAGAAATAAAAATGAGGTTTTATTTACAGACAAAGTAACAAAAGGAGGAAAGGTTTATAAAGCGACATGATACACACATCAAAGGTGTACATTTTTGGAAAAAAACGAAGCAAGCACAGGTTTTTGATAAGAATTTAGGGCGTTTTTGGTTTTTCTCTGGGTTCAGTCTTTTCAATGGGCATTAGGAAAATAGTTCAAAGGAGAATACTGGAAGAGGATCCTTTCAGGATGCCTCGCAACTTATCCTTTGTAATAAACTTATCATTCATAAACAAGAGCACTAACACTAAACAATCAATTGCATTTTGTAGCACCTAGCTATTTGTAGAAATGTAAGATATTCTTGGTAACGCGAATATTGCTAATTAGCTGTTACCAAGGAAAGGAACAAAAAACAAAGCAAGAAGAAGAAAAAAACCGGGCTTGTAAACAGTTAAGCAACATGAACTTTCAAAATTGAACTAAATTATCTTTTAAATGTCTGATAACTAATTTTTTCTGAACATCCCATCAATAACGAGAGGCATAAACCAAATTATTTTTTAAACAATTTTGTCTAGAGTTTTTAACTATTTGTACACCGATAACACCGGTCAACATGGGTTCCGTCCTTCGAACCAAACCAATTCTTTTCGATTCCTAGGTACTACAGCCCAAAAATGGCCACATTAACTACAGGAAAATTGGCCGGTCCTCAGGGCGCCGCCATTTTGAATTTTGCAAAATTAAGAAAACTCATGATTAGATATTTGCAAATATCTCCTCAACGGTTCATCTCACGAAAAAACCAAAAAACCAGTGGAAAGAGCATAAAATTTCCTATAGAAATCATTCTCTTTTATTTTTTCTAACTTAATTTTTCGGTCGTGAAATTAACGTTTTCTTCAAAAATTAGCTTAAAAAAGGCGTATTTTTGCTGATTTAAGGAGAAACTTTGCTTCATACCTCCAGCCACAATTATCTGAGAAAAAAACTGTCATGCTCATTGAAAAGATTGTAAAATTTACTGCTAGAAAACATATGTCATTAGTTCCTAGACTTGATTTAATCCTGTGAAACAGCAGTTTATCAGCTCCACCCTTAAAATGTGATTTTTTCTACCATTTTCCCTAGAATCACGATAAAAAGAGAAAAAACTCTGAACACGTGACCCGAACTGTGTAAAAAGGTGGCAAAATAGTACTGGGTCCACACTTTGGGGGGGGGGGGGGGTGGAACAAAGCCAAAGAGGTCAAAAATTTTCGATCAGAGTCAACAATTGTGAGTTCCAATGAGTATCAGTACAGAACTGAGGGGGGAGAGAGTTCAGCTCAGGCAGTTTGCATTGGAATATTAAGGTAAGGTAACGTCGAGAGATCTATAATTTTGGGTCTTTTTATACCTCATCAGTAGATCACATTCGTCATGTGAATCCAACTGAAAATCTCGCAAAATCCAAGACGGCATCAAAGCTCAAGTTCGAAGTACAAGTTTTGTATTACAAGACGGCAAGTTTCGTACTGGTAATCATTGGACCTCAAAATTTTTTACTCTGATTGAAAATTTTTGAAGTTTTTGGCTTTTGATGTCACTGACGAGTGTAATCTACTGACGAGGTCTATAACAAGACCCAAAATTATAGATCTCTCGCCGTGGTCTCCTCTTCATATTCTGATGCTAATTGCCTGAGCTGAACGCTCTTCCTCTTCAGTTATGTACTGCCGTACTGG
Source organism: Bemisia tabaci (assembly GCF_918797505.1). Classification (NCBI taxonomy): domain Eukaryota; kingdom Metazoa; phylum Arthropoda; class Insecta; order Hemiptera; family Aleyrodidae; genus Bemisia; species Bemisia tabaci. The sequence continues at coordinate 6,937,106 of NC_092798.1, forward strand.
TTATCCATTAGAGCTCAAAATTTTTGACTCCAATTGAAAATTTTGGAACTTTTTGGTTTTGTTTTCAAAATAGTGTGGACCCAGCAATATTTTGCCACCATTTTACACAGTTCGGGTCACGTTTTTAGGGGTTTTTCTCTTTTTTCGTGATTCTAGGGAAAATGGTCGAAAAAATTACATTTTAAGGGCGGAGCTGATAAATTGCTGTTTCACAGGATTAAATTGATGTTGAAACTATTGACACATGTTTTCTACAAATAAGTGAATCGCAAATCAGGGCTTATCCATTAGAATAAGCGATGACGTTAGCAGTTGTAATTAAATTTTTAAACGTGTAAAATTGAAATATTTCTTAAATCCACACGCTTCACGCCTTTTAGCCGCAATTCTTAAAACTAAAATGTCGCAAATTGTAAAAGGAAGGTTACTTTAACCTTCATTTATGAATTCTGCGACCCAATAAACCTGTAAATTGATACATATCTTGCTATTCTAAGGTCAAGGCTGACTGTATGATCCTGTGAGGGATAATTTCGGCGGCCATCTTGGATTTTGGACATCCCAGGGGGCCGCGGTGAATTTTGAATTCAAGATTTGGATTCTACGACCAGAAATCTATGGGGTTCGATACGTCACATGATATGAGAAGCTATTATAGAATTTTTGGTTCCAAAATTTCAGCAATTTTGGCCGCCATCTTGTAATTTGAGGCCTTAAATGAATCGCAAAGGATTTTTTAAAATCATTTTTCGATTTTACGGCCCAAAAAATGGTATGAAAGATACCTCACATGCCATATGGGAGCACACGTGGCCGTTTGACTTTCAGGAGGGGAAATTTGGCCGCCATCTTGGATTTAAGGGTCTTTAAGAAGTCGGAGTACATTTTTAAGCATATATTTGAAATTTTCGACCAAAAATACATAGGAATCGACATACATGTCGACCATGGGAGTCACTTTCACCCACTTCACCCCCGTGGCGGCCATTATGGGCGCCATCTTGAATTTAAGGGTGTTCCGGGAAAAATTGAGCCTGGCAGCATCAAAATTCTGTTTCAGGACATCAAGACGAAGAGATCAAGCCATCTCGCCAACTTGTATCATTAACGGTCCAACGGGACCCCAAAAATGAACATGTGCTCCCGGACTATCATTCCTTGAAGTTTTTGCAGAATTTACTTCAGAGAAGAAAAATCATGGCAGTTTCAAAGAATTGCTGTTGAGTAGTTTTCTGTTTAAAAAATAAAGTATGGAAGGAAGTCTGCTACGTTGCAAACTTAGTTATGTGTTTGCCGACTTACACTGTCGCTATAAAAACTCCATAAGAGGCATGAACTGACATCATACAAGGAAAATATAAAATTTGCATCTCTGAAGAGTATCGACGTTAAGAAAAAACTCATTGACTTAACACAGACCTACATCCATGAAAATCTATGCAAATCATAATGTTTTGCTTTTGTACGTGTAATTTGGGGTGAAATTATAAAACGTTCAAAAGATCTTACTTCATTCTTACTCAAACATTTTTTTACTTCATTCAGTTATTCGTTAAAGAAGAAAACTACCAACAGATTACAGTATGACTCAATACTCATTTACCTATAGATGGTAATTTTGAGATTGTACATTAAAATCCGGTATAAAACTAATAATTTCACCATAGAGATGAAAAGCTCATTCAAGCGCCAAATCACAAGATTTTCAGTTCTTTACTGAATTTTAACGCACTCCGTCAAAATCATCATCTCTGTCGAAACGACTATGGAGCGTCCAATTGCAATCTATTTGTAGTTGACCTGTCTAGATGGAGCTTTAGCGGAGCTGTTCAGATAACCTCTCACTAGGTAGCAGTAAGTTAGCTTCCCATATGCTCATTGCTCATATTGGTTTTCATAACTACTCAAAAATTAGCAAAATTAAATTTTTGTGAAAGCAAATTGTCAGAGCAGACTGTGCTGAGCTGATAATGTCTCCAGTTAGATTCAAATACATCGACAGTTTCTTGCCCGACTGATTGTAAGCAGTGTTGCACCACACAGCATATCTCTAAGAGGAGATATTGTGATTGAATGAGCCTCCTCCCTCTCCTCTATTGTAAGATTTTTAGTTCAATACTGAATTACAACGCACAGTTATAAAATCACCATCTCTATCTTAGAATATAAAACATTAGAGGAGTTCAGGAAATATCAAATGGACTCCATTTTGCAATTAGGAACCACAATTTCTGGCTCATAGAAGAAGAACACATATCTACTGAGGGAAACTAGTGGCACATATCGACGGTGTAAGTCGGCGATCACATAACTCGGTTTGCGACGTCGCAGACTTACTGTCATACTTTATTTATTAAACGGAAAACTACTCTACGGAAATTCTTTAAAACTGCCGTAATTTTTCTTCTCTGTGTGAAGAAAATTTTGCAAAAATTTCAAGGAATGATGTCAAATTGTTCTACTTTAAAGAAATAACATAGAGGCGGAGATTTTCAGACACCGCAAACGAGTTATGTGATTGCGGACTTACGCCGCGATATGTTGTTTCTAAAACGAGCCAGATATTGTTGTCCCCAATTGCAAAATGTATTCCAAATACAGTGAAACTGACTCTAGTTAACTGCATCTTTTATTCGGACTTCATTTTGCAATTGGGAACTAAAATTTTCACACTCAGTTGTAAAAAAACTCATGCATGTAGGGTAACAAATGCTACATATGTTGTTTCTAAACTGAGCCAGTTTTGGTTCCTAAACGCAAAATGCAATCCAATTGCAGTCTGATGCATGTGCATGTGTCATTTAGACAATAAGTAATCGTCTCATCATAATTTTATTACTCTATTCATGTCTTGTTATGTAGGTTCGCCGAAAAATCAGACCATATTTCCAAAGCAGTTCATCGCATAAATTATTCTATGACCTTGCAACTACTGTTGTCTCCCGAGTTGCAATGGCGTATATCGTGTTTCCGTTCGTGCTTCTCGAGTTTGGACTCAGCATGCGTATTTATCTGTAAGTATTCCAGCATTAATTCAACTCAGAAATTCAAGCAAAGTTTCATTCAATATTATATCAATGACCAAAGTGTGAAATCATGTATCTCCGTTTGCAACACCGCAGACTTCCCGTCAACCCTTATATAGTTTCGCTGGAAAACTGGTTAACATAATTTCTAGAAAACAACCTAGATTTTTCCTCTCCAGTAGCAGAATAATCAGTAAAAGTTTCAAGCTATAAAGTTGCCTTTCTCCTTCAAAAATAATAAAATAGGAGCAGACATTTTGAAACACTGCAATAGAGATACGTCGTTTCGCTTTTTAGCCGTTAATATCCATAATATAATATAATGTTTCTTTGAGTAGTAGGAGCTTTTGAACTGTGAACTTTGACTTTGGATCTAAGTCAATTTTTCAATTTAACCACTTTAATCATCTCGAACTCAAGTAGGTACATAGGTGTAGCATGTATTTTTTTTTTTTTATCCCAACATTCGTCAAGCCATACCTCTGGGGTGTAGTACCATCACCTAACCCCATTCCCTTTCCATTTATGTTTTTGCAACCTACGCCTTGCTGTATCATTTAATTTAACTAAAATCAGTAACTTTGGATATTTCTGAATTGTCCTAATTCTTATTCAATGTTTCTGAAAATTAAGGATTACTGGGAAATACATTTTGTCAGAAAACAGCAGAGAGCAATTTTTTGGGGTTTAATACAAGCATCAAAATGAAGAGAAACGAAATCTTTAATTAAAAAAGAAAAAAAATTAAAGGATTAGTGCATTATAAAACCAAACTATCAAACGAGAAAGAAAAACTACGGCACAGAAATGTGTGGGGTTGAAGTTACTTTAAAATAAGATTTAATGATTGTCCTCTGAAGAAAAAAAGCAAACTAAGAAAAATGTGGTTGTCAAGTCTCCTGATGAGATATTTTGGTCTTTATGGAGCATCCCAGATACCTATCCGATTTGCAATAATAACCTAGTGTAATTAGTAAAAATTTCACTTCTACTGAAAAAAATTTTTCAACAAGAATTGAGAAACTCTTGTATCTCCACGTTTCATATCTTAACAATACCGTGTAAATATTCCCTACCTCTGATTTAGTGGATAATCAAGCGTAATTTTCTCATTTTCAGTCATCAGTATTTCTGGATGCACATCCTGGCAATTTCCGCTGTGTTCCTGTTACCTCATTTCCCTTCAAGTGGACCCGAGGCGCAAACTTTTGCAGCAAGGTTGACATTGACTCAATCAAGTAATAACCTGGTTACAACAAGCATTCATGGGTAGCAAATGCTTCAGACCTAACACCTTGTTTTTCTCTTTATTTCCTGTTTCCAATGTGTAACAGAACTATTATTTATGATTTGAAAGTCTCAATCATTTGTGGAGAGAACCAGAAACTTGGTACCGCACTCAACTCAGGATGTATGAGTCACAGCGTGGGTTGATTTCTTGTTCAATGGTTGAATCTTAACCATGAAAAATGAACGAAACGATCAACCGAGTATAGACATGGTCGCTGCCAAGACGTTCTAACTCATATTTCCTCCAGGTTGTGCAATACATGAAAGAATGCACTGTATGCTTTGTGCCAGCGGTGAGGAGAGCACCAACCAAGATTGGGCCTCATTTTGCTCTCTTTTTGCCTAAATTTCACTAGAGTATAGGTTTTGTGTAGCCCCACTGATTGAGAGGAATTAGAATATATTTTACAATTAGGAACTACGATTTTGGCTCAGTTTAGAAGAAAAAATATGTACCATTAGCGTCCCTATATGTGTAAGTGTTTTTACAGATGAGATAGAAATTTTAGCTCCTTATTGCAAAATGAAGTCTGACCGATCTCTCCGCTGCTGATCATTGTACCGGTAGTTTAGCCTTTGCCAACGAGTGCCAACCAAATCCACCAGTATTGCAGCTAACATGTTGAAGGGCATTCAAATGCGTTTATTAGCAAAAAGCAAAACCTAGATGAACGAATGGAATAAAGCTTAATCCATTTTTGAAAACTATTGAGGTAAAAATGTGCAAAGACAAGGCTCAATGGGTTACAGAAAAAGCCCTTTATGTTTTGAAAAAAATTTAGCTCCTGCTACTTCATAAATACAGACGGTTAAGTGCAAATCTTTTTATCTCGCAGTGACTCTAGGCTCAAAGTAGTGTTTTTACTTTGTTAGGAGTTAGTTCCTGTGAACCAAAATTGACACAGGAATTAATTCTTGTTTTTACTTATGATTATGATGAATGGACCGGAAAATTTAGACAAATTCCCCAGAATTGTGTGCGGAAAAATAAACTCAGCTCATCAACCCTTTACTCATTTTTCAACACACAATAAAGAATGTTACACTTACTTTAGTCCATCTTGAAATCTTTAAGAGTTCACACCGTACTTAAGAAACTAATTACCTGAAACAAAAAGTAAAATTAAATTGATTTTGTTGAGGTCTTCTTGTTAATTGTTCTACCAAGTGCCTTCTGTGAGTTACAAAGTATCAAAACGTTTATTTCGTTATATGAATTCGTTATATGAATATTTTTTTAGTTGCGCTGCTTAAAGCATACAGTTTTCTTTAATGATGCATTGATGGTGAAGGCAAAAGTGATGCTCAAAATAAGCCCTTGAGTCACAACATTCATACTGAAATTTTGGAGAACTTGAACTATTTGATTTGGAATTTATTACCTTTTATTTAACAGAAAATGGACGAAAGACAAAAGAGGAGAGACGAAGATGATTTTTAGATTGAACTTTTGGAGATGATTTTTACAGACACAAAAAGGCTTAGCTTGGAATTTTTATACTAAAGATTTGGTTTCCCTGGAGACGAAGGGGGACCCGCTTCATTCTGGCCCCCCTGAACTTCCCGGAAGTTCTGAACTGCAGACTCATGGTTGATCCTGATGAGGACCAGGGAAAATCCTTATCTCGTCGAAGATTGCCCTCTCTAGACGGTCGAGCAACCTGTTTCTTCTGAGCATGTTTCTGCACAAAGGACATCTCCTTCTCGAGTCGCGTCCTTGACAAGCAGTACATTGTACGTGGTCGCGTTTACAGCTCCAAAACGGGCCTGTGGTAGTTCTTTTGCAACTAATACACGTCGTCATTTGTAAAAAGAGACCGGTAACTCGCTCCCTAGTCGACATCTGAAAGACCAACCAGAATAAAGGGAACGGATTAGGGAAAGGGAAGGTCGGAAAAACATGGCAATATGGAGAATTTTCAGAACGTTGAATTTAAGACGTATGCTGAATTTTTTTTAAAATTGAATTTTTTTTTAAAACGATGTTGTTTAGTAATAAAATGTGACATCGTCCCAACTTTTAGGGGGATCGTGTCCTGGCGGTACATAAACATATCTGGGATTTGGTTTCCCATAGAATTCTGCCATCGTTTTGGGTCTTGTTGAGGGAGTTGAATTTTGGGAGGATTTGGCCGAGGAAGGAGAAGTTGAATCGGGCGTTGCCGTGGGATTTTGAGATTGAGTGGGAGCAGGGATAGGATCTTGAACCGTAGTGGAGTTGTTGTTATTATCGGAATTTGAACCAGACATGTTCCTGAAAACAAGGATTAGTTGGTTAAATTCTCGGCAACCGGTAAAGGGAATAACTTCACTACTGGACGACGAAGTGTTCCACAAGCCGTGCGAACATCTACCACCCGAGTTTGGCCGTCTCTTCCAGGGTGCAGCTCAATAACTCGTCCCAATTTCCACCGTAAAGGAGGAGTAGAAGGATCGTGTAATACCACTAGTTGTCCTTCTTTCAGAGATTCCTCTTTCTCCCACCATTTTCCCCTTGGCAGCAAGGTATGCAGATACTCTATGTGCCACCTTCGCCAAAACTGTTGAGCCAATAACTCAGCCAAATGCCACCTTCTAAGAATAGGAGGATCATCTGGATCATATTGTTTATTGGGAAGCGCTACCAAAGGACGTCCAATCAGGAAATGCCCCGGAGTGAGAGCTAAAAGATCCCTATGATCTGATGATAGAGCAGTCAAAGGTCTAGAATTTAAAACAGCTTCTATCCGTGCGATCAAAGTATTAAACTCTTCTTGAGTGAGAACATTTAGACCATACGTTCGTTTTAAGTGAAACTTGAAACTTTTCACCACTGCCTCCCAGATGCCTCCCAAATGAGGCCCCGTAGGGACATTGAGATGAAATTCAATTTTCTCCTTATGAGAAAACTGAATTAACTCAGAATTTGAAGGAGACAAGAGCCTTTGAAAAAGATTTACTGCTCCCTTAAAATTTGACGCCTGATCGCAATAGATATGTGCTGCCAAACCTCTTCTGGCCACAAATCTATGCAAGGCGCCTATGAAAGCATTTGTTGAGAGATCACAGACTGATTCCAAATGCACTGCTTTCGTGCTCATGCAGACGAAAACACAAACATAGACAGGCATAACCCGAGCAAATCGAGAAAAGTGAACTTTGACATTGAAAAAACCGCAATAATCCAGACCGGTTTTATAGAAAGGTGGACTGGGTTGTACTCTGAATGATGGTAACGGTGCCATTTGTGGAAATTGATTTTTAGGATTAGCCCTGAAACACACCACACAACCGTCCACGATTGACTTGATTAAATTTCGCAGACCCAAAATCCAAAAACGTTGCACGATCAACGAAAATAAAAGTTGAGGAGGTGCGTGAAGATTGTCAATGTGGTAATGCTGAACCAATAATCTCACCACATGATGGTTAGAAGACAAAATAATCGGGTACCTCGATGACTCCGGTAATGAAGCATGTTCTAATCTCCCTCCGGCTCGAAGTAAACCTCTGTGATCCAAATAAGGATTCAATTTTTTAATCGCTTTGGATTTTGCAGACAACCTTTCTCCGGTCCGAACTTTGCGAATTTCTGAACTAAGAGTATCCCTTTGGATTAACTTGAGCAGCAGGAATTCTGCGTGCTCTATCTCTGAAAGAGATAAAAACCCTTTTTTGATGGGCTCGAGGTTTTTTGACACGAAATGTCTCGCCCCGAAACGCCATACATAAGCTAGAGAGTGGACGACCTTTGTCCAGGAAGATAGACTTGGTAGACGAATAGAAGTTTGCGGAGAGGGGGCAGGGACAGAGACCTCCTCCTTCCCGACTTGAACTTTGAGAATTTGCCTGGGTGACTTCACATCAGGCAACGCCTTTAAAGAGGGGAGAATAAGATTTGAGACTGGCCAAGTCTCCTCTGGATCAGCCAGCCACGAAGGGCCTGACCACCAGAGCCGAAAAGTCGATAACTCTTCAGGGGAGAGTCCCCTTGTCGCACAGTCGGCGGGATTGTCACTCGATTTGACATGACGCCAGATGACTTGCGACGGAGTTTCATGAATGGACGTTACTCGATTTGCTACAAAGGTTTTTAGTCTATAAGTTGGAGTTTGAATCCAAGAAAGAACAATTGAAGAATCAGTCCATGCAAAGATTTTATTGACCTCATAATGTTCCAGAGTGGTGGCATGACGGCGCAATAACTCCATTCCCATATTTGCAGCTACTAGTTCTAATCTCGGTAAAGACACTTTCTTCAAAGGTGCTACCTTGGACTTAGCAATTATCAAATGAACCTGACCTTTATCTTCCGTTGAAGAAGGAGCAAAACGGAGATACAGAGCGCATGACGTTGCCATTTCACTTGCATCCGTGAAAATGTGTATTTGAGTAGGTTGTTTATGTCTATCTAAGAACCTTGGAATCGAAATATCTGAAAGTTTTGGAAGAGTTTGCGTAAATTGATGCCACCGATCTAGAACATCCTGAGGGAGAGAATCATCCCAATCTACTTTAAGAAGCCAGAGTTCTTGTAAGAAGACTTTGCCCTTCACAAAAACTGGCAACAGCCAACCGCAAGGGTCGAACACTGATGCGATTTGTGAAGCGATATCTCTCTTTGTTTTTGCTGGGGGAAAATCAGGAATTTTGTATGAAAATGTGTCCTTTATCGAAGACCAAATAATTCCTAAAAGTTTAAAATAAGGATTTTCCGGATTTCCTTTCGGCATTTCTAAATCTGCACTGGGGCGATCAGCTAAAATTGACGGGACATTAGAGGTCCATTTTCGCATATAAAAACCTCCCTCACTTAATAGAGCTATAATTTCCATTAATAAAGAGCGTGCTTCTTCTGGGCTTTGATCCCCATGCACTAAGTCATCCATAAATAAAGCGTCTGAAAGTGCCTTTGCAGCTCTCGGATACTTATGCCCATGATCTTTAATTAACTGTTTTATAGTTCTGATAGCTAAAAATGGAGACGAATTAATGCCGAAAGTAACCGTTGTTAGAGCATAAACTTGTAGAGGTAACCAGGGCTCAGCTCTCCAAAATATTAACTGATATTTATGATCTGAAGGATGGAGAGGAATTTGTAAATACATTTGTTTAATATCCCCCGAGAAAACTACTGCATAACTACGAAATTTGATTAAAATATCCGTTATGTCCGATTGAAGAGCTGGTCCAGGTAATAAAATATCGTTCAAAGAAACACCATTACTGGTTTTCATCCCCGCGTTGAAAACTACTCGCAATTTTGTAGTTGACGAGTCAGTTTTCAACACTCCATGATGTGGCAAGAAAAAATGTTGAGAATTTTCTGGCGGAGGGTTGACCGGTTCCATAAAACCGTTATTAAGATATTCCTCCATAAATTTAGTGTACAATTTTTTCATTTCCGTGTCCCTTTGCAACCTAGCTTCCATTTTGTAAAACTGTTTTAAGGCTAAGTTGCGGGACTGACCTAGTTTTTTGCGTTTTCTGAAAAAGGTAGCCTGACTTGATACTTTTTGTTTTCCAATTGTGTTGTCGTTTCAACATAATATTTTTCTGCATATTCTTCCTCTGGTGTCATTGCCTTTTTTGGAGGATTTATCTCTTCTATTGTCCAAAATTTTTCCATTATTTTATTCAAATTATTATTCTCATTTTTATTTTCAACATTTACCATAAAAACAGTTGAATTCAGAAGTAAAGGTTTAGAATGTAAGGCGGAAAATTCTCCACCATTGCGTCCCAAAACCACATCACCGAACACAGTGGGAAGAATAGAAGGGAGAGACGGACCCAGGGGTTCTGGAATTCCAGTCACTATATTTGCGTAAATATCTACGCCTAATAGAATGTCTATTTTTGCATCCTTCTCACAAGAATCATCCGCTAACTGTCTATTTTTCAAAATCTCTTTTAATTTTGGATCTAAAAGAACTGACGGAACAGGATCTGTTATTTTTCGAACGACAATCACCGGATAGTTAGGCGCTACTAATTTACCATTTTTATTTAGTATATTTATTTGCACTGATCCGAATGATTCCACTACATTTCCTGATAGCCCAGAGACCGTCACTCCACCTCTTTTAGGCTTCAAATTGAGCAATTGGCAACACTGTGATGTCAATACACCACGATCTGCGCCAGTGTCGATGCATCCTCGAACGATGATTTTATCCCCTTTTTCATTTGTTAATAATACCTTAACTGTTGGTAAAATCGAACTGGTTGTTTTTACGTGATTTATTAAAGATCGTTCTGGTTCATCATTTGATTGCTCATGTTTAAACAACTGAGTATAGAAAGTTTTGCCTCTATTCTCATGGATTGAAGAATGATGGGATCCATTACATTCTCTACACTTCCTTTTACTCTTGCACGAACTTACAAAATGATCTTTCGAGGTACAATTCAAACAAAGTTTGTATTTCTCAAGAACTTTCTTTCTTTCCTGAGGAGATAGCATTCTATAATTTTGACACTGAGAAATTACATGATTTGCGTTTGGACATTGTGGACATTTAAAACATTCAGGAACTTCCAACGGATTTGCATTTTGAACTTTATTTTGATATTTTTTAGAATCAGAACTTCCCTTTTTATTTTCTTTACTAGAATTATGCAAAATCATTTGTGGCTGTTCTTTTTTTGGAGCTCTACATGGTTGCGGTTGAGATTGACGGAACGTGGAAGAAGCTCCCAAATACTGAGACAATTCGTCCTTTAAATAAGTACAAAGTTCCTCAACTGTTGGCATTGCTGACTTATCGTCTCTGGAATCCTCAAATCTCCTTCGATGATAATTATTCATTTTCCGTAACAGAATTACAATCAATAACAACCCATAGTTTTCTGATTTATACCCTAATGCTTCTAAAGCTTGCATATTTTCTCTCAATTTAGTAAAAAAGACAGAGACGTTATTAGCACCTAACTCAGGTAAGTCCAAGAAATTAACCAAATGATGAGTAATTTGTCTTCTAGGACTATTATAATATTCATTTAACAATTTCCAAGCAACGTCGTAATTTTCGCTGGTAAATTCTAAGTTTTTAACATGATTTAACGCATCCCCGGATAATTGAGCTAAAAGATATTGAAGCTTTTCCTGTTTCGTCAACTCAGTCGCATTATGAATCGTTACTTCAAATAAACCTCGAAAAACAGACCAATCAGATAAACTTTTACCATCGAATTTTGGTAATTCGATTTTTGGTAATTTAAGATGAGAGCGAAGATTCATTGAAGGCTTTGGAGAATTTCTGGAAGAACTGACAATAGAAGCTGCTGCATGCTTCGCGGGTAAGTAGAGTTTCTGACCTTCCTCAATCAAGTCATCTAACTTTCCCTGCCATATTGCCTCTTCTTCCAGATGGTCCGAATTCATGACAATTTCGTCCTGAATCAGATCAAATTCGTCTTGACATTTTTTCAACCTTTCAATAGACCAATCAAATTCATTCACATTGTCGGTTGTTACTTCCCGTAATGATTTGACGATCCTTTGAATTTTATTTAACAGCATTTGTCGCTTTTTAAGTAACGGATTATTTGTGATTTCGGGAGGAGTGGCGAACGAGTTTTTAGATGAATGAGGCGAATGAATGGAAAGAGGATCAGAAGAGGACTTTTTAAAGGGGCCACCGGCATGCAACCGTGTAGCCTTGCGAAAATAAACATTTTCAAGACTTGTTCTCCGTAAGTGAGTTTCACTTTGAGTTCCCACTCCGAGATTGAATTCAGATTCCATAACTGCTTATTAATTCACAGCTCCTAAAGAATAGAACATTATAATATTGGCGAAGGAGGCGAACAGATGATATCAACAATAAGACATAACCTCAAACCATCATCAAACAACACCACGATTCGAATTCTCTAGGTTATGAAAATTTTAATGAAAATTTGAGGTTATGAATTTCTATTACTACCAAGAAAAGAAAAATAAGGAAAGAATTGGAATGACTTCACCGATTTTTTGACGATCTGAGATTTTGGGAGAGCTTAGATTTTGACCATGTAAAGAATTGTCCCTTTGATTCGTTCCGAGCGAGATCCGTTGAAAAAGCGCCGGGCAAGAATGGGAAGGGGAAGGACTTGATAGGTTATCCGCTGTCGAACGTCGAGCACCCGAACAATATTTTCAACTTTCCCGGGTTTCGGCACCAAATGAAATTTTGGAGAACTTGAACTATTTGATTTGGAATTTATTACCTTTTATTTAACAGAAAATGGACGAAAGACAAAAGAGGAGAGACGAAGATGATTTTTAGATTGAACTTTTGGAGATGATTTTTACAGACACAAAAAGGCTTAGCTTGGAATTTTTATACTAAAGATTTGGTTTCCCTGGAGACGAAGGGGGACCCGCTTCACATACTTGTATTTTGAACTCTTAGCATACTTTTGCGGTGATTGGCAGCTCTGGTCATTACAGACAAAAAGTTGAATTGAAACTGTCAAAGATCAAGGCAAGGAGACACTTGAGTCAAGCTGACTTGGTAGTGGAGCGTGAGAAAAGAAATCATGCATATCAACCATTATCGTAATACGTATATGTTTCTGACAGTATTTGATTACTGTCAGCTTCAAATTTGCTCACGAGTAGCATAACTCTATTTTCACTCATTGTATATTTTGCTCACTTGTTCTAGATGACTAAGAACAATGACGGAAAACTATTGCTTTATTTTGTTGAAGGTGCCTTACTATTGAATCTCTCCGTTCAAAAACGATCCATCTCAGAAAAATTAAATTTTTCAGGAGACTATAAAAACTACATAACAGCCAGAAAAGAACAGTTTCTACGCAAAAAAATGGGCATTCTAAAAAAACCGAGTTGGGTTGTTTTCGAACTGAAAGATTCGATTAAGCTGCTGAGTGTGAAAAGAGCACCTCTCATTTGTGGTGTTGCAGCATCTCTCTTGACATTTTATTCATTTTATAAAAAGTGAAGAGGTGCTTCCAATTGAAATTTTTACTGAATATTCTTCATGATTCTACAATGTTCCATAGGAAAAATACTGGAAAAATCACCCATTGAATTCTCCTCTAAGACATAAGGGGGGTAGAGATTCTAAAACACCGCAGCTGACAAGTCCTCTTCTCCCATCCAGCGTCTTAATTTTTTTTAAGAAAAATATATAATACTGAAGATTAAAATCGACCCAAAAACAGATAAAAACTTTATTCATCAATAGTTTTACTTCGACTAAACTCAGTCCTAGACTATTTCGCCCAGTGGCACTGATATTTTTTGTATTCCTGTGTTAAAAAATTATTCTTCGAACTTGATCTCTGGTACCCGTTTTATATGTCACAAATTGCTAGTCTCTGCCCCTAAAGGCGTATCAGCATTGCGATATCGTAAAAATTCTCCGAATGCATTATTTTTTTAACAAAACTTTGTTGAATCTTTTATTTTGTGGGCTCTTGAGATTTCCTCATCAATGCAAGGAAAATTTTATGAATTCCTAGTCTTATTGGATCAAGAGTTCACCTTCGAATGAATAGATTTGTTGCAAGTATGTTAAGACATTTCAATGCCAGTACAATCAAATGCACAGCTGTCGTTGGAAAATAAATAAGCGGATAATAAATGAATAATAATAATAACAGCAGATCCTTAAAAATATCAGCTATTAGTCTCACCATTGAGTATAGTAAATGGAAATTGGGCACATGGAAAAATTGTGTCTGCAGGGACATTGAAATGAAACATCAAGGGTCATTTTGAAACAAAGCAATGGATTTCTGCCTTCCTAAAGCAATTCAGTCGTGAGCTTGAATCTCTTGTCAAACAGTAAAATGCGGGGGTGTCTGCAGGTCTGGAAAACCAGGAATGATCGGGGAAATCTACCAGGTCATCAATATCAGGGAAAAGTCAGGGGTTATGAGAAATTTGAAGAGTTTTGAAACTTGGAAAAACATCAGCGCTGTCCACGCAATCAACTTAAGTCTGAAACTAGTTCAGAGTCCAATGCTCCAAGCTTCACGCTCGATAGTGAATAGAGAAATAATTTTCATTTAGGGATCGCAGCTTCAGTCAGTCGATTGATTATCCTCTGAAAAAAAGGGTCACATGCTTTTGTTATCTGCCGTGAAAATAATTAAAAGAATTTCATTTCATTTCAGCTCTATGTGTGCAAATTGTAGTTGTGAAAAGTCAGAGAATGATTATCTCTCATCTGTAGACACCCTGAATGTGCAAACCGTCTTAATTTTTTCCTCTCTTATTTTTAGATTATTATGTACATTTAATGCCCTGGATCAATTTGCATTCCTATAGCTTCCTCAAATCCATCAAAATTATTTCTGAGCCTATTTTTTTTCAATTTAATATGTGATTCTAACATATTGTGAGACATATACTCTGTATTTCAAGAAAGAAATAATTAAAATGGTTCTCTCATGCTTACAAATTGTAAAAACTTCCTCTCAAACTTTAAACCCTCTAAATTCTTGCTTTTAAGCTTCTGCAATAACGGAGGGAGAATATGCTACAATTTAGCATCAAGCATAATTTGTCTACTTCAAAATGTCTTGGTAGGAGAAAGGAAGTTTGTTAATTCCTCCACATCAGAACAAAATCGTGGATATGCTTTTTTATTTGTAAAAACTTTTCTGTAGAATATCCTACTCATAAACGTCTAGAGTGTAAAAGTCCAAACTTTAAAAGTGAATTTTCTTTCTCTGTGTTATATATCGTTCTGATCTGTGATATTAGTGACGGATATCCTGGCTCATAGCACTAGTGTAGCGGTTTGATCAAAGGGAAAGAAGAAAACGTAACTTGAACTGAAAGGGCTGATTTTAGTCATAGCTTAAATATTTTTGTAGGATATCACTGGTTGCGTGCTTTATTGCACTTTTTTATTTGTTCTAAGGGATAAATTTCTCTTTGTTTGTATTTATTTTTATTTCTAACCTAAATTTGTTACAGAAGCTCTAATTTTCAGCAGTTGTTACTTCCAAACTTCATTTTTAAGGAAGGATCCAAATTATTTCAATTTTCTTGCTCTAAGAGCCTCCTTTTTACCAATATGTTTTCTTTTGAAACCCTCTGTATTGCCCTGTCTCATTAAATAATCATTTCCTGGCAAACATCTTGATCGCATATTTCCATTCCTATCAGGGACGCAGAAAGTTGCCTTCTTATTTTTTGAGGCAGCCTCCTATGCCGTCCATGTAAGACAACACGCTTCACTATTTTCCTTGTGTAAAATAAAAGCGCATTACACAGTTTTCCTAGGCAGTGGTAATGTGCCTATTGTTCATAGTTTTCTTTTAAAAAATATGAAGCGTTTTATGGTTTCCTTCACAAAAATGTTTTCCGTCTTCAAATTTTTCTCCTTTTTTTGTGCCCTCACACTTCTTCTGCAATTGGCTGATCAAGCTCTTTCTGCACCACTGATTCCTTTATTTTCTTGTCTCAAATCATGAAAAGGAAAGGATCAAAGTTAAAATGTTTGTAGATACATTTAAATCATCACCAACCCTCTGAATTTCTCGTATTTTTCACTTATTGTGTCGTATTATTTTCTCCTTGTTTTGGTCAAAGAGATTACATTAAATTTTATCCTCCTCCCTGTTTTCTTTATATAAGTATTTATTTTTTTTTCCTCGAGGTTTCATTGTCTTTGTAATTGCCCTTTCAAGAATTGTTCTTCAATTTAGAATGTATACAACTGTGAAACACCTCAAATATTACAAGTGATTTTAATTTTTTTAACATGTTGAAGTCAAAAATTTTCTCTTAATTACACGCTTTGACTCAATACAGTGGTCAAGGATCAACCATACCCTGAATTTTATGTAATGAACGAACAATGTAAGAATATATCTTTGATCTCAGTCTTAATGTTAATTTTTATGCAGAACAAGATATCTCATAACTTTTTACAGCTTTGTCGGCTAGAGAGACGTTACTGTTTTACCGTCAAAATTGTAACTTCTTTCATTATTTTTTCTTCTTCTTGAGTTATATGGTTGTATACCATCTCTCCTTCTTCTTTCTTCTCTGGTATAAATATTCATGTAATTTTTGTTGAATTCTGCAATGTTAACGTAAATCAGCTGCTTTTTTTACATCATTTCCACTTTTTGTGTTGCAAAATATAACAACATTTTGTATCGCAAAATGAATGAACGTTTTGTGTTGCAAAATGTAACATCAGATCAATTAAGGGACCCTGCCTTATCTTAGCTTTGAATATTTGTATCAAGTTCGACCAGAACTGAGTTGTCCCATTATCTGCTGTTTAAGATTTAAGAGAAGAATGTTATAATTCAGTAAAAATCAGCGTTCTAAGTTCATATGAAATTTTGTTAGACTTATAAGTTCTGAATATATTTTTGCTCATGAAGTACATAATACCATTCAAGTCGAATTCTGAATATCTCACATTAGAATGAAAAACATGTCCTACATTTCAATTCTGAGTGAGAAAGAGGTGATAGGAAATTTTCAACACTCTTTTTTGTATTTCACGCAACCAAAAGGCATACTCTTGTCTGGTTTTTAATAAGAGCATCACTATAACTAACCTGTATTTACCAAAAATGCCATGCAGGTAGTATGGGTTATCGTTATTTTGTTCTGTAATGGATATTTCTTTTTCATTCAACTAGAAGTAATCATTTCTGCTGAGCAATTTTTTAACTTTTATTCGAGGAACAACACTTTCATTAAGGCTCGATTAGAAGGAAGGAGGTTCAAGTCATCTGACCAGACAACCTGAGCCACCTTTTTTTACTGAATGAAGCTTTAACCTGAATTTTACTCGAGTTCAAAATAGCTGGCATATTGACGGTGAAACTGCGGAAATTTGCGTATACTTCCTTTCATACTTTATTTTCTACATTGAAAACTCCTGAACATCATTTTTTGAAAACTGCAGTGATTTTTCTCTTATATGTGAAAAATATTTGGTAAAAATTGCAAGCCATGATGATAGTTCGGTCTCCTCTTGGAATTTAAAACAGGAGCAGAGATTTTGAACCGCAACTGAGATATTCATTTGTAGTTTCACTGTCAATTCGTGACTGGATATGTATTTTAGATTTTAAATGGAGGCAAATTCGATGTCTTTCGTTTAAATCTAGGCTTTTCCTGCCACAGTGAAAGAACTCCCATTATAAAATCTGGAGTCTAAGTTCGTTTCTAGAAAACATAAGAAAAAAATAAAAATTCTCATCACATTAATAGGTGTCTAGAAAAATCTTCAAGAGAAATCCTAAAGGCGAACTTTAATTCAAACTTTGTCCTCTGGTCATTTTCAGCTACTAAAGTAAGCCTTAATTTATAAACACTGAAGCTACTTGTGATAGTATTTTAAGTAATATTAGGGGAAGTATTTCTAGAGGTTAAGGGCTGTCTTCGTTTTTAATCCCCTCTATTAGCATCAATATTTTGTTTGTTTCACTATTTATTTTTTCAAACTTGCTCTGTTTTATTGTTGTTTATCGAATTACGTTGTAACGTAGTTTGACTGTTTCTTTGGCCTTGTAAATAAATCAAAATTTTAAACATATCTAAGTATTATTTTTCTCTAATTTGATCCAACCCAGAAGAAGGTTACACATACTACCTTATCTTTCAGAGGGGAAAAGTATTGTTGAAAAATTTGTCTAATTTTTCTGAACAATTCTTCTGTAACAATTTTCAGCCACAATCTGGCCTTGTTTCCCTTTTGATTATCAGATTTTGAAACTTTGAATATTAATTCTACAAAGTAGAAAGAGAGGTATCATCTTAAATGAGTAATGAGCTTGTCACAAGACTAAGATTTTCCCCCTCTGAAGTAAGGGCGAGATCACTCAGAACAGTAAAAATTACCAAGATTATTATATCACTCAAATGAAATTCTGTTGAAAGATATCCTCAGTTGAATCATTTTTTTTTTTCATGCTATTGCCAGCCAGAATTGAGAAGTATTTGGCGTACCAAGCATTTTTGTACTAAAGGTAGTGATTTGTAACTTTGTTCGAAAGAAATCCACATTTCAGTGTTTTGACCAACCAATTGATGAACGGGGAGACATCTTCCATTTCAAGCATTTATTAATCTAATAGACAGAGCGGAAATTTATTTTCAATTTGGTCCCTTGGCTCCTGGAGCTCATCGGAAGATCAGCAGCCTCATTGTTGAAACTATTTCTGGCTTTGTAGACGAGATAAGACAAGACGAAGCCCTGTCTGTACCTTGCAAAATATGTATTTTCGATGTCTTCTTGTGCTGACATAAGTTTCAACAATTAAGCTGCTACCATTGATAATTTCATTAAAGTACATATAGTTTTAATGGGAAAATTAAAATAACACTCTTTCTGCTGCACTTCAGACTCTGCAAATAATTTTGATGTTCGCTCCAACTATGATATGCACTCCTGCAGAACGACTAAAATACCTAGACCATGTCTCTGATAAGTTTACTTTTTTTATCTGCTTGCATAGATAGGTACTATAAGGAGCTGCTGAAAAATTGATTTTTTTATACTCCTTCCAATACAAATTTGTTTCCTTTCCAAAAAATTACTTCACGCTATGTTTGATCCCCCACCCCCTCTTGAAGTTGACAGTTTAAGATGAATTTCGGATGAAAAATTGCCTCCTTGTGTCGACTTTTCACCATATATTTTTGTAAAATCAGCACTGAGAGTACATGCTGATTTTACCATTATACAACCCAGCCCTGGACTGCCCCTCTTCCATAGCAATGCACCTGCTGTAACGCACTCAAACCTCCCTCCCTCCCTCCCTAGAGCGTTTCGTATTTCATGAACGCTTCTTCAGTACTAAAGCTGTCATGCTTACCAGCCGATGGAAAGAGTTCTACTTGAATGTTATTAGTTCGATCAAGGTCTACCTTGGGAAGATTTTGAATAAATGTCACAGAAAATCAAATTCCGATTCAGATTGAATTTACATCGCAGGTCAATTTCTCAGCAATAATAATGATGAAGAAAACTTTTAATAAAAATGTAGAAAGTAAATGTAATACCTATGGTGAGTCTATTCTCCGAATAGAGGCCCTTATCATCCGAAATTCAAATCAACCGCTCGTGTTTTCTATTCCCCTCTTCGTACGTTTCCGTAACCAATCAGCGCTCGACCGTGGTTGTTAGTTTGTTTTGTCAATTTTGCAGGTTAGGTTCAAGGTTTTACACAGGTATGGACAGAACTAATCAGCGCTTAACGTCAGCCGTGTTTTGATTATTTTGATTTATTATGTTCGTTTATCGTTTGTCAAAATTTTTTGGGATTTTTTGCAGGTTATACGATATTAATTTTAGCGTTCGCACAAACGTTTGAATGTTAATTTGATTGTAATTTCTTAACCTACGTCACGAGTCATTGACACGTTGAGGCTCATGATGGGAAATTTTCAACTTTTCCATACCTGTGTAAATCTACCTTGGGTTAGGTTCTTTATTGAGTTCACTTTCATTAATCAATCTTGCGTCATCGATTTACTCTTCTTGCTTTTCCAAATTGTCGCTATCATCTGTCAGTTTTCTGTACACATAATCTTATCGTTTTTTTTCATCGTGGAACTCAAACGAAATCAAGAAGCGACTAACTGTGCTCATTCTGAATTCTACAACTGATGACCTTCCAGTAGGATTGGACTTCGGAACCATGTCGCAGAAGAAGCCAGAATTGGAGGAACGAAAACATGTAAGATTCAAAGCGGTTTCGCTTCTTGTTCTTAATAGTTCTGAATTTCTCCTTTGGCGTATGAGTCTGCCAAATAATTTACCAGTTAAACTGAAATAAGTAGCTGTCATTGTCTGTCTTGGAAAACGCTATTAAGCAACCTGAATCTAAGTTATGGAATAATCGGATTGAGTTTAGTACACAACCCAATAGACGAGCTACATGATCCGTTTAACAAACCGCAACTATTACTGGGACTTACGTAATAATACAATAGGGGCCAATATTGTCATAGGGAATAGAACCCAACCTGACCGGAGGACGGGCCATTCAGATAACTTCAGCCAAATCATCATCAGTTTCGCTTGAACGGAGGGAATCTGAGCCTAAAATCTTCCTTTTAATCTATAGAGTAAATGTATGTAGTTATATGGACAACAAATTCCTGTTGTTTACTGCATGAGTAAACAGATCAAAATTTTAGCATGAAGTAGACGTTGAATGTAATTGGTAAGCTCAGATGAGTACAGGCTTAATCGGTCATCCCTGATTCTCCTTAATCATGCGTGTTTATATCTCTTGGATTTGCCTTTTGCAGTTATTGATATCAGTAAAGTGTGTAATTTTTATGTCATGATCAGAAGAAATTAGGTACCTGAGAGCGGTGAGGAGCTCCGTGAGTGCAGGCGCAAACCCTCCCCCTAATTAAGGATCAAAGGAAATATTTGAACTTGCAAATATGTAGTCAGATTACTTTTGGAATGTTTATTTACATCAATATAATAACAAAAATCAATAAATACACAGTCTGAGTCGTGGAAATTCCAGTATTTACACTTACTTTGCTGAGGCACATAATTATCTTAATTTAGGGTGGGACGGTGGGAGTCCAATGCACATGACTCGAGGGACAAGTATACTCACTCTTGTTGATGCAATTTTTGCAAATGTTATAGAAGGAAATCACTGCAGTTTTATCAGAATTTTCCTCCTAGTTCTGAGGTAACTTATGAACCATTAACTCTTTGTTTCAACGGCCAAAATAAAAATCACTTAGCTACTATTCAGGGTGAGCATTCATGTCAGCTTGGAATATCAGCTGGTTTATGTCATGGATTATAGTCGCTCTCGTCCGCGGATCATATTTGTTCAACTTCTTTCCTAGATACCTCGTGAACATCAGTGTTGGATCATCATCATCTACTGATGTTTGCCAAATCGCACAGCCATTGGGCACCACTGTCTCCTCACTGATTAATTCATGTGTGGAGTCCTTCAATTTTTTCGGTAATTGTGTCTGATGAGTTCCCGATTTCCGTTTTCTTGGTATTGATGTCCGCTCAGAATTTTCTCCCGTTAGGAAATCTGTTAATTTCTCTATATCAGAAGTGTTATCTGAGTCTTGATCGGTGAGATGGTGGTTTTCCTTTAAAAAATAAAAATAAAAAAGTGAGAAGATAAATCATGAACTTCAGGAGATCTTGTAGCAAATTATTGTATGTAGGTACCAATTTGATACAGAAAACATCTCGGCTAGGTTTCAATAATCGTATTTTAAGTTCTCACAGATCAGCTTTTTTTTAAATTTACTGCTTTGATGTAACATACCCCCAACGGCCTCCTCCCCGTGTCCTGACGAAAATCAAAATGTTTCTGAAGTATTTGATAAAAATGAGATCATTTTTCTTGTGAAGTGTCGAAAGATTGACGACATCACCGTGACAGCTTTTGAAATGTTTTTCTGAATGAAACTTAAACTTAACTGTTTAATACGAAGAGATTATTTCCAGGGAACTGAATTACAATGAGACATGATTACAATGTATGCCAAGCTCTCCAAAACGAATTGCGAATTTCCAGGTGTTATTATTTTAAACGAATTGCAGCTGGATTCTTCCGATTCTAGAGGGCCAATAAGTTGATCAAAATAAAAGCTGGATTACTTACATTATCGTTATCATTAGATTTATTATTCGCTTTTGATTTGCCTTCTCTGCTCATTAAAAAGCTGAAAGCTTTGAATGCATACCAGTCTGATTTGTACACCCTTCCTGCAAAACACAAAAATCAATTCAACATCAAGCAATTGTTAGAGAAATAAAAAGGAACCATTATAAGCAGAGACTTTGATCAAAGATTATCAGAGGAAGTCGGAGAATTTTAAAAACTGTAGAGTTTATGAAAACCCCAATTTAATTCACTAGAAAAAGACCTGTCTACTGCATTATATTGCATCCAGTAATTACGACCTGGGACACAGGTGCGGTGATTCTGCTTGTCAATAGATTAAATTCATGGGTAGGTATAATGCATGAAAATAATCTTTACCGATTTGAATAATCTTAATTTGAAGAGATTAGAGATTTTCGCTGTCTACTGACTTAATATCTCAAAATCATTTGCTCCGATATTGCTCTAACTTTTTACGTTGTATAAGGGACTGTCTTTAGATGGGCTAGTCTGATCAAAAAAACTTACCAGATTCGTTGATCCTTTTATGCTTTCCTTTCTCTCGTCGGAAGGAGGATGTAAGGCTCTCCATTTTCCTCTTGATTTCAGTGACAGGTATGTCCATTTCTTGCGATATTTCACCCCATGCCTCTGCCTTCCTGTCTCGATCAAAGTAATAGCCATCATTGGGATCCCATAGGCAGGGCCTTAATTTGTAGGCTGCAATAAGGGTCAAACACCTGTTGCTCGTCCATGTGGGTGGGTCCATTTCTCCAATACTGGCTCTACGAAAAAATTTGGTGGAGTTACAAACCGTCCCATATTTTAGACTCAACAATCAGTAATCTTATCAATCTCTTGTAGAATCATTTATAATTAAAATATTTTCAAAATTCAGAGAAATGAAAGCAAAATTTTTCCTAGAAAATTTTTTTACATTCGATTCTGAGCACCCCCAGTATCGAATGCGAATGAGTAAAATTCATGCATAAAATGTCTTCAAAGAACTGCAGTTTTTTTAACTATTTTTCAACCGTTTTTATCACTTGTTCTAAAACCATTTTCAGCATTATAAAACTGTAGTAGATCCTAAAATAGCTTATTTTTACACTTTTCACTCATGTTTTTTCTCCTCAAAAATTGTATTTAAAAAAAAAAAAAATGCCTTAAAATGCTCTGCCTACTTACATGTTGCTTCGAAAATTAATAGCAACCCATTAAAGTTTACAAGGTTTAAATTGTACTTACTTGCTGTGTAAATTTTAGTACCGTACTTATATTTAGTATTGACCCACAAAAGCAATTAGGAAGTCGCTCAATGTTGAAAACATTGTGATCTAGTTCGTTCCCTGTTATTAAATGGACTACATTTTGCAGCAAGGAACCAATACCTCTCGCACATTCATAAAAGCACCTATCTGCATAGGAAAACTAATTGCACAAGCGTTGTTTCTGAAATGAGCCAGAATATTTGTTCCTTATCGTAAAGCGTATTCAAATTGGAGCTCGTGAACAAATTAAATTTGCCAATGTCTGATGTGACTTGGTTCTTTTCTGCTAAGTGCTGTTTAAATGCTGTCAGCATTCCCACAACCGCATTCAGCAGAAAGGAACCAAGTCACATGAGGCATTGCCAAATTTCATTTTCCGATTTATTCGTCCAAGAAGTCCATTCTGCCCTGCTAAGGAAGAACGTTGTATGAGCCCTCAGGCGTTGCTATATTAAAAAAACGAATATACTAGAAAAATTGTTAACATTTTCCTTCCAATTTTCAAAATAATGTTTTTCGCAATTTAATCTTAAATATCCGAAAACAACGAAGATTAAGGCTAAATTTCTCTGAAAGTACATGTTTTATCCGGAGAAAGGCAACTCTCGAATGTTCATACAGCGTTTTTCCTTAGCATGCATCTTTCGGACTACATCTTACAATGAGGATCCCTGGCTCATTTCAGAAACAACGCATGTGCAATCGAACAGATTATTTTCCAAATCACGTAAGCGCAAATCTCTATTTCGGTGGTGGAGGGGTTGTTTGCTCTGCTTTTTCTCTGGTACAATAATCACTTATGTCTAATCTCAAAATATCCCTCTAAAGGAACATACATTTTTTGGAATTCGAAGATTGTTCAGGGTGTCTAGAAGTCCGGAAATAGTACCGATTTTTTAAGGGGGTTCCTGAAGTACTGAAAAAGTGCGGAAGTTTCGCTTAAGGTCCGGAATTTTTTCTTTTTTTGGTCATTTTTGTCACAATTTGAGCGAGAAATTCAAATTTTTGAAATTTTTCGAATTTCGTCAAATGGAGGTACTGGAAAAGAACCGAATTTTTCTATTGAGGAGGTACTGAATTTTTTGGGAATGTACTGAAAAAGTATTGTAAAAGTACTGATTTTTGGCCGGTCTGTTTTAGTAAACACCCTGTTATCAATAAAGCGAATAAGCGAATACTTCTACCGGTTCTCTCGTTTTTCTCGCATTCGCAGTTTTGACGCTTAAGTGATTCGGTAAATAATCGGTTCAATTAAAAACGAACCGGCGTCAGGGAGATCCGATTTCCGGGAATCGTCTCCTTCCTAACAAAACATGAAACAGCTCGATCCCTCACCTTCCATCCATCTTGACGATGGTTATGTTGGGGTCCAAATTCTCCAGCTCGCCGCCCTTGGTTTTGACTTCATCCTCGGCCGATTCCATGCCCATCCGCCTGGTGTTGCACCTCCCAGTCAGAATCCGCGATTCCACCGAGCTCCGCTTCGGCATTCACGGGTCTTGGTTCGCGGGACGCTCGAGGCACCAAGGACGTCGAAATCGCGTGTTCGTCGAACGTCGAAGTACGCGGGACTGGTCGTCGCCGCGGCGTTTGTTCGAGCTCCGAACGCCATTCGAGCCCGCGCCGATGCCGCCTCGTGCGCCCCGCGGAGTTTTAGATGGCAATAAGTGGGGTTTTTCGGGGAGACCCGACAACACCGCGTCGGCCCGAGCTCGACCCGAACACAGGGGCGGGAGTCGACCCCCACTCCAACGTTCCGCGCGACGTTGCCAAGCGCACCGGCTAAACACCGCGTTCGATCGAATTCAACAGGAGGGGCTATCACACAGGGTGAGCCGAAAAGCCCTTCCATCCCCTCCAACTACTTAGCCAGATTATTGAAGAAGGTATCAGAATTGGAGGATGTTTTGAGGTCCAAGGGAGCTGCTCCTTGGCCCCCTTAAATTTTCAGGGGGCCTTTTTGGGGAGAAGGGCAACGGATTCTATTTTTTCTCTTTTTCCCCCCTTTTTTTACAATAGAAAGGGACCTCGCATTTGACCCCTCGTAGGGCAACGGACACTATTTTTTCTCTCTTTTCCCCTTTTTTTATGATGGAAAGACCCCTCGCAGGGTAATATGGGCACTATTTTTTCTCTTTTATCCCCCTTTTTTACAATGGAAAGACCTCGCGTGATACCTCGTTTGAAAGGACATGGCAAAAGTAAACTTTTCGCGGCAACCCGAGGTTAATAGCACTAACTATTTCAGAATGGTGGCCGGTTAAGGTCCAGAATGGCCGAAAATTGGCATACGGTTCTTGTCGTTGAATTTGCATGAAACTCGGTGTTCGGGAGTATTTTGAGACGAGAAAACCAATTTGACGTCGAAATTTTTTTTTTTTTTAGCAAAACTCGAATTTTTGAAATTGGCATCCAGTTAAGTTCAAAATGGCCAAAAATTGACTTTTTCAAAAATCCAACGACAAACGACAAATTCGTTTTTCTCATGCCGAAGTACCCTCATGTTCTAAGTTTTAGCCAATGCATCAGCAAAAAACTAAGAAGCCAATTTTCGGCAATTTTGAACTTTGACCGTCCTCCATTTTGAACGGTTTGAAAAATTGACTCCGAGTCTTTTTTCACGTTCTTTCAGCTAGGTGTCACAGAGATTATCTTTTTATCTGAAAAAAGAAGATTTGGGTTCAGTTGCCTTCTCCTTAGTGAGCACCCCCGAAAATTCTCGGGGGCCGAAAAGTAGCTCCCTCTGACCTAGGAACATTTCTCCAAGTTTCAAATCTTTACCTCAATTAAGTAAAAAGTTAGAGGGGGTGGAACGGACTTTAGGATCACCTTGTACATGCCTTGTCCACACGAGTGCAGTTTGAGCGAATTAGTTCCACGACCTGGGTTTTCGCGGAATAATAAATTATAGCTGGGTTATAATAAGTTCCTAGAATAAGTTCGCCCGAAGTTCCGCGAACCGTGCTTGTGTGGACAGGGGCCCTATGGCCCAATATTGGCGTCAACATTTCTGCGCAATCCGAAATTTAAAGCACTGAATGGATAACGGACCGTTGCGTCCGTAGTTTATAGCGCAAGACAACACACAATATTTTCGAACACTTTTTTGTAGTGTATGGCTTTGTTCATAATCCACACCATTTTCGAGGAAAGCTCCCTTGAAAAGGTTGCACCTACCTACGTTATCTTACCTCCGTCTAAGTATCCGCGATTCGAATATCCGCGTTTTGTATGATATCATGTGCGGTGGATGATCGTGGTTGTAACATGGGGTATCAGCTTTTTGGTCTTCCGTTTATCCAGAATTTGAAACTAAAGTCGAGTTTCAATCATCCGTGGTTGGAGAATCCGCGATCCGATTGTCCGTAGTTCTAAATATCAAATGGCTGATCATGGCGATACTGGTGGGTCCCGACTTTCGGGTATGCCCCTGCGCTGGACCTTAATACACAGTCTAGTCTCGGTTATCTGCGTTGGGGGCATCTGGGATTTGAATATCCGCGGTTTGGGTTGTGTCATGCAAGTCTCAAATGGATGACAATAGTGATGCAGGTGGGTTTCGACTCTCGGTCGTGTCCTTACACTGAGCCTTTCTACACAGTCTTGTCTCAATTATTCGCGACCGCAATATCCGCGATCTGACTATCCGCGTTTCTGAAAGTATCATAACTGTATTAATGAATGACAACAGTGATGCTGGTTGGTTTTGACTTTCGGGCATGTCCGTGCCGTGCGCTGAGCCGTAATACACAGCCTAATCTCGATTATCCGCGGTGGGGGTATCTGCAACTTGAATATCCGCGATTTGGATTGTGTGGTGCATGTATCAAATGGATGATAATTAAGATGCTAGTGGATTTCGACTCTTGGGTTTGTCCTTACGCTGAACCTCGGATGGATACACATATTCGAGCCTCGATCATCCGCGGTCGGCTTATCCGCGATCTGATTATTCGTGATTCGAATCATATCCTCATTCAAACATTCTCGCAATAATCAGCTGGTATTACCTCGATGATCTTTTGTTCAACCCCTGAACTCACCCTCACGTTGGGAGCTTTCGGCTCGTTCTTCGAAGTCTATTATTCTGTGTCGAGCCGACAACATCGCCAAAAAGTTCGCCCAAGCGGGGAGCAACCGCGACGCGTGCTCGCCGCGAACCCGACAGACTCGCTTCCAGCGCCGATGCCGAACACGCTGTTGCCAAACCGCTTCTCGAAATATTTCAGCAGGAATCGCAGTGGGAACTCCCGCGTTTCCGGGAAACTTCGTCAGAGAAATCGATGGCGTCATTCAGGAAGCACGCATCCCGATTGCTATATTTTAAATCGCAATTCCTATATAGGTTGCCTAAGTGCGAAACCACGTTTCTCCATCGCGATGTTTCAATATTTCTGCTCCTATTTTATGTTTTGCAAGAAAAACAAGCCGACTTATCGAGAAAATACGGTGACCAGTTTTACCGTGCAAAATGGACTCTGGGAGCTCTACTACGTCGCAAACAAAGATGCATGGTTTTGTACCATTCCCATCGATATAGTTTTTTTTTTAAAAAGGGAACTAACCGTTTTATTGCTTAGACATTTCGCAGAACAAGTATCCTTTCAGCAAAAAGGAGAAATAATGAAAATTTTCGAAATATTACGTTGATCCCATTTCTTGTTGAAACGTAAAATGTTACAGCAATGCTGCCGTGCTAAGGAAAAACGCCGTATGAACATTCAAGAGTTGCCAAATTTTCACCGATAAAATGTTTATTTTTTAGGAAAATTTTCCATATTTTTCCTTGAAATTTTCAGACTTTCTAGATCAAATTGCAAGCAAAATCACCTGAGAAATTGGAAGAAAAATATTCACAAATTTTCTTGAGAATTAGTGAATTGTCAAAGGAAATTTGGCAATGCCTGAAGGCTCATACGGCGTTTTTCCTCAGCACGGCAGAATTCAGGGGTCGAGAGGGAATTGAAATTAATTTGATCGCCCTCCGAGTTCGTGAACGACCAGGCGTCGCTTTCGATCGAAATATTCGCTCAAGAGGGCCTGAGCAGGTAAAAGAATTTCCCCTCACGCATCCCGAACTCAGAGGCGATTTGGGCGGTTATTGCTTTAGTTCGAGGAACGATACGCAGTAGCGCGGACCAAATTCGGATATAATTCCTGGCCGGATTGCCATCCCCTCGTGAGACAGGAGGGGAAAACCCGATCCCGATATCCCTCTTCCAGAGACGCTCACGGGGCTTCCGATCGAATTGATCTGGATCGGCTGCGCTTGGGCTCGCAAAGGCACTAGACCTCATCCCCGGAGTCTTGCCTCTACTACTACATACTGCTGTGCTAAGTAAGAACGCCGCATGAACATTCGAGAGTTGCCAAATTTTCTCCTGTAAAATGTTATTTTTACTGGAGAGTTATGAATATTTCCCCTTGAAATTTTCAAATACTATGGATAAAATTGTGATTGAAATCCTGTAAAAAATTGGTATACAAATATCCGCAAGTTTTCCAGGAATTGAGTATTTTCTCGAAGGAAATTTGGCAACGCCTGAAGGCTCATATGTCGTTCTTCCTTGGCACGGCAGTGTAGTCCGCACACGGCTTGTAATCATGCGTTTTTCTCCTTTTACTTTCGTCCTCAACCATAGCTATTTTTCTCCTGTCATGTTTCGTGCGTAAACTGTAGGCTAATCCCTTTCTGATTTCTGTAGGGTGCAAAGTATATTTTTTGGGTCCTGCTTTTGCGATTTTATTAAAAATTTGACTATGTCTCTAAGGATTAGTCCAGAGCAATAGATATTTAGAAAAAGAATAATTTCGGCATGTAACATCTTCCACAGAATCCTATATTTTGTGAATCAGGTGCCCGAACATTTTCTGGTACAGCGAAACAACGTAAACAAACCCTTTTAAAGTCCTTAAACACAGCGCCGCCGCTCGGTGATAACTTGGATCGTGCTCAAAAGTGCTCGGCGCACTGCGCTTCCTGTGCTGCCTTGCTAAGAAAAACGCCGTATGAGCCTTCAGGTGTTGCCAAATTTCCTCTAGCAAATCACTAATTTTCAGGACATTTTTTGAATATTTTTCTGCCAATTTCTCAGATAATTTTGTTCGCAATTCGATCTAAAGTGTCTGAAAATGTAAAGGAATAATATTCATAATTTTCCTCAAAAATAAGCATTTTATGCAAGGAAATTTGGCAACTCTCGAATGTTCATACGGCGTTCTTCCTTAACTCGGCAGTGTGCTTGTCACATCTTTATTAGTGCTTCGATCGAAATGATATTTTACAGGAATCCTCTCCACAGTATCACTGAAAAAAAAGTTCGGTAAATATGGAACCACGATCTTGCTCGGTCCACACAACCGAATAATTTCGGTCTGTTCAACCGAATTGTTCGGTTTGTGCGACCGAACCATAATAAATTCTTACAGTTCGGTTCAGTGGACCGAGCAGTTCGGCTGAGCAGACCGAATAATTCGGTCGTGTGTACCGAACAAGATCGTGGTTCCATATTTACCGAACTTTTTTTTCAGTGTATGTACTATCGAGCCTTGTCTTAAAATCGAGCTTTTTCCAAACTTCATTTTTCCGA
The DNA here is from genome assembly GCF_918797505.1 of Bemisia tabaci. NCBI lineage: Eukaryota > Metazoa > Arthropoda > Insecta > Hemiptera > Aleyrodidae > Bemisia > Bemisia tabaci. The sequence goes on from NC_092798.1 coordinate 6,966,869, forward strand.
TTTATTGCCGCCTAAATCGGGCTTGGGACCATAGTGCGACGCCCGGCCACTGAGAGATGTTAGGGCATAAGGAGGGAATTAACTGGCGTCCAGCAATTATTGCCCCCTAAAGATCGGACAAGTATGAATACGAGCGTCTTCGGCATCGCATCTTCGAACGTTATCGAATTGGACGGCTAATCGATCGAGTTCTAAAATAGGTATCGCTTTCGCAGCAATATGCCTCAGGTATTCTGCCGTGCTAAGGAAGAACGCCGTATAAGCCTTCAGGCGTTGCCAAATTTCCTCCAATTAAACATGAATTTTCAGGAAAATTTGTGAATATTTTTCCTCCGATTTTTCAGAGAATTTTGTTCACCACCAAATCTAAATTATCTGAAAATTTCAAGAGAAAATTTTCATAACTTTCCTCAAAATCAAACATTTTACTGGAGGAAATTTGGCAACTCTCGAATGTTCATACGGCGTTCTTCCTTAGCACGGCAGTATTGAGAAGTAGGAGCGGGCGCCGGACAAAAGGGTTCGGGTCCGCGAACGACGAGGGCATTCGAAACAAAGGCCTCTCAACTCGCGAGCGGGGAGGCGATGCCAATAAAATCTTGAAAATCGGTGTTCGCTCTTGAGAACCCTCTCGACCCCTACTGCCGCGCTAAGGAAGAACGCCGTATGAACATTCGAGAGTTGCCAAATTTCCCCGATTAAAACAGACGGATTATATTATTTTTATTATTATAAAAATTTATATCTATTATTTTTTATTTATTTTTATTTTTTTATTTTTTTATTTTTTTTTATTATTATTTTTTTTATTTTTTTTATTTTTATTATTTTTATTTATTATTTTTTTTTTATTATTTTTTTTATTTTTATTATTTTTTTTTATTTTTTTTTTTTATTTTATTTTATTTTTATTATTTTTTTTTTATTCGTATTCATGACGGAATTTATGCGTATTTTCCCTCGAAATTTTCAGAGACCCTAGATTAAAGTGCGAAAAAAATTGGCTGAATATTCTGAGGAAAAATATTTGAAACTTCGCCAATAAATACCTATTTTATCGGAGGAAATGTGGCAACGCTTAAAGGTTCATACGGCCTTTTTCCTTGGCAAGGAAAAACGCCGAATTGATCTGGATCGGCTGCGCTTGTGCTCGCAAAGGCACTGGTACTGCCGTGCCGACGGACAACGCCGTATGAACATTCGAGGGTTGCCGCATTTCTCTCTGTATAAAATGTTTATTTTTGAGGAAAGTTATGAATATTTTCCCTTGCAATTTTCAGGAATTTTAGGTGAAATTGCGCATACAAAATAATCTGAAAAATCGAAAGGTAAATATTCATAAATTTACCAGGAAATTCGTGTTTTTTCAAAGAAATTTGACAACGCCAGAAGGTTCATACGGCGTTTTTCCTCAGCACGGCAGTGCAGATATGTGATCTTTTCTCAACCGCTGGAAAATTCCCATTTACGCCGCGGTATTGAACGAATAACGCGTCGTTCTTTATCATTTTATGAAATCGCTTGAGAAATCGCATATTTGCCGCCATTCTGAGTTGATCGTGGTGTTATTTTCTTCCCTTTTTCTTTTTTTTCTACTTTTTTTTACTAAATTGTCGCATGAATCGAGCATTTCTCGCAATAATGATATGAAAAGCGCCTAAATTCTCATGATTTAACGAATTTACCGGCAAAATCGCGTATATTTGTAAATGTTGAGTTGAAATCGGGTTATTCCATGTCAACTAGTGCCACTTAGAAAAAGTAACACCCTCAGAATTTGATGAAATTCAAAGGTAAAATTTTCCAACAATTGTGCAAGAACATGAGAGATCACGTAATTTTCACTTTAATTTTGCGGAAAATATGCGATTTTACAAGCGATGCTAACAGGGTCGGACTGGCTCGCCTCTGAGGGCGTAGACCCTTGTCTGGTTAAGAGGCATAAAGTGATATATTTCCTGATGGGGCATTCCCAACGTGGAGAGAGGTTCAGAAAATTTTGTTAAAGCAGCACAAGTTTACGCAATTTTCAGGTTCAAAGTTTATTAATCGCACCGAGTAAAAATTGCAAAATTGAACGTATTGAAGTAACCGACAGACTTCTGAAATTAATGAAAACATAAAAAATTAAAGCCACTAGACGCATCCAAGCACAATTATTTGCAAAAGTACCAAGCCAGTGTTGCGGTTTACACTAGCTTAAGACTTTTCTGAAAATCCATCCTAAAAAATAATCAGACAAGAACCTGAAAAAAGAGGAAAGAACGAGTATCAACACACCAAAGACAGGGAAGACGTATTCGGGCCTCCTCTTAACTTTTCGCCCGAATCTGAGGGACACCTCATTGACAGCATATAACAGAGCATTGAGAGCTCACGCTTCGCGTCATCGCGCCTTCAATTTTGCAGATGCAGCACGGACGTCCATCGAGTACGAATAGTTGTATCTCTGCGCCGTCGTTAAAGCGCATCCTTTCCCTCGCTTTATTTCCATATTGTGTTTGTTTGCGTTTGTCTGATTCGTAACGGTGCTTCAAGCACTACGTGAGTAACACAGCCGAAGGTAGGGTAGATGTGTTCGGGCCTCTTTTTTAGCTTTCCTCCCGAATTTCCTCATTGACAGCATATAACAGAGCATTGAGAGCTCACGCTTCGCGTCATCGCGCCTTCAATTTTGTAGATGCAGCACGGACGTCCATCGAGTACGAATAGTTGTATCTCTGCGCCGTCGTTAAAGCGCATCCTTTCCCTCGCTTTATTTCCATATTGTGTTTGTTTGAGTTTCTGTTATTCGTAATGGTGCTTCAAACTAGTAGCATAGAGCAGATCATTGCGAGTTCCCAACTCACGCCATCGCGTCTCACATTTTCATATGCAATGTGGACATCCATCTTGCGCGAATAGTTGTATTGCGTTTACACTTTAGATGTCTCTCTGCCAATGGCAGATTGGCCTTATGGCCAGCCCGAGCCTAGATGCTAACATCAATTTCATAAATGTTAGTAATTTGCGACAGGGGAAAAGATAAGATTTTCCTTCGATTGCGTAGGATACCAAATGCCTACTCCGGAGTTCGAACAGTTGCTCGTTTTATTTCCGTCTGCGGGAAAGTGGGAAATTATACGTGAATTGGGTCATTCCATGCCGACTGGTGCCACTTTGAAATTGTGACCCCCTCAGAATTTGAATAAATTTAGCGTACTTAGTGTACACGCATATCTCAGTAAAACACCAACATTTTAAGTTAATTTGACCACCCGTTGAACTTTTAATAGACACTGAAAGTTGGCCTCTTTCGGTATATGCCGTTACGAGGTTACACATCAACAAAGTGGTGGCATCCACCGAGAGAGGCTAACTTCCAGTGTCTAATAAAAGCTCAACGGGTGGTCGAATTAACTTAAAATGTTGGTGTTTTACTAAGATATGCGTGTACACTAAGCACGCTAAATTTAATCTAATTCTGAGGGGGTCACATTTTCAAAGTGGCACCAGTCGGCATGGAATAACCCAATTCACGTATAATTTCCCACTTTCCCACAGAAATAAAGCGAGCAACTGGAGTAGGTATTTGTTATCCTACATTATTGACGGAAAATGTTATCTTTTCCCCTGTCGCAAATTAGTAACATTTATGAAAATGATGTGAGTATCGTTATAAAATCGCATATTTTACGCGAAATGAAAGTGAATATTACGTGATCTCTCGTGTTCTCACACAACTAGAGAAAAATTTGAAATTTGAATTTCATCAAATTCTGAGGGTGTCACTTTTTCTAAGTGGTACTAGTTAGTTGGCATGGAATGAACCAATTTCAACTCAAAATTTACACACACGCGCAATTTTTCTAGTAACTTCGTTAAATCATGATCTCTCATGTTCTTACACGACCGGTGGAAAATTTGAAATGCCAGGATATTAAAAGCGTAATTTTGTATCATAACATTTAATCGCTTGAAAAATCCTTTATTTGCCGCCATACTGAGTTGATTGTGGCGTAATTTTTCATTTGTTTACTAAATCGGTGTAAAAAGTGAGCATTTCCCTCAGTAACGAAATGAAATTTCGCGTAATATCTCTACTTTCTCTCGCAAATGCCGCGATTTTGACAAAAATAACGCGCGCTTTCTTATTATATTAATAAATCACTTGAAACTTTCCGTATTTACCGCGATAGTGAGCTGATCATCGCCCTCATTTTTTTGCTCAATCGAAAAATATCGGGCATTTCTTGCAATCTTCTATGTGCGTTATTTCTTATGATCAAACGAATCTGCTGGAAATTCCGCTTATCTCCCGCGATATTGAGATGAAATTCTCGCAGTTTCTCACTTTTTCGCATGCGGAACACAAAGGAGCAACTATTCGAACTCCGGTGTAGGTATGTGGTATCGCGCGGAATTGAAGGAAAATCTTAGTTTTTCGCCTTCCGCAAATGACTAATGTTTATGAAAATAATGGTTGCATCGTTTAAGAAATCGCATATTCTCCGCCAAATCAAAGCAAACATTGTGTGATCTTTCCCGGCCTTAGGTACACAGCCGATAGAAAATTTGTATATTCGGCGGGATGCTAAGGTAAATAACGCGTAATTTTGTATAATGAGTTTACAAACCCGCTCGAAAAGTTGTACTTTTTTGCGATTTTGAGGAGACTGTACATCGCGTAATCTTTCCATTTTTTTTTTTTTTTTTTTTTTTTTTTTTTTTTTTTTTTTTTTTTTTAAATGAATCGCTGCAAAAATGACGCGACTTCTGCGATATAATAAGAAAAGAAGCTCGTCATATCTTATGATTTAACGAATCTGCGAATCTTAAGTAAAGCGTATCTCTCGTATCGTAATTTTGAGATGGAATTAATGTAATTCCTCACTCTTTTACCAAACAGCTGCATGAATAATGAATTCAGATGTGTTGCTCGCATGGTTCCTTGCGGTAATCGAGCGAGCAACTATTCGAACTCCGGAGTAGGCACGTGGTATCACGGCAAATGGAAGGAGTTTTTAGAATTTTCCCCGTCGCAAATTCCTAACGGTTACTCTTGAGGCAGAGTTTTCAAGAATACGAATTCGATAGCAATATGTGACAATTAATTAGCTATTAAATTCAAATACTGGGGATTAAAAATTGTCAAAAATAGGGATCTCGTATCGATAAATTGCAATTAAGTAGATATTTCGTTTTCCAAAATCGGACATGACTATTCATGAATAGCAAGTTTGTATTTCGCATGTAGATTAAAATTTTTATTTAGTAGAAGTTTTATGGCAATAAATATAAATATAATGGACTCTGAATCATCACTATCAATATTGTAATTCTACTACGTGGGTAATGTAGTTTATCGACGGCGAAAATGCAAAAATGCGTATCTCGATTGCGGTGTTTCAAAATCTCCGCTCCTATTTGTTAGAAGGAAACCAATCCGACATCATCGCTTGAAATTTTCATGGAATATTTTTCGAATTGATAAGAAAATCGCCGGAGTTTTCAAGAAATGTCAATGCAATTGGACTACGTTAAACAGAAAGGAACCAAGCCACATCAGCTATTGCCAAATTTAATTAGGCAATTTAATTTTTTACGTGAAAACGGTTGTGCGGATTTTCGTGCAAATTTCAGTGAAAATTCTCCATGGTGCGAAGCAAATTCCATAAAATTTTCAAAGAATTCCGAACAAACGTTCTTTCATAAAAAAGTTAATTGCCCAGTTAAACTTGGCAATAGCTAATGTGGCTTGGTTCCTTTCTGTTTAACTCGGTCCAATTAGTAGTGACTATCATTAAGGCAATAAAAGTTAGAATTAGTACTTTGTTCAATGGCTTAATTATAACTATCTCCATAATAATTTCTTTTGAATAAAATCTTGATATAGAAGGAAGAGCACATAAAACTATGCTTGCTACATTAAAAGAACCATTTGTTACTAAGAACCTCGAGTTAGGTTAGTATTACTTTTTCGATGTCGAAAATTATGTATGACGGGAAGTCTGCAACGCTTCAAATCGAGATACGCATTTCTCCAGTTTCACCTTCGTCATATGCCACCAGTAGTTTCCCTCAAAAACCCATACCCTCACCGACTCCTCGACTTAAATTGACGAAAATCTCACTTTGGAAACCAAGGTGCCTCGTTCAAACATATTTGGACGTACTTCTGCCAAACGGAACTTCGTGCATTATGACGTGAGCCCTGTTATGTATATACTCTTATAGATCTCAAGGCTTGGTCGTAAGGCACATAGCTTTGTCTGACAGAAATATGTTCAAGTATGAAACACGCAATTGTTCGTTTCACGAAATTCGCGGATGAGACTCGCGAATGGCAAATCCGCGAATAACGAGGGACGACTGCGTTTTACTTGAAAGGCCTGGTGACACGATCAAATCGACCCATCAAATTGGGCCTCTCATTGGTCGGATCTTCACCTCGGGTCTTTTTCCACCAATCAGAGCTTCAGTTTGATGGCTCAATTTGATCGTGTAGCTGAACCTGAAGATGCACCTTGTGTCACTGTTTTTTCTCAATTAGATATTTTATCTGTTTTCTTCTTTTTTTTTTCAGCAATGGGTCGCGGATGCGATCGTCTTTCAAGAGACGATAAGCAGACTGCTCGGCTACACAGAACACCACGAAGTCCCAGAAGGCCGCCTGGAAGAAAAAATGAAATACTATTACAAATTGATCGGAAATGATTCCGACCCCGGAAAAACGTGGAAAGCGGTGACGCAAAGAATCCGAGACGAAACAGAGGCATCGTTTTCCAGTAGGTCACAACGCTGTTACTATTTGAAGCCCATCTTCATAAGCGTCATCGATCTGGATTTCGAGAAATCGGGGAACTGTCTGGTATTCCGAATTTTAAAGGAGAAAACAGGTTGCTGCTTCTACGTCGACGAAGCTCGCACTTACGAGACGTGGACCGATTACTTGGAGAACAACATTTTACCCAAGTTACACTTGATTTATCCCTACGGAGGGGATTATAAAGCCCGAACGGAAATCGTTCTGGCAGAATCGGTGGCTTGCTCGCCTGTGAAACTAGCGAGGAAAATTACGAAGATATTCGCAACGACAACAGCTCTGACATCGACTGTTGCTCTAGCAGCCGTTCCTTTTTGCCCAATTCTTGCCCCTGCCGCGTTGGGCTTGTATATCACGGCTGCCAGCAGTGGTGTTGTCATGGGAGTGGATGGTGTCGTGAATCTGGTGGATTTAGCTAAGCACAACGAAAGCTTAAATGTCACCAATAGCCGTGCTCTCGATGCATACCTAGATATAGGCTCAGCTTGCGGTGGTCTTATCAGAGGTGGGGCTGCAACCGCTGCCTCACTTCTGAAAAGCGAAGCAGAGACGCTTACAAAAATATTAAGAGTCATAAAAATCGCTGGCAGCACAGTTCAGAATGTCTCATTACTCGTCAAATGTCTGAATCATGAGTTCGGCGAGCTCAGCCTCGATGACCTGAAAGCTTTTTGCTTCAGCTTCTTGAATACTGATCTGGAAACAGCTGTCGGGTGGGCCAAACCCATGATTCAGTTATTCCTCGCCGGTGTAGCTATCTACAGAGGTGATCCCTACACCGTTTTCCGAACGCTGCGGTCGGCTAAAGATGTCGCCATCCTCGTCTTTAGCTATGTGCTGCCGGAGATTTTATCATATTTCGGACCTCAGATCAAGGAAATGGCCACTTATTTCGGAAATCTGTTTTGTAATCAATTTAGGCATCGACTCCCCGAGATAATCGACGTGAAAACTTTCGACCGAATGGGAGACGACCTTCTCGCTCTGATCGGTAAAATTAATACATTCTTCCAAATTGCTGACCCGTTGGATGTCAAATTTAATGGTGTCCAGTTCTTCTTAACGTTTTCCATTTCCTCAATAAGAATTGCCTGGAAGGCTCTGCGAGAACATGCAGAATGCACGAAAAAGAGGCACTCTTTGACGCAACCTCAGTTAGTCCAACTTTGGTTTCAGTTCATGGACCTAATAAAGGTACGATCACCTCAACACCTAATTAACGGCACTAACTATTTTCTAATACAACTAGAAAAATGCTCACTAGCGTCAATTACAGTTCTCAAGCGATCAAGCGATTTGGGTACTACTTGTTATCCAAATCCGTTATCAAAGTGGGCAAATCTATTCACATTTGAGAACGACCCCGAGACTCAATTCAACGTCGATAAACCAGAATTCACCATGGAAGGAATAGCAGTTCATATATTCTATTCGCCCAACTTAGGCAATGAGTTAACCAAGGAATTGAAGCAAGATTATCGACACAAAGTAGAATGTATTTTACGCAAGAAAGTAACCAAAGAAAATTCAAAATTCGACAAAAACGGCAACGGACGCAATGCTCTCCTGAACCTTTCTCCATGCCATGAAGTTAGAAACGTCGTTTTTAATAGAACTGTATTAAAAAATGGGAACGCTATGGTTTTTGTAACAACTCTGAAAAACGGTGCAGGAGACCGAAGCGCCTGGGAAAGAGAAATGGCAAGACGCCTGTATAGTTAGAAATTCGTCCTCAAATTTTATTGTCGATTAATTATTTTTAAAAAATTTCCTTTGACTTCACTCATTCGTAGTTTTTAAGGTAGGTTTATACCTTTTTTGTTTTAAGATCACATATCTACCTAAGCCGAAGTGCCGTCATTTTGTAAAAACAATCAAGTGCACTGCTTGGCAGGAAGATCCTCCTAGCGCACCCAAACCTCGAGCGTTACCCTGATAACGTTTTGAAACCACCCTAATAGTACTGACTGATAATGAACTTCAAAAGAAGTGTAAGAACTTGTCAAAATGAAGAGTTGGAAAACCCTCTATGATCTCTTATAAGTGAAACTTTCGTAAAACTGTTTTAAAAGTTTTGAAAAAAAAAACGTCTTTAAAAGTGTGTCACTTACATATCGACGGTGAAACTACCAAACCACGTATCTCGGTTTGCGACGTCGCAGACTTCCTGTCATACTTTATTTTTTAAATGAAAAACTACTTAACATCCAGTCTTGAAAATTTCTGTGATTTTTCCTCTTTGTGCGGAGAAAATTCCGTGAAAATTTCAAGGAATGATCTTGATTTGGTCTACTTCAAAAAAATAAAATGTGAGCGTAGATTTTTAAACACCGCAAACGAGATACGTGGTTTGGTAGTTTCACCGTCGATATCCTAAATATCACGACAGTAGATGTCAAGTACAAAGTAAACTAAAAAATATGCATCGTAAAAATATGAAATTGTATGTAAAATGTATGCAGTTTTCTTAAAAATCTACTGAAGTAAAGTGATGAAAAACTTCCCGATGCAAAAAGAAAATTGTAAGGTGGAATTTTTACGCAAAGAACAAAGCAAAGGGGTTTTGTATCAAACATTCGAACAGTTTTTTAAATGGTTTCCTCTTTACGAATCGTCAATTTTTTTTTTTTTTTTTTTTTAGTAACAGCCAATGCCACTAGGGCTACATTGAATGCCCAGACAAATGTTGGTCTTAAAAGGGAGGCGGAGTCAAAACGGCAAAGAGGGACTCTGTAGCACTGGTTAGGTGCCTTAAACTGTAATTATAATATGGCCTAAGTGTGCGATGTCCTTCCTTTCGAAAGAAAATAAGGTGGTCTGTGAAGTGAAGCATCTTCAGTGTTCATTTGATATTGAATAATGTGAAGCCATTTCTAACTGCGAGTTGTGAGTAATGTTATAGTTAAATTTTTATGCACCAGATGAAATAAAAATGTATTTTTATAGAGCCAGCCGTATTATTCTCATTATTTTCAACCCTGCACACGTGGACAAAGTTAACGAAAAAGAAATGATCTACTCTACTAAACTGTTAGGGACAGTTCATTGGCGCGGCGTGCTTTGCGATGTATCCATTGATTTGCCATTTAAACCATAGAAAAGGATCGATACAGGTGCATGGTGTTCGCAACGAACACCCTAAAAATGGATCCTTCACCCTACCCAGGTAGCATTTTCATCTACTATCTAGGTGGCGCTCATCAAGAAAATGTCTACTTTCTAGTTAGAACAATTTTCTTGAAAGAAAATAGGTATGAAGTAGATGTAGAAATTAAGCAGTAAGAAAATACATTTTTTCCTTGCATTTTCTTAAAAGAAAACATCATAAAATTGGCTAGAAAATAATTCTACTTTCAATAAATATTTAAATATCTTTTTTCTAAATGGGAAGATGACAGAAAGTAGACCTATGAAATAGATACTGGATTAGAAGAGAGAAAAGTACATGTAAACTTAAAGATGGAAAAAAACATCTCTGAAATCGCAGGGAGTCAGCAATCGCCGGCAATTTGCAAGCTCCGTACTTTTCAATTCGTCAAATTGTAATTACGATAACATCGAAATTGTAAAGATTTCTGTACGCCTTCAAATCCAGCGATACTATCCGCTTTGCCATGGAGTTAGTTTAGTTGCTTAACCGAACGTAACACCGATTATTGATGACATTTCACGAACTCGCGAGTGTGCTAACTGGCACCATGTATCCAAGAAGAAGAGGCTAACATACGTTTGAATTCAAAGCATAAGTAGGTAATAATCCCTACTTCCAATCTCGTTTTTTCACTTTAAAACGATTTAATTTGTTGATTAAACACGAATAGATTGCAATTTGCCGGCGATCGCTAATTGCCTGCAACACATATAAGGAGAATTTTTGTGAAGAAATTAATGAGAAAAAAAAATTACTGACTGAACAATCATAATCACTGCCTGTGGAAATGTTAATTAAACGATACTAAAGCATAATAGATGGTGAAAGTGCAGAAGTGCGAATCTCGGAAAACAAGATTTTCCAGGAGAGTAAAAAAACTGTCTGCATTCCTCTTTATTGTCGGTAGAAGGGATTAACCTTCTACCCTTCTTATTAATAATTCTTGAGGATGGCAAGAATAAGATGTTTTTTCAAACTCCATCAGAAGTTTCAATATTTTCTCGAACTGTTAGAAAATACGGCAGAAATGCCGAGATTCGCGTTTTCGACACTAAGAATCGACCCTTCATCAGTAGATTCGCATTTTTGCACTTGGTGTTTTAAACTTGTTGGTGGATTTGGATCATTTAAAGACGGAAAAAAGGGTTTCACACTTAAATTTCCTTATCAGATAAGATTTAGTTGGTCATCGATGCTCCATTAATCCATGCTTTACGCTTTCCTAATGGACCAGTGGACAAAGTACTTTTTCTTCAATTATGATTATTCACAATTAATCAAAGAAAACTCATTTTATCCGTGCGAAACTATTTAAATTCACGACCGCTTTTGAGTGAGTTGCGATCTTGTAAACGGCGACTCTTTCAGTTTCACTTCAGAATACGATAACCGAACCTAGGGACTTAAAATACACAATCTGATCCAGCCGCCTGCGCTCTCTTCATTTAAAAAGGACGTAGATACCAAAAACAATCTTAATATAATTTCAAAATAATATTCCTCGGCATTTTCCCAATATGCAACTCGATTTAAACACCCAAAATTATGAACTTTTTGGTCAACATCATTGTACAAGGCCACTCATAATGGATACTGAAGAGCGCCTTCAAATCAATCCGTAAACTTAATGTAAAATTCTGATACCACTATTCGTGCGTCACGGCAGTCATTCTGCATACCCGGCCATTTGAAGGCGTCTCGTTGACCTCAGGCAAACTGGTCAAGAACGAGTGTTTCTGGCCACTTTTTGAGTTTTTCTCTGGATCGTCTTCCGCGGTTAGCTCGAAGCGAGAGACTAGCGGAGCTTTTCCGACTGGAAAATCGCACTCAGCGGGTCAATTTCAAGTGAGCTTGCTTGGTTTCGGCCGTATCGGCGAACTTTCAATGGACCACTAGACAAGGTACGAATTTCAGCATTCTGATACATGCTTCTTCACCAAAATGTCACGTAAAACACGATGCGCACAACGAAAATTACCGAAATCAGCTCCTTCCGAAGATATTTAATGATTCTTGGTGCGTGAATTGAAACCACCCGCTCATGAAAACTCAATATACTCTACGTGATTCACATCGCGCGCTAGACGTTATCATGAACGTCTCTGCGATAAAAAAAAGTCTGGTAACCTCAACTTGACGCTTTGGCTCAGCTGTAGCAAATTGCTTGTAGTTTGAACAACACATGGTGAGACATGAACATTGCTTGACTGAGAAGCTTGCTGGAACCGTCGTAGCGGGCGATTTGACTCACGTAGAGCTTTGAGTTTCTTGTGAGCGGGCAGTTCAAATTCCTCGTTACCAATGTGAAATAAAAACGTTAATATTTTCATTTGGAGTTGGTTTCAGTAATTTTCGTTGTGTGCATCGTGTTCCACGTGAAATTCTGATTCAGAAACATGCATCAGATTGCTTAAATTCGTACCTTGTCTAGTGGTCCATTTTGACCCTAAGAATTCAGACCATGTAACCTCTGTCGATTTTCCTCAATTTTGGATTGAGGAAAAAAATCTCGAGATATCAGTCGCGTCCAACGTAATTGGTGTCATAAAATTGATTCCGCACGGTCCCGACTCTCGGCGAGGCTTCCTGAGCCGAGAAACAGTCAAAAACGAGCTTTTGTGACCACTTTTTGCCTGTTTCTCTGGAGCGTTTTCAGTGGCTAGCTTGAAGCGAAGGACCCGCGGAACTTTTCCGACTGGAAAATCGCAATCAGCGTTTCAATTCCAAGCGAGTTTACTTGGTTTCGGCCCGATGGGCGAACTTTCGATTTGGACGCTAAAAATTTAGTCCATTTAACCCCTGTCAAGGAGACCCAAATCAAGACTAAATTTTTCGGGTCAAAATCGAAAAATCGCCGATCGGGCCGAAACCAAGTTAGCTCGTTGGAATTGACCCGCTAAGTGCGTTTTTCGAGTCGGAAAAGCTCCGTCAATCCCTCGCTTCGAGCTATCCGCTGAGAACGCTCCAGAGAAAGAGGCAAAAAGTGGTCAGAAAAGCTTGTTTTTTACTTTTTCTCGGCTCAGGAAACCTCGCCGAGAGTCAAGACCCTGCGGAATGGATTCTACGCCTCTAACGACGTAGGATCCGACTGAAATCTAGAAATTTTTTTCTCAGTCCAAAATCGAGAAAAATCGACATGGGATACATGGACTAAATCTTTCGGGTCAAAATCGAAAGTTCGCCCATCGGGCCGAAACCAAGTAAGCTCGCTTGGAATTGACCCGCTGAGTGGGATTTTCTAGTCGGAAAAGCTCCGCAAGTCCCTCGCTTCGAGCTATCCGCTGAAAACGCTCTAGAGAAAGAGTCAAAAAGTGGTCAGAAAGCTCGTTTTTGACTGTTTCTCGGCTCAGGAAACCTCGCCGAGAGTCAAGACCCTGCGGAATGGATTCTGCGCCTCCAACGACGTAGGATCCGACTGAAATCTCGAAATTTTTTTCTCAGTCCAAAATCGAGAAAAATCGACATAGGTTACATGGACTAAATTTTTCGGGTCAAAATTGAAAGTTCGCCCATTTTCAAGCGACCTTACTTGGTTTCGGCCCGATCGGCGAACTTTTGATTTTGACGATAAAAATCTAGTGCATGTAACCCCTGTCGATTTTTCTCGATTATGGACTGAGGAAAAAATTTCGAGATTTCAGTCGCATCCGACGGAGTTGGAGGCGTAGAGTCGATTCCGCACGGTCCCGACTCTCGGCGAGGCTTCCTGAGCCCAGAAACAGTCACAAACTGGTCATAAACGAGCTTTCCTGACCATTTTTTGCCTGTTTCTCCGAAGCATTTTCAGCGGGTAGCTTGAAGCGAGGGACTGACGGAGCTTTTCCGACTTGAAAATCGCACTGAGCGGGTCTTTTCAAGCGAGCTTACTTGGTTTCGGTCCGATCGGCGAACTTTCGATTTCGTCGAGCCTAGAAACAGTCAAAAACTGGTCAAAAACAAGCTTTTCTGACCACTTTTTGACTCTGCCTCTGGAGCGTTTTCAGCGGGTAGCTGGAAGCGAGGGACTCGCTGAGCTTTTCCGACTGGAAAATCGCACCCAGCGGGTCAATTCCAAGCGAGCTTACTTGGTTTCGGCTCGATCGGCGAACTTTCGATTTCGACCCTAAAAATTTAGTCCATGCTCAAAAACAGGAAATCAGTTGAGGTTTAGGTTGAAAAAAAATCTTTTTGAATCATAATCTCAAATAGCGTAGAGACCATAAAAGTAAAAAAATGTGAAATTTATTAATCTAATTTTATTGTTTGTATTAATAAAAAATAACTCTCTTTTATTATAATAAAAAAAGCAGGATTGGATGAATTCAAAAGGATAGGCTAGTATTAAATTCAGTTTAAATTTCATTTGAATAAAGGGTTAATAAAACAGAGAACACAAAAGCTTGAATAACGCAGACAAAAAATTCAAAAAGAAAAAAAATCAACTGAACCAAAAATATATAAAACCCACCATTTCCTGAGAGAATCATTAATGAATGACCTGAATTTTCAATTCCTTAATTTTCCTATCGATTTTTCTCGATTTTGGACTGGGCAATTTTTTTTCGAGATTTCAGTCGTATCTTACGTAGTTTGAGGCGTAAAATCAATTCCGCACGGTCCCTACTCTCGGCCAGGCTTCTTTAGCCGAGAAACAGTCAAAAACTGGTCAAAAACGAGCTTTTCTGACCACTTTTATAAATTTAGTCCATGTATCCCCACAACCATATATTTCCACATCCACGTATCTTGCTTGCGGTGTTTGAAAATCTCTGCCTCTATATTATTTTTTTAAATGAGAACATATTGACCTAATCCCTTTGAGTTTTTGCAGAATTTTCTTCGCACAGGTAAGAAAATCAACGGCTGTGTTCATGTTCATGAATCGCCGTCGAGTAGATTTCCGTTTAAAAATTAAAGTAAGACAGGAAGTCTGCAGCGCCGTATCGTCGCAAACCAAGATATGTGGTTGCGGACTTACACCGTTAACATTTGTCAACCCGTTCACTGCCTTTTTCTCCTCCAAAATCCAGAAAAATCGACAGGGGTACCATGGAGTGAAATTTCGGGGTCAAAATCGAAAGTTCTCCGATCGGGCTGAAACCGAGCAAGTCCCCTTGGAAATGACCCGCTGAGTCCGTTTTTCTGGTCTAAAAAGCTCTGCGAGTCCGCTGGATCGGCGAAAACGCGCGGTCGGTGAACTTTCGCAAAACGGTCAAAAAAACCAGTGTTTTTGACCCTTTCTCGGCTAGGAAAGCTCCGCCGAGCCTCGGGACCACGGGGAATCGATTCTACGCCTCCAACTATGTAAGATCCGACACTCAGCTCGAAATTTTTTTTCTCCTCCAAAATCGAGAAAAATCGACAGGGGTACCATGGAGTGAAATTTCGGGGTCAAAATCGAAAGTTCTCCGATCGGGCTGAAACCGAGCAAGTCCCCTTGGAAATGACCCGCTGAGTCCGTTTTTCTGGTCTAAAAAGCTCTGCGAGTCCGCTGGTCCGCTGGATCGGCGAAAACGCGCGGTCGGTGAACTTTCGCAAAACGGTCAGAAAAACCAGTGTTTTTGATCCTTTCTCGGCTAGGAAAGCTCCGCCGAGCCTCGGGACCACGGGGAATCGATTCTACGCCTCCAACTATGTAAGATCCGACACTCAGCTCGAAACTCGGGGGCCTCCAAAAAATTTTCCAAGTTCTGATTCTAACTAAGCTAATGTTTTAAAAGAATGTTAAGTCCTCTCCGATCAAAATCGGATCAGTAGAACCCGAGATATGGAATGTCCATTGTAATGGACAAATTCAGGCAATGAACTTTTATGACCACGTGAATCGAAGCGCGGTTTCGGTGGAAGGGGGGTATCTTGATCCTTGAAATTAAAAAAAAAATTGCAATAGCTAAAATTTCATAAATATTTCCAATTTTAAGACGAATTCTATCCGGCGCTTTAAGGCACAAATGTAAACAGAGGCTTTTTAGCTTATTTGGAAAAACGAAAAAATGACAATTTTTAAGTAATCCTAGTAAATCCCCAAATCGTAAGAATGAAAGCGCTGCTCATGACAAATGCCGCTGGAGATAGGTTACGTTGAATAATAAAACTAATCATAACAATTCCTTTGATTTAACTTGATTTTCAAGTACCCAAAATGATGTCCATTGTAATGGACAAAGCTAGTGAACGGGTTAAGATGTTACGCTGGAATGCTTCTCTCTGAAAATTGAAAGCCCCCGAGATCTGAAAGGTCTGTGAGACAGAGAAACCTGAGTGACTTAAATGAATCGCGTTTAACAGAAAGGAATCGAGGCACATCAGCTCTTGCCAAATTTAATTGGGTAATTTAATTTTTAACGAGAGAACGTTTGTGTGGATTTCTTTGAAAATTTTAAGGAATTTGCTTCTTACTATGCGGAGAATTGACTGAAATTTGCACACATAAATTCGCACAACCGTTTTAAAGTGAAAACTTAGATTTGGCAATAGCTGATGTGGCTTGGTTCCTTTCTGTTTAACGCAGTCCAAATAAAACTCGCTGATATTAACCAATTTTTGGAGGTTAAAAGGATATTATGACTACATGGCACTGCATTTACTTCATCAACGTTCATCGAGGTAACATCACTTGTTTGATACTTTGACAAGGAGTTCTTTTTTCTAATTCGATATGTACCTACTCAAAAATATGTTAGATAATTCTGACCACTAAGGAGGTCAAGCTATCAATATAGCATGGGGGAAGCATTTATCCCTCTGAAAATGTGTCCTTGAGAAAACAGGAATATGTAGTCATAAAGGATCAATGCCACAGTGTTTGGAACAAATGAATTATAATAGGAATAGTTATGAACTTATTCAGTGATTTTTTTCCCCTGTCTAAATTAAAGGGAAAACAAATATTCCGGATTTTATAATGGGGATGAAACTGAATTTTCCACATTGAGTCTCGCAGAGGAGTAAGATTTCAAACTGTCCAGGTTTCCAAACTATTGACAGCTACTTTTGGTAATCCAATTACCATTCCTTGGCTTTGAACCATGGGTACAGATTACAAGATTATTGAAAAATGAGAAAAACAGTACACTAATTTTAAATTGGGTTCGTTTATTGTTTGAACTTATTTTGTCTAATTATGAAACAAATGAAAAACAAAGTACCGTTTGTGTGAAGCGTTTTCTAGGCGAGATTTTTAATAAAAAAAAATTTAAGTTCTTTTTTCTAGTTTAGACCTCATCTGGTTGCATGCCTCTGCCTGTTACTTAACTTCAGGTCTAAATTTTCCTTTAACTGGTGCGACAACCGGAAAGTAGATTTTCGTAACAGCATTGTACTCTCTTCTTGGAGAAGAAGATTTTAGAAAAAACCAAGGGCTTAAAATCATTTTACAAAAAAAAATAAAAAATTGTTTAGACCTTAAAAGCCATGAAGACTCCCAAGCATAAGGGACAGAATAAGTTCTACGTGATGAAAAAAATCTAAGTAATGGGTAATAGAAGGCCTTGTCCACAGGAGCACATTAGTGCTACGAGCTTGGGAGCTCAAGGAACAAGTAATAGTTGAGTTATACTAAGTTCGAGAAACAAGTTATGGTTGAGTTATAAGAAGTTCCTGTAACAGGTTTGCCCGAAGTTCCATGAGCCGCACACGTGTGAACATGGCCGAAAAATTGAAAAAATGCAATCATCTGGAGAGGAGATGACCTTAGGTACCGAGATGAGGTCATCCAGAGAGTTATTTTCGTCTCGTTGAGTGGAAAAATCAGAATTTGAACTTAAAGGAGAAATCTCTGCAGTATGATGATTAATTAACTGTGATCAGCTTACTAAACAGGTGTCAATAAGAAGAGCAATATTGCCGTGTAATTAAATAGGGTGTCTGCGGCAGAAAAAATTCTTCCACCTTCTCGGGTTTTCTCTTTCTAAAATAATCTTTCCCTGACTCCTGACTTAGAAAATTTGTCACATAGAACTGAAAATGAAAAATTTTTGGCATTCACAATACTGCAAATGACAAAAATAAGTGAACCTTTTTTCTTTAGGTATTAATTAATTGATATTGACTAAAACTGGAATGGGTCAACATTTTTTTTAAACTTCAATTTCTGGTAGTATGGAGTAAGCTAAGCTACTAGGAATTTTTCCGAATTTTTTCAACTCTAAATGGCGAGGAACCCTTGTTGTGAAAATGCTGAAAATGGGAACGGTTTGAAACTATATTTTTGACAATGCAGCCAGATAGGGGAAATGGCATTTGCTGATTAACTGAACTCAGCTTCACACTTTGCCTTGCTGCGTCAACTCAAAAATCAGCTTTTGATTGGTTTTTTCTAGTCTTTTACATTATATTCCCTGACTCATCCCTGATTTTCTCGACTGGATGAAATTCCCCGACAATTCCTGGTTTCTCAGACCTGTAGACACCCTGTCCAGCAATTTTAAGCCCCAAACAAAGGAGTTTAAACCTAAACCTTTTCTTCTACACTGCAATTTTGAATTCGTCATTACTCTTGCTTGGTGGCAAATCTTGGGTGCTTTTCTGTGTCAATATGTTCACAAAACACTCTAAAAACAAACAAAATAAACAAATCGGAAAATCTTAATTTTGAATTTCGCATGACAGGAGCCACTTATGAGGAAATATTCACGATTTAATGAACCTAGTAGATAAATTAAGGAGGTAAGTTTAAACTTAAGTATTGCCAAGTGGAATTGCTCATTAGATTAAATTTTCATTTTAGAAAGATACTAAATTCATCGATATTGGTTGAAGTTCCAATGATGTATCATTCACCACATGGTATTTTCCTCCAGCTATTTCTTTGAGAGCAGCTCCTTATTCCAATGAAAGAATCAAACTTTTCAAAATTCTAAAACCTCCTTAGTTTCAAGAAGCTGAATAAAGGGCTAGAAAACCTTCTGTGCTATTGATAGAAACTGGGCTCTTTTGTAATTTCTTGATTACACAGGGTGATCCAAAAATCCCACACTGCCTGCTCCGGGTATCACCCCTACAACTTTTGAACAAATTGAGACGGAGACTTGAAATTTGGCGAATGCTTCTAAGTCAAAGGAAACGACTTTTGGGATCCCCAAAAATTTTAGAGGACTTTTCTGAAGAGGAGCAAGGTCCCTAGAGATTATATGTGGACTTTTGGATCACCCTGTGAATCACACAGGAACTTCAAGTAAAGTAAATACAAAACTAATATTTCCAAAGAGATCATGAAACCTTACAGACTTAAATCACAAATGTACGATGAAGTATTGATTACTAAACCTATACAAAAGCCTGAAATGTGGCACAAATAAAAAGCACACAAAAAATGGGTAAGCAAGGATATGAAATTCAAATGTTTTAAAGGCCAAAAACTTTAAAAGTTTGAACTTTTTAGCCTTGTTCAACCTTTTTGTATGCGTTTTTTATCCTTACTAAACTTTGATGTAGGTAGTGCATTCTTGTCACTTCATAAGTTTATGACTAACTTAATTTGTATATTATATTCTATTACATACATAATTACATCTATATTTTGAGAAAAAATTGATAGTAAAACTCCAAAAACATTATTTACAC